>NC_137077.1:40534053-41134053 GCF_951640355.1 Cnephaeus nilssonii | reverse complement strand
CTCATCTATCTTATTTTTCAGAATAAGTGTCAATCTATTGTCACTTGGTGGTCCAGTTTAAATGCTCTGTCTTCCCTGGACTCAAGACAATTCAACTTTTGAATTCTCAGTGCATTTTTATCCATACCCATCTCAAACACATCACCTCTACTTTGTATCATTTGTATACACATGCTTTACTCCCCCCCTATTATACTCTAAGACATGTGAGGGCAGTGGTAGCCTAAGTCCCAGGTTAAACTGGGATGAGTTGGTCAATTGACCTTTGACTTTCTAAAACTGTTAGCAACTGGCCATGTACTTTCACAGGTATCATGTTTTGGTCATGTCTCATGTTTAGGTAGCATGGTCGGGTTTTCCCAGAATATTACCATCACCATTTTTAGTTCTACAAAAGTGGCCTAGTAAATGCTCAGTAAATACTTTTGTTCAACCAGTATTTACTGAACATTACTATAAGTAGAGCATGGTGATAATCCATAAACATTTTTGAAATAAGAGCTAACATTTATTTAGAATTTTAAAAATAGCAGTCATTACTTTAGTACTGAAAGTTATTAATTTCACAATAAGACACCGTTTTGACTCTAATCCACTGGTTGTTTTGCACAACACTATGGAATATCAACTAATAGCATGGATTTATAAAAACTCTTCTGATACTGCCCATGTGTCATCCATTTTCTTGGTTACAGTTCAACAGATACATGTGTAACCAAGTGTCCTTTTCACATTGTTTTCACTAGGTGACCATCTTCATTTTGCATCTATTTTTTGCTTTACTGATTTAGGAACTCTTAAGAATTGTCATGTTATTAGACTACACTTTAATGGGAAGAAAGGGAGTGAGATTGCAAAGAAGAGAACTAGGGTTCCCACCTGTGCGGATTTTTGCAACTGACACAGTAAAAGAGCACTGACCTTGCAGGCAGGTTGTAAAGATGGGATGAGATACATGAGAAAGGACTCATAAATTGTAAAGCCTTTTGCCCATATTGGTGTGATAGTTTAGCATGAGTTCTAGAGTCAGCCTCTCTTAGGTCAAGTCTCAGTTTCCCTAATTTCTATCTATCTGATATTGGGCAAGTTATTATTATTTTTTAATCTTCTCTGTTTCTTAGTTTCTCATCTCTAAAGCAAGGATAATAACAGAATCTACCAAACAGCGATTGGAAGGGATAAAATTGTTGTGATGATAACATGTGTCAAGTATACCAGTCATATAGTATGTACCTGATACATATTAGCCAATAATAATCATAATAATATGAGTAAAATAATAATCATCTGTAGTTTAGAGTTCCAGGTGATCTGTTTCTAATTTTGCTGTGATAATAAATCTCTACTACATTATTTGACATTTACTTAATTGAAACTTTATATTCATACTTCTGTCCACTTTGTTTGCTATTGTACACTTATGCTGATCATTAAAAAACTTCTAAAAGGCTGTTTGTTTTTCAGTCTTTCATATAAAAAATAGTGACATAGGAAATAATCATTTTTATAAATATCACACACACACACACATACTTCTTTTGTGTAAAGAATGTAATGTAATATATTCAAAGTAATAACTCTGAAGTTCTATTTATTTCTTTTAATGCATAATGTGGACATAAGTATGCAAGAAACCAATGACAGCATGAAGCAATATTTTTGCAATTATGAATAGGTAGTCCAATGATATTTCCTTGAGGAATTTTAATGACTATTAATCTAGCCCAGTATAATATTGGCCTTCTTGATTTAACCATATATAGACCAACTGGCCATGTACTTTAACAGGTATCATATTTTGGTCATGTCTCATGTTTAAGTAGCATGGTGGGTTTTCCCCGAATATTACCATCATCATTTTTAGTTCTACAAAAATGGCCTAGTAAATGCTCAGTAAATACTTTGTTCAACCAGTATTTACTGAACATTATTATGAGTAGAGCATGGTGATAATCCATAAACATTTTTGAAAATAAGAGCTAACATTTATTTAGAATTTTAAAAATAGCAGTCATTGCTCTAGTACTGAAAAGTTATTGATTTCATTTAATCCACATATCAACCCTTTGAGGTAGGTACTATTACTATCTCCTCTTGATACGGGCAGTAACATTAGTAGAAAATGGGGGAGCTAGGACTCAAACCCAAGTAGTCTGGATCCATTGCTTACGCAGGATTTTATACTGCCTGTCACTCAGAGGTAGTCAACATTATGACAAATTTCTACATGGCTAGAAGAAGCATTTTGGAGATGGTTGTAGCACACAGCAATGTGAAAATTTCCCCAAGGACCAGAATGTAGTAGAAAATTAACTCCCAGGTTCCAAGTTGTGTCCTCAAGCTTGGCTGCATAAAATAGATTGAATAAATCTAAGCAATTTCATAACCTTACTGCACTCCACTGGTGATGGGGTATTGCTGCATTGAATATGCATCAACTGTAGAATATGTTTTCTTCTTAATATTTATTATAGTAGGGAATATATATATATATATATATATATATATATATATATATATATGTATTAATAGTAGGGCGGTCATATCTCTATATTAAGGAATATTCATCAACAGCAACTTAAGTAAATTTGGAGGTTCTGAGAAAAATGAAGGTATTGATTTGCTAGTGACTCCAAATTTGAATCTCCAGACTTACTTTCTCTTTTAAGCTTTGTAGCCACCTATTCACTGACTAGTCCATTAACATATGGGCTGTTAGCATAGTCCACAGTACATTAAACTCAGCATACCAAACCTTAAGGCATAATTCTCTTTGCCTGAAACTGCTGCTCTACTTGTGCTCTGCATCAAAGAATGGCCTGACTATCTCAGAGCTCATGCCTGAGTTCTGAGCATCTACTTTGGCTCTTTCTTCTCCCTATACATAATGGCCGAGCACTGTCAATTTGAACTGCTCAATCCCTTCTTTTTTTCTTCCCAGACCACTCTCCTAGGTTCAGCTGGGTCTTTCCTTCACTCATGAGCATTTGGAGTTTACAATAGTATAAGGAGCCAACTGTTGGGTTATTGCTTCTCTCTGCCTACAAACACACATTGATAAGCCCTTCTTAACCTCACTTCCCTGGGAACATAGGTCACATCTCTACTAACACCACTCTTTTTGTCTTTGGTTTATTTTTCTCTGTCATGACCTTAATAGATTCTAGACTCTACTTTTCTATCTGGCACTGTATGAGCTCTCCTCTTTCAGCCTTGGACTCTGTATACCTATTCAGTCATTATAATGATATTTAAGACATACAAAGGTCCCAGATCTCATATAGTGAGAGAAAGGAATAAATAAGTAAACAGATAATCATTACATAAAATATCTCAGCAATAATAGAGGTTCTGCAGGGAATTAACTCAGGGTGATGTGATGGGCATTAAGAGGGTCATCCTTCTTGGATATTTTAGAACTTCTACTATCTCTTTTATTCCCTGGATGCTAATATACATGCATATACAGAATCAAGTACATATAAATGAAGAAAAATAAGGCAGGGAAGGGAATAGCAAGCAAAGAGATGAGCTATTTTAATAAGGTGTTCAAGTCTTCTCCACCTTGGGACCCTGATAAATTACTTTCCTACTGTGGTCTCAGCATCTTCAGACCTACCCTATCCCATTGCTACTTTTGTTTTTATCATGAGGATGGCCCTAATATGGCTGTTTAAAACATTAGCATTACTAATCAATATGTCAATACAAATCAATTTCTGTGAATCTGATGATACAGAATGCCTTATTACATACAAATGCTAGTCTGGGACACCATTATCATCAGAATGAGCACCTGAATTCTCTTTGGAGTTTGAAGACATCTAAAAATCTCTTTGAACCTCACTTTAAAAACTTTCTGTATGAATTTAAACAAGTTAGACACCCTTTAGATGCTTCAATATCTTCACTGTGAAATAAAGATATTCATAGTACCTACCAAAAAGGGATCTTGTGAACATTTGCTTTACCTGGAGCCTGTTCCATGTAGGTGCTCAATAAATATTAGCTAATATTATTACAGCTTATAATGTCATCTTGTTGAAGGGTCTAAATTCTATTATTGTGAAGGTATCCAAAAAAGCAGGCAGCTATATTATTTTCATGTCTGCATTTTTGTAAATGGCTGGATATATACTTTGAAACATCAATTTTCCTCTGGGATGGGTTGGATTCCTCTAAGATAAATGATGGTTGACCTCATAGTGACTAGTAGCCAGGAAGGAGCTATGGCATGGAGGTAGGAATTGGGCCAAGACATGGATCCTCTGAATTCCAAAATGTTTGCTCAGTATCCCCTATTTACCATGCTCTGTGTGGGCCTCTAGAGCATGGCACTTAACTAGGTGTATGTATCTGACTCATTTGTGAAGCTTTTTCAAATTACACATACACAAGCTCTAATCCTAGGGCTCCCGAGTCAGCAGATCTGGATGGGTATGCATTTTCAAACAGTCCACAGAAAATTCAAATGTGTGCATCCCTTTCCCTCCTCCAAACCTAGGTGTAAGGTGCTAAACCAGACACACTCTTGAATGCCTCCTATCACTATAATTTCCAGTATGGTTACTTATATGATTATGAATATCATTGGGCCTTTGTTACTAATTTACAGAAGGAACTACCATTTACAAAGCACCTACTACATCAAAAGTGCTTTAAGTCTCACAAAAGTTTTATGAGCTATATGTGGTTATTATTCACATAAAAAACTGAGGCTCAGGATACTATGTGATTTGATCAAAGTCACACAGCTGGTAAGTGGCAAAGCAGAGATTTAAATCTAGATGGGATGAACTCTACGACTCTGCCTTGTCCATGAACTCTGCCTTGTTCATGTAGCACAGTGTCTTTAATCCTGTATCCCATGAATAAAGAGTTTGTAGTAAGGTTGTGCTTAGATCTAAGTCATTGTCACCATTTGCACTTTACCAAACCTGTCCTACCTATGGGCTGTACTAATGAACAATTTCTTATGAGACCTATAGCAAGGCTGAGTTTTAGCATCTGAGATCAGGGATGTGGTTAAGCATAAAGAGCCCACCATCTCCTAGTGGGACAGTAAGTGGCCCAAATTCTAGGTATTGGTGCCAGGCAAAGGAAATTAAGTGACTGCTTATTGAATTCTAGGTTAATGAGAGGATTTCCCATAATGTACCATAATTGATCAAGAAATGTATAAATACATCTACTATTATAAAATATATGATTCTCCTTTGATTTTTAGTGTTTCTAGACATTAAATTCAACCTCCATGATGCTTAGTTGCTTGCATTTGAAATATGTTTCAAAAGGAATAGCATGTAGTGATAAGGCACTGATAGTAATTAAGGTCATAAAGTGTATGGTATTAAAGGATTGGTAATGGAGAGTACACTTTGGAAATTGTGGTTTCCGGTTGGAATTCTTAAAATTGTTGGTGTTTTGAATCGAGCTATGTGTAAGCCTATTTCTTAGTTAGGCATAAGTACACCCAGCAGTCTAGTGATTGAATCCAGTAGGGAAAGACCAAATGTGTCCACCACATACCTGCAAACAAAAGACACCCCAATGTAGTGGAGTCACACGGGGAAAGAGCCTAGATCCCTGACTCACTACTTGGGGAAAGTCATTCAAGTGAGCTTCCAGACCTGCATCCAACTCTTTATGAAGGATAAATGCACCTAAATGCACCTATAAGGATTTGAAAACTGTCACCCGAGCATGACTAATACTCAAAGACAAGACTTCTGAAATTATTTACTTAAATAAGTTAGCACAAAAAAGCTCAACTCATCATGACTCAATGACAGGTCATGATGGCTTCTAGGGACCTCTTTAACAATTTTGTGTAAAGAAATATATAGCAACATGACCTGACATAATTGACTGAGTATTCATCACGAGCAGTGTAATAAGTTTGCATCTTAATTGGGTTAAGACAAAACTCTGTAGCAAACAAACATAGCATAAGTAGGTTAAGATAATTCCAAATCAAGTGATAAATTATTTTTTTAAATGAAGGAGAGTGGGTCTGAAGGGATGAATGGTTTTTAATGTGGTTTAGAGAATAGGAATTTCCAGAGCACAAGGAACTTCTCATCACTGAAAGAGTAGTGCAACAACATGGGCTGCAAAATAAAAAAGTCATGGGTTTAAATTCTAGCTCTACAGTTTGAACTCAGTTTCCCATATGTGCAACAAAGTTAGCAGTTTCTGCCTCATGGAATCATTAATAGGCTCACATGAAATACTGTTCCTCAGAGAAGACTATCGTTTCCTATCCCAGCTCCCGGGAGTTTTACCACTTTGGGAATGATTTGGATAGGTTACAATTACTAACTTGTTCAAAATTTTAACAGCTTAGTTAATATTAACCTTTTAAGTACTGGGGCAGGGGGTGGGAATCCAATGGCATGGAAAAATGAAAACTGATTTGGGGACAGACTCAGGACTATGGAACTAATATTAGAAGCTGGGCAAAACTTCCACGGTAGTATACAATTTTACATGCAAAAGGTCAGAGCATCAGATTACATAGATTCAGAAAAAAATTGGGGAAAAATTGTCCTAGTAGAATGAATCTCAAAAATTTATCTAACTTAAATTAATGCTGAGGAGTGCAAAATAACATGAACAACAAATGCTAGAGGTGAGCACATGTTGCCAAATTTTGACAAACAAAAAGGAGCTGCTGAATAAAGACAATCAGAAGGTAAGGATTTAGGAACACCAGGACAAGCTTACATAAAAGGAAAGAAGCTACTGGAGGACAGGAGCTGGGCTAATCATTTTGTAAATGTCTCAGATAAATGTCACACTGACAAAAGAAATTTTCATTTCATGCGCGTACACACACATGGGGAGAATGAGATGTGTATTTTGTGTGTAGTTACATATTTATGTATATGTGTATATTTAAAATTTTTGGACACTGGTAATGATTTCTGATTGATTTTGTTGCTGAAAATTTATTATAATAACAATAACCAACAAAAGTCCTTGAAGTGCCAGAAAATCTGCTAGGTACCTGTGACACACAGTTCATTTGACTGAGAATACACTGAGTGGCTAGATTATTATGATCTCTGAACACATAATAATCTGGCCACTCAGTGTATATTTATATCTATCTATCTATCTATCTATCTATCTATCTATCTATCTATCTATCTATCATCTATCTCCATCTATCATCTATCTATCTATCTATCTATCTATCTATCTATCTATCTATCTATCTATCTATCTATGTATATATATTAGAGGCTCGGTGCATGAATTCGTGCATGGGTGGGGTCCGGCCAGCCTGGCCAGGGGGAGGGGACATGGGCGGTTGGCCGGCCTGCCTGCTGGTTGAACTCCTGGTGGAGGGGACAATTTTCATATTAGCCTTTCATTATATAGGATATACACTGAGTGGCCAGATTATTATGCATTCAGAGATCATAATAATCTGGCCACTCAGTGTATATTTTACAATTTCTATCCTGTAATGGCAGATACACAATACTCTATTTTAATATTAATTAGTATTATGAAAATAAGTTACGCTTGTATTGCCTCTCCTTTTTTTTGGCTTTAATGATAAACCTACTTAACTAGTCCCATAGGTGTAACATATAAAACAATGTGCAAGTCAGTGAGAATAAAACTACAAATAAAAGCAAAATTGATAACTCTGTCAGGCCTAAGAAATACCAAGGTAATGAGCCAAGAGATTCTAATTAAAAACAATCAGTTAAATTCACTTACTCACTCAACAAGTATTTATTGATACACATGGGTAATCTGCTAACCTTAAATAATTAAATAAATAAATCATTAAACAGAATTCTCCAGAGAGATATTGTATACTAATCACTGTGTGATATTACCTGGTTAAGAAATCTATTTTTATATGTATGATACATGTATATGTATTTTATTATTGGTGATTTTTGACTATTTCTCAGAAAAATGTAAGGTGGGATAGACTTAGCAGGCAATGGTGGAGGAGTTGAAGAAAAATGGCTACTGGAAAAAATAGTGAAGAGAAGATGAATGGTTGAGAAAGCATGAAAATATTAAGGGCATGGCACGTAATTTAGTCTGCAGGGTGAAGTGTGGAACCCTCTCAGGAAAGATGAACTTGACTGTTATGGGAAGAGTCTTAATGATCTCTATTTGTTCTTTCTACAGTGGGTAATAAAGAGCTACAGAAGACTTCTGTGTAAGGGAGTGCCAAAATTCAGGTTGTTATTTTAATTTCTCAACTCTTTAACTGGAAGAAATAAACAGGAATCTAATAACAGTATTAATAATAAAAATAACTTTTTTACAATATTGTGTGAGTGGTCTTGAAAAGGGGAAATGGAAAGATCATGTATACAGACAGAATAAGTGGGGAAAAAAAATGCTACAGAGATAGGGACAACTATTTGCCAAGTCAATGGCAAGGGATTGGAAGAAATCAACAATGAGCCCATCTATAAGATTGGGTGTCTGGGTTACAGGCTATGTCATTAATAGAAATAAGCAAGTCCAGAGGAAGAGCTACTATGTAAACAGATTGGAGCTGGGTATGATGACACTGAGGCACTTCTCAGAAGAAAGACTGCTTTGATTAGAGAGGACAAAGATAATGACATGAATGTGAAGGTCACCAATACATAATTGAAACTGAGGTAATGAGTTGGGAATTCAAAGAAAACGATATTTTTAAAAAGGGATCAGGAACTGAACCTCTGTGTATCCCTAGATAAAGAAATCAGAAGAGGAAGGGCCAGAGAAGAAAAGCAAGAGTCAAGGGAGTAGAAATCCACAGAAATACAGTTTCAAAAATGAGGCGCTCCTTGGTAGGGTCAGGTGTGACTGAGAATTTCAGGCAGGGGTGCAGTGAGAGGAGTAGTAGATTTATTGATTGAGACACATCAGTCATTTTTGAGAGAGCTGCTTTGAGTAAGCCAGAGAGAGCTGCACAGAGTTGAACAAGAAATGGGGCAAGGGATGAAGTGTTAACAGTTGATGACTATTCTTTCAAGAAGCTTATAATGGAAAGAAGGGGAAGCTAAAATGAAATTGTAGACTACAGCAGGATCAAGAGAGGGTTTGTTTGTTTGCATACTTAAAAATAGCAATGAATCTAACATTCCACTGTGTATATGTACCAAGTATTTTTATCCACTCAATTATGGATGGACACTTAGGTTGCTTCCATATTTTAGCTATCGTAAATACTGCTGCAATGAACATACTAGTATATGTTTTCGAATTAGTGTTTTTGAATTTCTTCTGATAAATACCCAGAAGTGAAATTGCTGGGTCATATGGTAGTGCCATTTTAAATTTTTTTCTATATTGGCTACACTATTACGCATGGTTCTAGATGGATACTACTTACCAGAGTGATCATTTTGTAAGGTATATAAATGTCTAAGTACTATACTGTATACCTGAAACTAATATAATATTGTATGCCAACTCTAATTGAAAAATAAATTTAAAAAGGAAAAATAGTATGACTCTAAGAAAGAAGCGATTGGAGATGCTTAAGAGAGATCAAACAAATATAGAGGAGCTAAAAGTAAAGAGAGCGAGAGAAACAGAAAAGGCTATAGATACTGACTGGAGGAAATATTTTTTTCAGACAAGAGACAAAGTGAAGACATAAACAATTTAGAAGTGTGGGAAGGGAGATGAGTTATCCTTGCATTCAATGATGTGGGAACTAAGGGTACAGTTTCTTGAGGTAAATAATAATAATAAAAAAACCCCACAGTATTACTTAAAAAAAAAAAAGGTATTCAACAAATAGCAGTAATTTCAAGTATTTCAATGCTGAAGAAAGCTAAGTTTCCATAGGGACATGGAAATTGCTTCTTAGAAGTGACAACCTGCTTTGCTTTTGTCATGATAAAATTTACATCAAGCGTATGCAAAACAATTCCAAGGTTCCAAGTAATAGCCTAATAACATGATGGATGTAAGAGGAACACCAAACATTACCAAGAAGAATTCCTCATGCGTCGGATGCATCTAACAGCTGGCTAGTTTGATTTAAAATTACCATTTGAACAGATATAAACTCTTATTTCTTGACAGTCATTACCCGCCAGTCATAAAAGTGTCGTTAATTCTGCAGTAGTCAGCAAAATGCTTCGTAATGATCTAACACTAATGCACCCCACTCCTATAAAACCCCCACGGCAGCAAAGGTTTACTCTGTAATAGTAGTTGGGTTTTCAGAAGCTTAAAATCCCTGCCAATGCACCTGCTTTCCAGAAGATCATTAGGTAAAAATCCCAAGGCAGCACAATCAACCTGGCTTCGGTTACCTTGCCGTCTGCTGGAGAAGAAAATTAATGTTGTTCCATGAGTCTCTCTCTCAAGATTGGCTAGCGTGTAGTTACTGGGCCAGCTGTCAGAGGGGTGCTTAGGTCTGTGCTAAGCTGACCCGGCTCACGGTCTATTTGGATCCCAAGTCCCAACATAGACACTGACATACAGACTGCAGCCGGCACCAGCTGCTGCACTATTGTACAGGTACTTCACAGGATTCCAGCTCACGGAACCACTAGCTTGGCAGTGGGTACTTGGTTGTCCAACCACGGCTTTACGGAAACTCTCACAGAAGCCATCATACTTTTTTTTTAAAAAAAGCATAAAACCAAAACACCCAAATGAAACGACATTCAAGACCAGGGGAAGCCGAAACCGGTTTGGCTCAGTGGATAGAGCATCGGCCTGCGGACTGAAAGGTCCCAGGTTTGATTCTGGTCAAGGGCATGTACATTGGTTGCGGGCACATCTCCGATAGGGGGTGTGCAGGGGCCGCTGGTCGATGTTTCTCTCTCATCGATGTTTCTAGCTCTCTATCCCTCTCCCTTCCTCTTTGTAAAAAATCAATAAAATATATTAAAAAAAAAAAAAAAGACCAGGGGAAAAGGAAGGATCCTAATACAGGGTTACTGCTAATGTCTATTCCACAAAGCCTTTCTCTTTCAGTCTCATTTCCTATGGAAAATAATACAAATTAGCATAGGAAATCCTGCTTTATCTCAGAATGGATTTCCACGGCTTCAATCTGAAATCTGCTTTTCTTCTGGCACCAAGAAGCCAAGCAGGGCATCCCATCAAATTGCAAGGGGAGATTTGTCACATTTGACTGGCTCTCAGACTGTGGGTCATCAGCTGGATACTGATCTAAGACAGCAGTCACCTCACCACGGACACCTACACCCTACACTGGTCACCCAACTTATTCTTCTCCAGCCAGCGCCTTCTCTTTTGGCTGCCTTTGTATCCACTCAGAGAAACAGCAATAGATCAAGGCTTCCTTCGTATATCAGAGCTGTCCTCCAAGGAAGACTGCAGTGAAATTGCTTTGTTTTACATAACAGCCAACTCTGAAATTTCATGGCAAAAAAGTAGCCACAGGCAAAATGTAGTGAATCTCATACAATCTCCAGTTTAACCATTTCAAATAGGACAAAGTCATGACTATTTATAGAGATGCAGCTTGCTTTAGATTTAAATGAAGCATGATCACACAAATTTTTTTTTAACAAGTCAGGGATTTTTGTTTTTAAACCAGGAATGAAACTCCTTAAGGGCAGTTTTTAAAGTTGGTATCTATATGTAGTAACTACGATTACTTCCTTGTTTTGATGCAAGCTAGAGTGCTTTGTCAGTTTGAAAATGTATTTCACAGTATCTTTCTTCCAGTTACTCTTTCCAGATAATGTACCAGTAGAAATGATAGCAATGATTCATTCAGGATGACATTCTACTTTCAATTAATGTTCCATAGAATAAAAGCAATGTTTCCAAGTTTTTCAATTTAGATTTTAAAGCGTGTTGCTATTTTTAAAAAGTGAATACATGTGAACAGCATGTAGTTTTGTTGTTTGTCATTGTCAGTTATAAATTCAAATAAATGATAATCTGCTGCGGAAGAATGCTTATAGGAACAAGAAAAAAATATATACGTAACCCCATTTGAGTTGTATAAATTCTACTTTGTCTCTCGCTGTTCATTTTTTAAAAATAAAATTATACAAATCTGTAATTGCACAAGTTATATGATGCATACATAAGATAAAGACTATTATCTGCTGTAAGAATAATTAGAAAATTAGTGAATTGGTTTTTTGTGTGGTATATAACTATCAAGGAACTTAATATGTTTGATTATGTTGTCATTTTATACACATATATACATACAAATGCATATATACACACATTTCCTCAATTCTAAGGAATATAATATAAATTCAGAAAGTGTGGATAAATCTTGAGACCCACACAATGTGCCTTACAGCTTCAACCTTCAACTACCTCTACTCCCCTGACGCACACTGTATATTCTTGCCATTCTCCAGCATTCTCATATACCTTTATCCTGTGTAATTTGGGTGATGTTATTTCCTCTACTCTGAATACTATTAATCCATCTGAGAATTCAAACTTTACCCCTTCTGTGAGGATTTCCCTTCTTTCTGAAGCAGAACCCGGTGGCTCCTTTTCTGTGCCTCCGCACCATTTTGTAACTATTGCTATTATGAAATTTCTGACATTGTATCCTACTTGCCTGCTGGACTGTGACATCTTACAGGACAAGCACCACCTCTGCACCTTGAATACTGCCCGACACACAACACACATTCAATAGGTACTAATGGATGATTGAATAAGATGTGTGGAACTAAAATAGTGGCCAATAAGGAAAAAAACATATATAAATCTCTCAAGCTATTAGCCTTGTCAGTAGTTTTCCTAATTGCTTTCCCTGAAAGTAGGTGATGCTAATTAGTTTGTGTTGACATGAGCACATACCAAATTTCCTCTGGCTAAAGATGGCATTGCCTATAAAGCTACCATCAATTTGATATCAGCTTTTGGCAGAGGGAGGGAGAGAAAAACACACACACTACAACATTAAAGGCAGGTATGAATTGCAAGCCCCCCCTCCTTTTTTTTTTACTTTTCAAAAAATGTGAAAATATTTAAAAATGAGTTTCTTTAGAATTGAGGAAATATGGCAATTTATTTTTCAAATAAGAATATTTAAAAATCACCTTTGGTCAGGCTATACCATTCATCTCAATATTCCATTTCTGGAAGTGTTAAACAGAGGTTACATCTTTACTTGTTTTAATAAACAACAAAATATGACCTCATACATGACAAAATTTGACTTCATACAGGAAGTCAAGTTCCTGTTTCTTGAAGAACATATAATTTTTAAAAAATGTATTTTATTGATTTCTTTACAGAGAGGAAGGGAGAGGGATAGAGAGTTAGAAACATCGATCAGCTGCCTCCTGCACACCCCCTACTGGGGATGTGCCCACATCCAAGGTACATGCCCTTGACCAGAACGAACCTGGGACCCTTCAGTCCGTAAGCCGACGCTCTATCCACTGAGCCAAACCGGTTAGGGCAAGAACATAGAATTTCGATGCTGCTATAGAATTAATGTTTGTATCCCCCAAAATATATATATTGAAACCTAAACTCAATGTGCTGGAAGTGGTGATGAGGCCTTGGGAAGTGATTAGGTGATGAGGTCAAAACTCTCATGAACTGGACTTGTGTCCTAATGAAAGAGACCCCACAAAGCTCTCCGACCCCCTTTTGCCATGTGAGGACACAGTGAGAAAAATGGCTGTCTATCAGCCAGACAGCAGACTCTCAGCAGATAATGAATCTGTCAGCGCCTTGATCTTGGACTTCCCAGGCTCCAGAACAGTGAGAAATAATTTTCTGTTGTTTAAAAGCCACCCAGTCTATGGTATCCTATTATAGCAGTCGAAATGGACTAAGACAGATGCTCTTAGCACAAAGTTTTAACATCAAGGCACATGATGCTTTTAAGTAAGGGTGTTATGGTAGTGTTTTGGGAGAAATTTACACATATTTGGACTCAACAGGAGTGCTCTGCTGCAATGTGAAGAAAACAAGCCTAATCCGACACACACTTTCAGAACAACTTGCACAAAACTAAAACATCTACCCAGGGAGGAAAGAAAACAATTCATTCCTGGTCTTGTAGCCATCTCCCGTGGCTAAACTGGTCCACATTTCCAGCTGTATATAAAAATACATGTTGAGGAAAATAAAAGGCTAAGTGTTTTTAATCAGGAAGTAAGTCCCTCTTTTGTCATTCTTGGTCTTCAAGGAAGAAGAAAAAGATTATCTTATTTACAATGAAAAAATGATATCTCTAAAATAAAGACTTACCAGACTTTAAAATACAATAGATATATAAGTACATGGAGAAAATAGGGACAACTACAAAAATAAATTCAGTACATTTATTCACATTTTTATTCAAATCATCTTTTTCAATTTATACTATGTGCAAATTCTCAAATTTTAATGACTTAGATAAGGAAAAAATGTCTGTCAGTCTCAGAGGAAAATACTTGGTCGTCCATCAATTATGCAGTTGTAAAGACACGGAAGAAAGTGAAAATAAGGCTTTGCTTTTAGAACCTGTGTAAGCTCGGGTGACTTAGTCAATTTCAATATATTTAAAACAAAATAAATATGAAGTATACACATATTATATTTGCAAGCTTGAAAACAGACCAAACTTAGAATAATTCTATTTCCAGAGTCAAGATCTTGATTATTAACTAAATAAACAGAGAGTAAAATGCGACACATTCAGCACATTCCTCCTGTGATAAATTACCCTTTTGTAAAACTGAAAGACACACTGCAACTCGGTGTTAAGGTTGCTATGGTAAAGCATGCCTTCTGGACACAACTCCTCATTTTCAAATAATTATGTTTTATCTGCCAAAAGATAACCAATTTCTTCCCTTAAATACAGAAGAAAAACATTTCTATACCTTACTACAATATTTTCCCAAAGTCAAAATTTCACCAAAAACTGATGGGCGCCTTATAACAAAGGCTGCTAGTTTTTATAAATTTTATAATATAAGTATACATTTTTATAAAATTTCCTATACACGGGCTAAGGTGTTTATTCATTCAACTTCTGTTTATATCGGGGAAGTATATACTGCTAGGCTTTAGGAGGAAAAAGCAAAGTTCTAAATTAGTAACTGAATTTTACAAAGTTAGACATTATTTTTAATTTTTTAATATTTTATACATTAAAAAGAAAAAACAGGTCCTATTGACTTTTGCTTCTAAGTATCTCAGTTGCACTCACATGTCTATATTGTTTTACTGCATACAACCAAGGTGAAATTACCATCATCTTTAATCTGAACTGTACAAAACTGGTCCTACTACATACACCCTGCTTCTCTCCAACACTTCCCACATGTTTTCTGTTCATCCAGATTAGAGGTGTATTTTTAAATGCAAACTGGGTCATACCACATCCTTACTTTAAACCTTTAATGAATTCCTGGTGGCTTAAAGCTAAATGCCTAAATCCATATACTGTTTGCAGGCCCAGCATGATTAGATCTCTGCCTTTCCAGCCTCAGTTGTTGCTGCAATTCCTTCAGTCATTAGCCTGCATTCAGTTCTTCATATGTGCTCTGCCCTGCTACCTGTTACTTAGGACCTTTGGCTATGCTAGTCCTTCTGAATGAAGAACACTTTTCTTTGAACCATAAATTTCTACTCATCTTACCATATCACGTCTTCTGGAACACCTTTTCTAAGGCTCAAAATGAGATGATTTGTTTGTTATAGTAGCATTGTGTTATTTTCTCATCATCGTAGTTATCATTTTGGTTACTTTTGTGAAAATTTGATTAATGCTTATCTTCTTTACTCTTATTTCTAGATTTTAGAGTTATAAATATTAAGTACTGAAATTCTATAGTGGATAATGAGGATTTAGCTCTTTATTTCCCTTCTAACTTTTTGGTGTTAATTATTCTATCACATTTTTTGCTTAAATCAATATTCAGTTATTCTGTCATCATAACTATATACATATACAATTCACTGATGAGTCGTGTGGCATATTCTGATTACATTTCTTTCTTCTACAAAATCTTGTTTTCCCTGGGGATTATATTGATCTTTATTTTTGTTGGTTACTCAGTATGTATCTATGTCTCTATAGTGGAGTTTGCTGGTTGTCACTTCATATCACATCTCCCTTTTTCCAAGTAAAAGAACTCCCAGTTTTTAACTTGGTACCATTTTTCAAGTGTGGCCAAGTTTATGGCCAATGCAATGGAAACAAAATGTCATGTGGCAGGTCCCAGGAAATTTTCTTAAGTCACTGCTGGCTCATGCCCTTTGCTCCCTTTTTTCAACAACCTTTTCTCCTTCCTGCTATATTTCCAACAGAAATAAAGTGAACATAATGACTGAAGAAGAAACAGTCATTTGGGCCATGAAGTGACCTTGGGGATAGAGGTCAGATATGCCCATATGTGTGGTTCAAGGGCATCTCTTACTATTATGTTACACATAAAATTGTATTTATATATATCCAGGTATGGTGGGGAAAAATCTACAAGGTTTTCAATGAGGGAACTCTAAACCTTAAAATATTAAAGTTGATCTAATGCACTCTATTTTATATCTAAGGAAATTGCCCCAGAGAGATAAGCGGTCTTGTGTAAGATCATGTAGACATGTACAGCAGACATTGGACTAGCCTGAGATCTTAGGCTCTTAGACCCCTCTTTTCTATTGTTTTCTCTCAATGTCTTTGTCTCCTTCTGTTAATGAGCATAGTTCTCTTTAGCTTAACAACCTGAAAGAAAAAGCTGCTGATCACATTAATAACTGAATTTAATAGAAGAAGGTGAAAGAGAAGGACATAGCTGCTTTATTTTGTTTACCTGTAGGGCCTTGTAAAGCATTAACTAGGTTTAAATGAAATGTCTTTTGATGCCTTTTACTTGAAATAGCATTCTTGCTTCAATTAAGCAGCATTCAGTGAAGCAATAACCCAGTAGGAAAAAGTAAGCCATAATTTGCTTATCCTCCAAGTTCTTTAACATGCTAAAAATTCAAACCCAAGATGAAATGTCTGTGTTTTAGTTGATCAATGCCTGATAAACAAGGACTTCTGTATCAATTGATTTTTTGTCTTTCACCCAGTGAGAGGAGTCAGTCTGATCAATATTACTCCTCACTCACAGGTACAAGTTTTCTGATCTAACCCATGACTGAAAATCGAGGAACCCAGGGAGGTGATACATATCTCTAATGTGGCCATGGGGACTGCCATCTTCCTACTTCCCCTTCACTTTTCCTACCTGGGAAGTTGAAGGCAATAGGGCTAGAAAAGAGGATAGGAACTGCAAACAGAACAGCTGTATTGACATCTGGGGGAACACTGGTTCTGTGTGTTCCATGCTCTCCCTTTCTAGGCACTTGGTTGTGAAAGCCTAGGCTCCACTTACTGTGAATTCCCAATTGGATTTGACTCCCCTTTTCCGCGTAGCTCCTATATGCCCAACAGTGAAAGAGGCACTCTCTCAGGGTGTGTCATTTTATCCTGGCAACAGCCCTTCCATTTTTAAAGATGAGGGAATTAAAGCCAAGACAGATTCTGCAGTCAGAGCCATTAAGCCAAATCAGGATTCTAAATTAAATCAGTCTTCCTTTATATCTCACTGTAGCATTTTTTCTTCCTAGCCAGAGTACCTTCTGATACTCTAAATACTAAAGAAAAAGCCTGCATCACTTAAATCACGAATAATATTTCACTTCAGGCTAAGCCAAGACAATAACAGAAGGCTCAATAGTCAAATAGTGTAGCTGTAGATATGTTTATTATAGAACTGCCTGTGGTAAAGAATTCCAAACAGTGGCATGTATGTAAAGACTGACTTTGACTTATTATGCAAAAACTTCAGAAGAACCATCGTTATAATTGTGTGTGTGTGTGTATATTTTCCAGCATATGAGAATATACATGGTTTTTAGGAAATCTTTATGCTCATGGTTTTAATACCAAAAAAGTACATCAGCTGCCCGTGACCATGCCCCAAAAAACATGAAAAAAAGTGTTAGCGATCTTTCTGGAAGAAAACATATGTGCCATTGTTCCTATTTTTATAGTGTTTCATTTTTGCTAAAGGTAAAAAGTTGGAATGGAAGTTTATATACTGTTATGGCTTGAATTGTGCCCCCTCCCCTACCCCAAACTAAAAGAAGGTGACCTTATTTGGAAACAAGGTCATTGCAAATGTCATTAGTTAAGATCAGGTCACACTGGAGTAAGGTGAGCCCCTACCAGGGGTGGGGAACCTTTTTACTGCCAAGGGCCATTTGGATATTTATAACATCATTCACGGGCCATACAAAATTATCAACTTAAAAGTTATCCTGCTATGTTTGGTCAAACATTTAATTAACTCACCCCTAATGACTGAGTAGGGCCAGACCAAATGATTTCACGGGCCTTATACAGCCCTCCGGCTGGACATTTTCCACCCCTGCATCCAGTATGACTAGTGTCCTCATAAGAAGACGGCCATGTGATGAGGTAGGGCAAATGCCACGTGAAGGCAGAGGGAGAGAGTGGAGTTATGTGGCCACAAGCTCAGGGGGCCTTGGGCTACCAGATCCAGAAGGCTCCTTCTCCGGTGGTGGCTCCAATGAGAACATGAACCAGCTGACACCCTGATTTTGGACTTCTGGCCTCCAAAATTGTGAGGCAGCAAATTCCTATTATTTTAAGTCACCCAATTTATGGTATTTTGTTATGGTAACCCTATGAAATTAATGCATATGCTAACACTAGTTGTTTCTGAATGTTACTGAAAATATTGAAAAGTATCTTTTTTACTATTGGAATTTTATTGAGAATACAGAGAAATTTCACATGTTGGTATTTCTGAATCCTCAATTATAAAGGAGTAAATAAATGAAGTGTCACAAAATATTGTCAGAAAGAGCCTCCCGCTGAATCCCTCTGTTTACTTAACTCTTTCCCCAATGGACTGAGCTGTACTTAAAGACTGATGTCTTGTCCTTTTGTAACTTCTGTACTCAGTTGAGTGCCTGGGGATCTGATAGACTCAATAAATATATGTACTAAACCAATGAATAACAAAATAGCATAGATTTTAACTGTTTTAAAAAGTAAAAGGTATTTAAATTTGGTTTCCTACAACAAAAGTACAGTAAATCCCTCTATATAAAGACTTTAGGTGACTTAAATTTTTTTTGCCACCTTCAACATTTGTTATATTTCTTATCTCCGTTGTTGTATTTGGAAATATTATCAACCCTCTCTTAAATGTAAAACTACATGGAGCCAAAATTCATCCCATAATAGAAATAGTTTTGCCTTTGACACAACTTGGATTCCATGTACCCACATAGCCTGAAATATTGCGGATGTTTTTCAAATAAAAGCTACAAGAAGTATTCATTTTTTCATTCAAACAAGTATTAACAATAAAAATTAATATCTTGCAGCCCCCAAAGTAATAGGAAGATGAAAATGGAGAGAGAGAGAGAGAGAGAGAGAGAGAGAGAGAGAGAGAGAGAGAGAGAGAGAGAGAGAGAGAAAGCTCAGGAAGAATAAAGAAAAAGAGAGAAACAAACACTAAATTTGCTCAACCAGATCTTTGAAAATTCATCAAGAACAGCATATTGTTTATTGGGAAAAATGGTTAAAATCCTGATTTTAAAAGTCTTCAGTAAGCCTCAGGTTTTAGACAAAGAGGGGTCTATAATATTTCTATGTTACATGCTCACAGTCAGCACAGCTCTTTAGAGAACTCCTCCTCCTTTGGATACAACACAAAGCGTTCTCTTTAGAAAACTTCATCTCCTATGTTGAAAAAGCTGATGTTTTGCTAGTAATCAGCTCCCACACATCCACTTTGACAAAACTTGAATTCTGTAAACTTACATAAACACAGCTTTTCTATATGATAGTACTTCACTGGGAGCCGCTTAAAATTCAAACCTGTTGTGCTGGAAGAAAAGTCATTTACAAACATCTTTATCACTCTGGTTCCAACCCCTTCCGAGTTAAAAACAATGAGCTTCTCATAATGTATGAATTAGTACCTTGCCAATGTTTCCACGAAGGTGAAATAGCCCTTCCTTTATAGAATACAAAAAGCTTAATTTTTCTCTTCTGTTCACTTGGTGCTCTCAGTTTATCAGGCTTTCTTATTTATAATATCCATTTACTGAAATTATTCCTGGCATTTTTTCCAGTTGATAAATACTGTCAAGGCAATTATTAAGTGTATATTTTTCTACTCAGCTAGCTCACCTTATTATCAAGCCTCACACTCTAAAAACTAATTGTATGTAAAGTCAACGGGTTGCATGTTTAAGAATTTTAATTACTTTCCTATGATCACTTTATATTCTGTACATAACATCCAGGTAGCACCGCCTCTACAATGATAAGGAGTTTAATTAGAAAGCTAAGATAAGAAAAATGCCGTTTATGTTACTGAATTTGTTCATGCCAGTCACGTGATAACCTGGACTCCTCTCTTCTTGCAGAATTTAAAAATGTGAAATGTTAATATTAGGTGAACCTTACTTCCTAACAGTCTAGGAAATGCTTTATTAATATGCCATTTGGTTCCTTCTCCTCTGTACATGTAAACACTACAGTTGTAATTAGATTGCAAAACGGAACCTGCCTTTAATCTTTGTGCCAGTCCAAACAAACAAGTTCTTTCTCACACTCCTAACCTGGCACAGGAACCACAACAAAAAGATGCAAATAGAAGCTGTGAGCTGCCAATAGCAAGCCTGCCCTTTCCACAAACTGTCTCAGAGGAGAGCCATTGATTTCCTAGTTATTATGAACATGAAATTATTGAATGACAGATGATAGAGTGTTAGGTCCTACTAGTATTTTCCCAAATGGGTTATCTAGCCAGGGTTGCCATGGTAACTATGCTGTTTGACAGACCTTCCCACAAAGAACCCTTTGCTCAGAATTCAGCATCAAATAACTCTCTGCTTACTACAGGCTCGTGTTAAATCACAGAACTTAGGAGCTTCCTTATAAAGAAAAAGGTTTTCTTGCTGTGTGAGTCCACTCTGTTACCCAAACTAACCTAGAGGACACTGATATTTTAGCTCGTTATTTTCTCCAAGTGGATGAGGACTTTGACAATGGCTGAACCCTGTGCGATTAACAAAGGCAGTGTTAATTCACAAAAGATAAATTAATAGTTCTGAGGGCACAAGGTCTACAGGGAATATAAGTTCTGCATCACAACACACAACTCATTAGGAGGAACGGTGCTCACAAATCAGTCACTCCTTGGACACCTAAGGTTGTAACATTTCTTGTCATTGCAACATTCACACTTTAAAGTTGGGTTGCATTTTTCTTTCTTCTCTCTCTCTCTCTCTCTCTCTCTCTCTCTCTCTCTCTCTCTCTCTCTGTCTCTTTGCTGTTGTTGCCTCATACACACATAAAATAAAATAACATTTTCAAAGTAAAATGATCTTTCTAAATAAAATATTTTAAAGGTGATTTTCTTAGTTAACACGTCTCTTCCTAACTTTTGGCTTCATATTCAGCAGATTGGCAATGAAAGACTTATAAGCTGGTGTGGTTAAGATGAGCTGTCCTGGTGAGTGTAAACAACAATTTCATATCAAAACAACAAATTTAGGACATCATAGTAGCTTGGTCAAGACGAAGGGAGCCACCCTGCTGTCCATAAGTAGGCTTGACTTTTTTCTCTCTCTCTTTTTTTAAAACTTTTCAACTGCTTTATTTTCTCATTTCCTTTTCTTCTTGATAAATATAACATTGCTCTTAAAAACACTCTAGAATTCAAGTGCTTTAGTATTCTTAATAAGTATTTAGTATTCTTGCAGGAATACTTGTATTAGGCTTATCTAATATCTGTATTTTAGTCTTTCTGCAGAATGTGTCATCACTGCAAGGGAACATAAGTTGGGTTGAATTTTGCATCCATTCAGTGCTTGATAGAAGAAATCTTACGAGCATGAATATTAAATATTGTATTCTTTATATCTAATAGCAACTCACCTTCAAGTTTCTATCCAAATTCTCCAGTGGATATTTTAGGCCAGAGATGCCCAATCCTAGTTTTATGATATTCTATTATTTTAAGGGGAGGAACCTAAAATAAAATTAGTTTTAATTCATTTTAAATTTTAAAAGTATATATGCCATTCAACATTTTTAATTATGTAGAGTTGTATCACAAAACTCAAGCAAGTAATGATAATATGCCACAGTTACAATCATTTGGGACTAATTAGTTTTTTAAAAATATATTTTTATTGATTTCAGAGAGGAAGGGAGAGGGAGAGGGAGAGAGAGAGAGAGAGAGAGAGAAACATCAATGATGAGAGAGAATCATTGATCGGCTGCTTCCTGAAGGCCCCCTACTGGGGAATGAGCCTGCAACCTGGGCATGTGCCCTTGGCCAGAATCAAACCTGGGACCCTTCAGTCCGCAGGCGTACAATCTATCCACTGAGCCAAACCAGCTAGGGCGGGACTAGTTTTGACCAAATTTGACTATTAAGATCACTATAGTTTTGAGTAAAGATTTAAAATAGAAGTTTCCATAAACCATAACTTAGACAAACTTTTTGCTATTCCAAATTTAAATTACTCTGAGTCACTGGAAATTAAATTTATATTTGTACATGCTGATAACAGACAGATTCTATATCTCTGTAGATTTCCACGCTGAGCTCCAGACCTACATAGCCAATGGTCCACTGGATGTATCTATTGGGATGACCAAAAGACACACCATATTTAGCATGTTCAATATGGAATTCATTGAATTCATTTTCCTTGCTCTTACCAATTCTTCAAACCAATTGCTATTTTTAATATTTAAAAAAAATGGTAGCATCATTCACCTAATTCAGTGGTCGGCAAACTCATTAGTCAACAGAGCCAAATATCAATAGTACAATGATTGAAATTTCTTTTGAGAGCCAAATTTTTTAAACTTAACTTCTTCTATCGCCACTTCTTCAAAATAGACTTGCCCAGGCCATGGTATTTTGTGGAAGAGCCACACTCAAGGGGCCAAAGAGCTGCATGTGGCTCGAGAGCTTCGGTTTGCTGACCACTGACCTAATTGATGCTATTAAACATTGAGAAAGTGGGGCAAGGCCCTTAATTGACTGAGATTAAATTTCCGGCATGCAGAAAAAGGAAGTTCTAAGTAGAAATTAAGTGTATTTAAAATAAAAAGTTATCTTATTATGTGAGTTTATGTATTGACATCTAGATTGCCTCCTCTTTAACTCCCTCTCTTTCAGTCTTTTTTCAGTGAGTCCTAAAATTGACAGCACATCTGAGTGACATAGAGAGTTTTCCTTCTTCTCTTTTTCCTATCCCTTTTTTTAAATTTTGGAATATTTCAAGCATGTATAAAAGTAAAGAGAATACTATAACGAGCCCCATATACACAGCACTCATCTATAAAAATCATCAACTCATGGCTAGGGAAACTTCTTTTATTAATATGTCAATTATAGTTGATATACAATATTATGTAAGTTTCAGATGTACAGCATAGTGGTTAGACATTTGCATACTTTACGAAGTGATCACCCCAGTAAGTCTAGTACCCATATGACACCATGCATAGTTATTACAATATTATTGATTATATTCCCTATGCTGTACCTTACATCCCTGTGATGGTTTTTTAACTGGCAATTTGTACTTCCTTAACCCCTTTCCCTTTTTCTCCCATCCCCTGCCCGTGTCCCCTCCCATCTGTATCTATGTATTTATGAATTCCTTTCTGTGTTGTTTGTTTGTTTGTTTGTTTTAAAGACTCCACATATAAGTGAAATCATATGGTATTTGTCTTTGTCTGACTTACAATGAGCTCCATATACCTAGCACTCACCTATACCAATCATATACTCAGAGCTTGGGAAACTTTAAAAAGCAACCAGTAAAGTGAAAAAAGTCAGTAATGTCTGAGACTTAACAGAATCAGAGTTTTAGAGGTGGGATGCAGGCACCTAACTTATTTTGAAGCTCCCCAAGTGATAATGATTGGATTAGTGCACTCATAATTCCTTCAGATGATGCCTTCCAAAAACTTGTCTCTGAGCTCCTATGTGACAGCTTTGGAATCTTTCTCATACACTCCCATAGATCCCATGCTACTCATATCTCTACACCATGATTAATCCCTTCCTAGCATGTATAACTCACTGCAAATTATCTTTCTACTTGTCCATTTCTGGCGCCTATATTTTGTTTGGTGTTACATTTTTAGTGACTGTCACTGTGCCTGACACATAAAAAGTAATTAATGCAGTTTTTGAGTGAATGAATTATATGCCAATATTTTTTAAAAATGACATATAATTGACATATAATATTATAGTAATACTAGAGGCCCGGTGCACACAATTTGTGCACTGGAGGGGGTTGTCCCTCAGCCCAGCCTGCACCCTCTCGCAGTCTGGAAGCCCTTGGGGGACATCCTTAGCACTGCCACAGAGGTAGGAGAGGCTCCCGCCACTGCTGCTGTGGTCCCCAGCCGTGAGCCCAGCTTCTGGCAGAGCAGAGCTCCCTGTGTGAGTGCACTGACCACCAGGGGGCAGTGCCTGTGTTGAGCATCTGCCCCCTGCTGGTCAGTGCGCATCATAGCGACTGGTCGTTCTGCCGTTCGGTCGATTTGCATATTAGCCTTTTATTATATAGGATAGGTAGACAACATAAATCATATATACAGAGTGGGGCAAAAATAGGTTTATAGTTGTGAGTATGCAAAACACAGTTTACTATTCTATTATTATTTATTAATTATTGTTCTATTTTCCATATCAACAACTGTAAACCTAATTTTGCCTTACCCTGTGTTGTGAAAGGTCACCACAATATCTCTAGTTAATATCCATCACTACACATAGTTACAAATTTTTTATATGCCAGTGTGGACTAAAGTTTACCTACTAGTTTAAGAGAGTTTGGTAAAAAGTTTCTCTCAGTTATTATCAGAAGAACAACCTCATTACTGTTCTGATTGACATTTTTTTTCAATGAAGTCTGCCAATGTATTTATTCTCTACTCCCTGTTTTCCTACCCCCCACTACGATTGACCTTATATTTCTAGTACATTTATCTTCTTATCATAGCATGAGAATATTCTGGAACTTTTTGAATCTGAAATTATTAATATTGTAAAATGTGGATTAAATCTTTTTTCAATGCTTTTCAACATTGGAGCTAGGGATGTATTGTGAATCATTTGGGATACTTCTTCAAAATAACCAAATTATTCCTTCTCCCTCCCTTCATGCTCCTAATGTTTGAAATATCTCGTATGTGACAATTATTTAGGGGAGAAGATGACTCAAAAGTCATTGATCTAATTACATTACTCAAATGGTTTTCCCAGGTCACAACTATTCTTTACAAATAAGTCGTGGTACCATGAGATGATAGAAATAAAATAAAAAGAGCAGGAAAAAGCCAACCAAACAAAAAAAGAGCAGATATTTTTCCAAACATTCATCCTGAGGTTTACTAGCTGTTGCTCAGTGTTAAATAGGATGGGATCTCAAGTTCTCATCACATGGGTAGATGGCTATATGTTACCTGTCACTATTAAGCTGGGATTAATTCAGATGAGTGAGAAACAGGAGGAAGACATGCCATCAACTTTAAGTTTTTACAACTTTTTATGGCTTCCCCTTTTAGACTTCTTGATATAAGAACAATTATGATTTGAATTATTAAGTGATGACTCACTCAACAATAAGATCTAAATTGGCATGGATTATGGTCAAGTTCCCTTAAATCTGATGACACAATCATAACTTCTCTTTTCAATTTAGTTTATGTTACATACAAAACACTGTACAAGCTTCTGTGTTGGGCAAAGATAAATAGCACATAAGACACTGACTCTGCCCTCAAAGACTTTTCTTTTAATAATTTTCTTATACAAAAAAGATCATAATCATTTACTCTCTGACCAACCATGGTAAGTACAATCACTGGCAATTCTGATTTCTGAGAGACTATTAGCATTCAATAAATTCAAATATTTTCTTGCCTCATAGATGAGAGGAAAAGGAAGAAGTTAGGACTGTAGAAAAAGAGAACCCCACCTCCAGGCACAAGAATTGTATGCTGACCTCAAGGAATGGATATAATTTTTTATAAGAGAGAAAGGAGTAAGAGTTCCATATGGCTAAAACATAGTTTGGGGAGAACTGCAAGAGATTAGATTTAAAATGATGATCAGAGAGACTGTAAAGACTGTTTTATTTTTACATATTTTTATTGATTTCAAAGGTGAAGGAAGAGGGAGGGAGAAATAGAAACAATCAACGATGAGAGATAATCCTCTATCAGTTCCTCCTGCACACCCACTACTGGGGATTGAGCCAGAAACCCAGGCATGTGCCTGACCAGGATTCAAACCATGACCTCCTGGTCCATAGGTCAATACTCAACCACTGAGCCATGCCAGCCAGGCAAGACTGTAAAGTCTTTATGTGATATTCTGTGGGCGTTGGACTTATCTTGCAGATAATGGAGTTGGTATCAAGGAAAAGTAGCATGGGTGGGTTATCCTGGAAGGGAGAAGTTCTGGCAACACTGAAGGGATTGGACTGAACAACCCATATAGAGGCTATTATAAGCTAGATAAGGAATGAGAAGAGTCTGGTACCTGTGGGGAGTGGCAATGGCAAAGAGGTGGAAGATTCAAGAAGCCCTGTGAAGGCAACAATCTATTTCATTGAAGGATGAATAAGAAACAAACAAACAAATGAGGTCCTAATTTTTAAGTCTACCTCTGTCTAAAATGCACCCTTCATGGTGCCTCGAATATGTTGCAAATCATTGAACACAAATCATCTTCCCCAGAACAGTTTTTGGATGAGATTGGGAAAGAGAAAGAGATAGATTCTGAGGTTTCCGACTAGATAACTAATGGATAGTGAATGCATGTAAAAAGAGCATTTTATAAATTACACATTCATAACATAACTATGGGATTCAGCACACCACACAATATAAGGGCAAGTTAAAGAAACACGTGTATGATAGATGTTAGAGCAATTGATGTTATTACTGTTAGCTATTGGAGAGAAACTTTCCATTTCAAATGCCTTCCCTTAGTCTCAGTAGACTTTAATGAAATGTTTCCTGAATGAGGGAAATGGTACATTCATTTGTTTGACTATAGGCCTGAAAAGTGTCAAGTTGATGACAATTTGCTGCTTCATCAATATTTTAAACTTATCTAGCAAGCAGATCAAAGGAATTATAAGGACAAACTTTTAATATTTACACAGAAAATTTGGTTTGCCAGTAAGTGGATTTTAGCTACACACCAAGCACATTATGGTTAGCAATGTATTTCAAATGCACACATTTAAATCATTAGGAAGAATTTTAAAAAAAAATGCTTAGATCCTAAATAAATGTGAAAGCCAATTCTGTTATACAATGTGGCACCTTAGGAACACAATAGAAAAGACCAATTACAGTCAGGTTCAGGTCTACCTCAAAACCACCAAGGATACAGGTAAATGGAGGGAGGCCTAATTTTGGCCAAGTAGGCTATAGTTCTCCAAGACTATTTTAGCCTCTCTGACATTTAAAAAAAATACTGCATCATACTTCTTGTAAAGAAACATCTGTTTGTGAGGAACTTTTATAGAAGAGGTGTTAATGAAATTATTTTTCAGTGAGAGTTACTGTAGATTTTACTGTAAGAAAGGGTAAAATGATGCACTGGGGCAGTTTTATGGAATTATCTTCCTCTCGTTAAATCTATTCACTCACCCCCCTTCCTCCCCCTCGCTGAAAGCTGTAAACATTTTAGGGCTGTGTGACAGTCCCAGAACAAAACAGAACATATGTAGTATATTTTCAAACAAACAAAAAATAGCCCATGAGTTCCTGATTTCTAAAGTCTGCCTCTGCCCGAAATGCACCCCTGATGGTGCCTCGAATGTGATGCAAATCACTTACCACAAATTATTTAGATTTAGATGAATTCGAGGCTCCATCAGAAGAACATTAGTTGACAATTTCACATGGAGGCCAATTATGTGTTTCCTATATCATTCCCCGACTACCCACTAAAATTTTGCTGATATTAGCTGATCCAAAGTGCCTTTCTGGGACTTAAGGACCAATCGTGTCTATTACACAATTCATCCATGGTTTCTGTCAGATTTAAGTTAAATGCACAGCAGGGAGAAAAAAAGCTGCTCCAGAACTGCAGATTCAGTAGCTTGAGAAACAAAGAGAACGTGTCTGTGTGATGCTCTCAGAGTCTTGCAACCAGAACCCGAGTGATCTGATACTCCTTCATAACTGAAGTCTGCTCCAATATGTCCTTAGAAAAGTTGCACAATAGCCCAAGTTTAAAAGAGAACACCTGTTTACATATGAGGCTGCACGGAGTGCCTGGACATTCTCTCCCTCCGCCTGCCTTCGCCTGTTCCTGTGTCCTATGCAGGATGTCTGGAGTCTTCATTACCAGGGAGTGGAAGCATCTACCCAAACAGGAGCAACTGAATTTTGCCCTAAGACTGAAGAGCCCATGGAAAGGAATAGAAGAGGAAATTATTGCTTTTTTCTTTCTCCTTTTGAGATCAATATCATATATCACCATGAGTTGGAATCATTTAAAAACCTATAGATTAAAAACATTTGAGTGTGTAGCTCTGTAAAAAAAAAAGGAAGACAACTGTGGCAAGTTGGCAAATAAGTAGAGGAAATGAGAAACAGAATAAAGAGACACAATTTACCATGTGAATGCTAATTTCTTTGATCATTATAAGCCTATGTATTTATATATTCATGTAATATGCTAATGGTAATTTTCTTTGAATGAGTACAAATCATTTTTTTCTTTCTTCCTTTTTAAAAATATATATTTTTATTGATTTCAGAGAGGAAGGGAGATGGAGAGATAGAAACATCAATGAGAGAGAATAATTGATTGTCTGCCTCCCACATGCCCTTTACTGGGGATCGAGCGCAGTCCCTAACCTGGGCATGTGCCCTGACTGGGAATGGAACTGTGAGCTCCTGGTTCATAGGTCAATGCTCAACCACTGAGCCACACTGGAAGGGCTCTTTCTTCTTTTTATCTACCTTGAGTATTTTTCCTTTTGACAATCTACATGTATTATTTGTGTAATTAAAACAACATACATTTTTTTATATTTTATTGATTTTTCACAGAGAGGAAGGGAGAGGGATAGAGAGCTAGAAATATCAATGAGAGAGAAACATTGATCAGCTGCCTCCTGCACACCCCCTACTGGGATGTGCCCACAACCAAGGTATATGCCCTTGGCCGGAATCGAACCTGGGACCCTTCAGTCCGCAGGCCAATGCTCTGTCCACTGAGCCAAATCGGTTAGGGCACAACAACATACATTTTAATGGATCAAACAAAATAACAGTATTCCTGAATTGCATATTCTAGTTTATTTTTAGGCCTTCCTAAGTTTTCTACTTTTCCTAAGATCTGATGAATCAAACTCTTAAAAATAATGCAAATAAATAAAATTACTGCAATATGTTGTCCTTGCAAGTGCTTGTTTCACAGGTGAGAATGTTTTATGGAAAAATTTGTGCAGATGAAATAGTTTCTTTGAATTTAATCTAATAACATCACCTTAGAACTGTTACACTAAGGGGAGACTCTCAAATTAATTGTCAACTTTCATGCAACCAAACAATACTTACGAGCACCTACAGTGTCAGGCACTGTTCTAATTTCTGCAACAAATATTTTGGAGCACCTACTATGTCAGGCACTGTTGTAATTTCTGCAACAAATACATTTGGATTATAATTTATTTATATCAGGTCTGAAAGAAATGAGAAGAAAAATCTATCTCTTTGAATTTCTAATCCCAGGAAAATTGATAATGCTTCAATTTCAATATAAATTAAAATAGTATAACATTTGATATTTGACAAAATACACAAAAAGTTTACTAAATGGAAGTGACACAGAAGGTATAGTTTGTGACATCTGTAAGTCATAATTCTTAATTCAAATTAGAATGGCTACAGACATTATCATGCACATTTTGGTTATGATCTGACCTGCTCATTTCTTTAAGTGGTGGCCTATGATTTTCTTAAAAAAGAGATAGCATCTCTTTTGGCTCTCTATGCTTCCTTCCCAAATTTAAAAGTTATTTTTCTTCAATCACTGACTTCATATATCCTTTGTCCTACTGTCCCATCCTTTAACGTCACCTCCTATAAATCCCATAGTTTCCCAGTCCTATCTTGTGGTATTAAAAATTCCACCTACCCTAATTGAAAACTCTAGTCTCATGACTGTTTATCCTTCTCTTTCTCAATGACAGTCAGACTTGAGATCTGGGTAATGTGGGTGAGCAGGAAATGGGATATTGAGAAAAGAGTAGTTATTGTAATAACAACTAAAATTCACAGAGCATATCTTATGTGCCAGGTATTCTATTAGAAGCATTATGTATTTACACCTCCACTCTTCACATCTTCTCAGAGGTACGGAGAAGGTTTGGTAACATGCCCAAGGTCACCCGACTAAGTAGGCAGCTATGTCAAGATTTGAAGTTGAGTACTTGTGTTTCTCAAGTCTGTATTTGTTGTTTTTACTGTATTACCTCTATTCTCTATAACTTGTGATTTTGTGTACCTTTTACAACAAGATACAGGCCCACTGAGTAAAATAACTTATATTCTTGCAATAGAGGAGTAAATAAAAGGAGTACAAGTGGCTGATAAAATAAACTACTGCCTTCTAATAGGCTAATTTCTATAAGGGCATAGACACTTATATGTATAATAACACAACTTTAAAAAGTGATCATTGGCTAGAGATGTTTTGATTTTTAAGAGCAGGAGTAACTGGACAACAAAATGTGGGTTCTTCAAGTTTCTCTGGAAATTTTTCAAAATGGAATCTACTGAAACAAAACATGCTGAATGCTAAAAGCAATTGGATACAGCATTTTTCTCCCAGCTTGACTTGTCAATCCTATTAGACCAAACTCTCATTAAAAGTCGAAAACTGGTTACTTTATCTGCCAAATGAAAATAACCTATTGCAAGTTAATAAGAGTTGGCTTATTACTGATTGGCCATTTTGATTCCAGCTTGTTATAATAGTAGAAATTGCTTTAAAAAATAAGCTGGTTTTGCCAGTCATTTACAAGCATGGGACAAAGAAAGAATCCTTTTTGTGAGCATTTTTGGATTGAAAGTACGATAGAAATCACAACTCTCTCTAAGGTGAAAGAAGAGGGAAAGTAATGGAGTAATTCTAATATTTTCTTTGTGTTTTATTTGAGCACAAAGTCTTTCCATTAACAAAAATATGAGAGTGATTTGAACTTTCAGGAAAGAGGTACTTTAAAACAAGCAAGGAATCTCAGAATTGCTATGGAACAGTGACTCCTTCATGTCTCTCATTTCCCTCACTTTTTGAAGGGGAGTGAGATCAGTTACCTGCGAAGCCATTGCATTTTGGGTGTGTGGGGAGCAGATAACTTGCCTCTTGAGTTTTGCAGATGTAGATTAAGAGGAACTGAGCTCAAGAAGCTTTATTTAAGGATCTATATAGCTTAGGAGACTCCTCCACGTCTATACCCAATTTAGATAATGAGATTCTGGATTTAGAACTGATGCTACCTATAATTGATAAGACTTGGGGGCGGGGGGAAGGGTTGGGAAAGGTAGGTGCATTTTGCTTGTAGGAATAATGTGAATAAAGTAGGGCCAGAAATTGGAGTACGGTGGTTATAAAAATTCTTTTATATTGCTCCCTTCAAGAGGAGGAGTATAGTTTACCTCCCCTTGGGTGTAGGCCACACTTACTGATTCGCTTCTAATGAATAAAATATAAGTGATGCTATCCCACTCCCAAAGTAGGGTTCGGGTGTGCCTCTCTCTCCCTCACCTGAATACTTGGCCCACAAAATCATGAGATATAATAAAATGGTTATTGTATTAAGCCACAAGGTTTGGAGAACTTTACACAACTGATGGATAACAAGAAAATATACCAGTTTTATTCCAAAAGAAACATTCTGTTACACAGTAATACATAACCAGAAAAACAACCATTTCTACATTAGAAGAGTTCCAAAGTCTTTCCTAAGTTCATAATACCCCTAAAAACCAGCTTTATAAAAAATTAGGAATAGGAGTGCTGCCACTCAGTTTCCTAAATATGCACTTGCTAAAAGTTATTGGGCTACACAGCAATTACTAACAGCCATGACAACAATGTAAGCCTTTAAAATAAATCTTATAGTTCATGCATTTACCCAACAAGTAAGTATTAGCCTCAGACCAATTATAGTGTTGAAAAAGGAAATCATTGTTACATAGCGAGACCACTCTCATAGTATTATCACAGTAAACACATAATGTCTGGGACCCTTGCAGGCACCCAGAAAATCTTTCTGAATGAATGGATTCTGAGTAAATGCATATAGCATGTGATATGGAATACAGTGACGAGGAGCGTTGCTTCCATTTTTGTTTCTAGGCTAACGCTAAATTTAGGTAAAGGAGTTTTTTTTACATGATCTGGGCTATCTCACCTATGATTGTAGTTTTTAAAAAAATATTTTTATTGCTTTCAGAGAGGAAGGGAGAGGAAAGAGAGATAGAAACATCAATGTGGTTTGGTGTTCTTTTGCAGGTATAGTGTGCATGTGGTTCCATTAGGAAACTTGCTGAAAGAAAAGGCTGGTGAAGGATACAGTTCCAGTGTCCCATATACCATTAGTTTTAGAACCATTACTACTAGAATTCAATAGGTGACAGTTCTCTTTATAGGAAACTTCTAGGATAATTGGGATTTAGGTAAAGGGCGGGCATACTGGAAGGAATAATAGGAACATAAGTTCAATGAGAAAAACAAGCATAGCATATTCTGTGGATAAGGAGGCTTTCAGGGCAATGTATTTCAAATAGCTTTTTGTGAACCATTGATAAGCTTCGTCATCAAGTTAGTGTGATGTAATGAGCCTTTTAATCAAATATTAAAATAGAAGAATAGGATAGGATAGGATAGGATAGGACAGGATAAGATCGGATAGGAGAGGACAGGATAATCAAAGTGTGTCACAGGAAGATGGGAGTAGGTCTCTTTTGAATAATATTTATTTCACTTGTGCTTATGCGTATATGAGTATATACTGAGCCCCAGAGAATAATCTCTTCTTTCTCTGGGACATGATCAAAGTAGTTTGAGAACCACTATCCTAGGGGAATATCAGCAGAAGCCACGGGGGATCTTGAATTACAAGAACCAAAGCCTTTATTTTACTCTTCCATCAAAGCAAGTCCTTCAGGACACATTCGTGATTTATTCATCCCCAAGCGTTGAATTCTCAAGAATTCTGATTTCACTACATTTTATGTGGCCTGATTTTATTAAGAACTACAAAATACAGTTTCTCTACTTTAGTGGCTATAACTTCTATAGCATAGAACTATACTGTACCTTTCCTGCTTTTTCAATTTTACATATTCTCCCCGAAGCCCTGTGCTACTAAAAAAGGCCTAATATGATTTGAAACAAACATCACTCCAGGGTTTCCTCATCTTCATCACTTGTTGGTTTTTGAACTTGACATTCATTCAATTAGAACCGACTTGCTAATCATACACTCCTGCTAAAGTCAGCCTTCTCACACCAGGGAGAAGGCTATTTAGTTAGTAAAGATTTTTCAATGAACCCAAGGCCAAAGAGAAAAAAAAAAATCTTACAATGTTAGGGCATATAAACTAGTGATTGGGGGAGGGGTTTACTTCAAAGACTCTACCATCTCCCCTAATATTATGACCTTCAGTGAGTTAATGTGCATGAGGAGAGTCCACAAATAATCTATTGGCAGATAAATTGCCTCAAGATGCCCCAGATTGTGAGGATGTTTTATCTATTCCTTGACATGTGCCTCAGTAAGTAAGGTGGCTCAAGCTCTTCCCAGTTATCATGCCGATTCTGCCTTGGTCTCAGAATACAGGTGAGCAGAAAGTCCACATCACATCCTGGAGAGAGCAGACTTGTTAAGATTGTCAAGTACCATTCATGAATTTATGCCTGTAGAGTTGATCTCCCTGGAAAGGAACCAGATAACTCATGCTTTTTGAAAATTGCTTATGACAGCCTTTCAGTCTGCTTTAGGCTGGCTCTCTGTGGTGATTTGTATGTTCATTTACTGCTCGCACATTAAAAAATTTACACCTGCCAGGTATTGACAGAGTGCCTCCATCCCTAACCTTTTTCAGGATGGGACGCTTTGCTTCCAGACATTATCCAAAAAAGTTTCTATCAAGAGTGAGGGTGACATAACAGGTGCAGGCATAAGAAATATGAAGCATACAGGTATCGAATTTTAATAAGAAACCGAGTTTTTGGACTTTTTGAAGGGGTAGAAATTGCAATAGTCCTTGGACATTTGAAATGGCACATCCAGTTATGTACTAATTGTGGGGAGAGGCCATAATTTTAGCTATAGTGTAGAACTTGTAGTTTTTAAAAATATATATTTTTATTGCTTTCAGAGAGGAAGGGAGAGGAAAGAGAGATAGAAACATCAATGATGAGAGAGGATCAATGATCAGCTGCCTCCTGCATGCCTCCCACTGGGGGATCAAGCTCTCAACCCAGGCATGTGCCCTGACTGGGAATCGAACCGTGACCTCCTGGTTCATAGGTCGATGCTCAACCACTGAGCCACATCAGGAGGGCACAAAGTTTGTTTTATTGTTCATGAGGAAATCTTTTTTTCTCCCTGCAATTGTGACCTATGCTTAGAATTAGAAAAAATAAGAGTGTTCACAGTATCTTCTTTTTGTTTCAAAATAAATGACAATATATACTACTAGAGGCCTGATGCACAAAATTCGTGCAAGAGTAGGCCTTCCTTCCCCCTGGCTGCTGGCACCAGCTTCCCTCTGGCACCTGGGACCCGGATTTCCCTCCAGCCACTAGCAGGCACCTGGGACCCGGACTTCCCTTGTAGCCCTGGCTACGTCCAGAAGGACTTCTGGTCTAATTAGCATATTACGCTTTTATTATTATAGATTGCCAACCTATTTGCATTAGTTTTTTGTTTTCACTCACTTCTGAAATTTCTTGCACCACAGGGGCTTATAAATTTTCACCTCCTGCAGATCATTGTTCCACTATTCTTCTCAAACAACTTACTGGGACGTAAGAATATGTCAAATATCAATGGGATAATGACAGATTACTTAGTTCAGGAGAAAATTCTATTTTGCTTAGAGAGTGTAGTGCACAATTCTTTCAGAAAATACCCTCTGGCTCCTTCTCTCCACTTAGAAGTTCATTTGGGATGTTCAGGGGATAGGGAACAAAACAAAACAAAACGTCATCAAACAGGCAACCCAAACAGCATGGGAAATGAAGTGGTATAAGGAAAGCATCAATGTAAATATGCCAGTATGCCTTTAATGAAGCAAGACTTAATATTTGTCTGAACATAAAAAGTTAAGTTTTTTATACCCACACAGCTATAAATTACACCACAGCAACTCTTCTGGGAAGTAATAATTATCCCTGCTCTTAAAGTCTAATAAATGGCTGCATTATCAGTATTAAAAATCTACAGCTTGTCCACTATAAATTAATGTTATTAAAAAACCACTGTCCTCAACTATAAAAAAGATTTTAATCTCAGGCATCAAACTAAGATTTACATCCTTTCTTTATAGCTGACATATTAAGTGTTAAATTATTGGCTTTTAGCCATTTATTTATCTTATTTGAGCAATAATCAGTCATTTTCAACATTATCAAAAACAGGATGCTATTGAAATCCCCAAGTGCACGAGACTGTATTATCTCCGAGTGGATTGGCAAATGTGATGATTGCATTCAGCAATTTGCAGGAAGTAACAAAATCCAGAAGAAGAACCCAGAAATTGAGATGTTGATCAGCTCTGTCAGACCTCTGGACCGCACAAAGGGCAGAGGCAAAGGAGGACTTGATGTTGAGAATTTATAGGCCATAGTCCATAAACAGGGCATGGTGTATGGACACTTGGATCCATGAGACACTGAAGATAAGGTTAAGTATCTCACTTAGTGTTCAAAGCACTTCATTTCTAAAATTATGTCTGTGCTGTAGGGAGACTGAGAGCATTGCACCCTAAATTCCCTATAAATTAAAAAAGAACAATTAAAACCAAAACATAAACATGGTAATGCAGACCACTGGAACAGGAACAAGTAGATGTGAGTTTAAATCTCCCTTAGCCATTAATAAGCCATGGGAGCTTGGCCAATTCACCTGGACTCTTTATTTTAGTATTTCAGATGGAAAATTAATAGGTGAAACTAGATACTTTATAAATTCTCTTTCATTTATAAATTCTGGATTGTCATAGAGGTATAGGTATATTTAGTTACATTTAAATACCATCTTTGGTTCCAAATTAGGGCTTCATTTGATTTCATTTAAAAGCCTAGAGAATGCCCTTAAAACATTTCTATAATAAAGCAAGATTTTTTTTTTCAGTCTTATGAATATTCCTTTGGATTCACTGGTTTTAATGAGATGTTTCTTCAACAAGGAGTGTATTAATTTTTTTCATTTATAGTGTTATTTATATAAAATCATGGACCTGTCAAGTATATTTCATATTAGACCTGAGAATTTTAAAAGCAGTCAACATTTTTAGTGTGAACCTTTATTTTTCCTCTTTTTTTATATGATTTTAAATATCTTCAGAGATATTTAACAATCCAACCATAACCATCCATGGCTATGAATTGAAATTATCTCAGCCATCACAGCCAACTTTATGACAAGTTTAATCAGTGTCACTGACAAGTCATACAGAACTCAGTCAATCAGTCATCAATATTGCTGATATCCATACAGAGAGCAAAGTACCACTAGTGCAAATGACAAGAAAATAATATATTATCTTTACTCTTTATATGAAAGCTCCCTCCATCTGCTCAGCTGCTGAGGTCAAAGGTGCTATAGATACCCTTGGCCTTTTCCTCTCTCACATCAACATTCAATCCATATGAAACCCTGAAACACTGTGGGCTCTGACTCACGAACATATCCAGCATCTGAACATTTCTCACCACCTCCATTCATTGCCCCTTGGTAATTGCTCACCTAGATTATCACAATAGTTTCCTAAATATTTTCTCGCTTCTAACCTTTTTTTGCCTAGAGCCCATCCTCACAGGAGCAACCAGAGAGACAAAAGGAAAAACAGATATACAACAGGATTGCACAACCTCCAATGGCGTTTACTCTAGTTGAGACCAAGTCTTGACAGTGGCCTACAAAGCCCATCACAATTTGGTTCCTGGGACTTCTGAGAACTCACCTCCTTTACATTTTCTCTGTTCACTCTGTCCTAGAACAGTAGCCTTCAAATATGCCACGTCTATGCCCATGTCATTATGTATGGGCTGTGTTCTCTGCATGAAGATCCTTACTCCAGGCATCTGCATGGCTGGGCCCCTTGCCTTCTTCATTCTTTGACTTAGATATCACCTTCTTGTTTATCTGATCTTCCTTTTTAAATGTACAACCCCTTCCTATACTCTCTATTCTCTTAGCTTGTTTTGTTTTCCTTCATAGCATTTCTCATTTCCTACTCTAGAAGGTTACTTTGTTGCCCTGACCAGTGTGGCTCAGTTGGTTGGGCGTCATCTCATGCACCAAAAGGTTGCTGGTTTAATTCTCACTCAGTGCACATGCCTGGGTTGCAGGCTCAATCCCCAGTAGGGAGCACGCAAGAGGCAGCCGATCATTTCCCTCTCACATTGATGTTTCTCTTTTCCCTCCAAAAATCAGTAAAAAAAAATATTTTTTTAAAAAAGAAAATTACTTTGTTCATTGTTTACACCCCCCCCCCCGCCCCCAGTTTTGCAGTTTTTGTTTTGTCTTGGTTTTTGTTAATCCTCACTCGAGGATATTTTTCCATTGATTTTTTTTTTTTTAAAGGAGAGTGGAAGAGAGAGGGAAAGACAGAGAGAGAAACATTGATGTGAGAGAAACACATCCATTGGTTGCCTCCTGCATGAGCCCCAACCAGGGCCTGGGCCAGCGAGGAGCCTGCAACCAAGGTATGGTCCACAGGGTGACACTCTATCCACTGAGTCAAATCAGATAGGGCCAGCTTTTATTTTTTAAATGATGTAGGATCAGTGTTGTAAATCTTGTCTGACATTAAACAGGTGCTGTATATATCCCTTAAATCAGTCCCCACTCTGAAACTGATATGAACAACTTAAAGTTCTGATTCCTCCATCACCGGGAAACATCACCTTTGTTTACTAGAGAACACCCTCCCCCCTGCCAGGAGGTACTTTTATGACCAGAAATAGAGTACGCTATTCTATGAAAAGGCTTTTCCACATATCTCCAATACTCTTCAGAAAAATCAAGTAACATCTTGGGTATGCATCAGTCTTCTAAGAGTTGGGCTAGCATAAATCGGCTCAAAGGATCCCGATATATTTTAGGTAAAATTAAAATCTATGAGAAGATATTTATCTAGAGTACAATGGAATGAATATTATAAGAAACATGCACAAAGTAACAGCAAACACTTATAGAAGAGTGATTAATCCATGTGAGGAGAGAAAGCTTTACAGAGCAGGGATTATCTGAGCTGCTCTTGAGAAGTTTATCCAAATAAGTTTGGATTCCAAAGTCCTCTGGAATATGTATCTTTGCTAATTATGAAAACTCAATATGACTTGCTTCTTACACATGCACTCTGAACAGTCATACATATTTTCTTTAAATTGGTGCTTTAACCACAAAAATACAAATGTGTTTATTTCTACTAACTAACTACTTTAAAATGCACAGCATATCACATTGCTTCTCAGATCCCTTTTTTTCGGCCTTTTACCCCAGAGTGCTTTCACAGAACAGCTTTGCTGGAGTTATTTCTTTGGCAGAAAGGAAGCAAATTTCTGGAGGATCTACATGGCAAAAACTGAAGAAAGAGTGTGCTCCAAATTTCCAAATTAGGCACCCAAAGTCCTCATTTGCTGTAATGAAAGCAGAGAGGCACCGAGGATCCTGCTTCATTGCCTCCCATATCTGAGGACCTGAAGGCATCATCAGGGACCATAGCTGAAGCTCAATGTATTACACTCTATGCATTACAAAATCACAACATTAAAAAGGAATTCACTTATGTTGCACTTATATTCATTTAATTTCTTTCTGGGGGGAAACCCCAATGAAGAGAGATATGAGTGGGAGGTTATGAATCACATATTTGTGTCTATAAAATGATAACTGACAAAACAAGATGAACTTCACTCTGTGTCAGTGTAAATGCATTTGTTAGTAAATGAACTGAGTACTTTTTTAAAAACATTCTTCTTTAGTCTTTTCTTAACATGCTCATGATATAAAGCTATAAATCAAGATATAAATTATAAGTAGTTATAGAAAAATACCACCGGTGTATATAAAAAAGGACAGTGTTTTTTATACCTGAATTGCCCTATCTTTTGATCCAGACTTCCACAATGCTGCCAAATAGTGTAATGGAAAAAGTGCACATTTGAAAAGCAGAGAAACTGCTTTTAATCCCTATGTGAACTTTGCCATGTAATTTAGAGTTCCACTATCCTCATCTGTATAAAGGCAAAGGCTACTTTGCAAGGTAGGTACCTAAAAAGAATCAACATTGTGGTGTGAGTATGGGCTGGCTTTTAATGGATTTGTGACAAGTGAATGAAAGGCATGAATAAAAGAAACTTCAGTTCCAGCAAAATCCAATGAGGTTCTAGTTCCTGGATTTAAATTCTGTACCCTGGTTGCCCCTTGTTTTTCCCATTCCTTAGTTCAATGCATAGTAGATCAATGCATGGGTCTGGGAGTCTCAGCCACTAGCTAGCTGTGTGATCATAATCCGTTGCTTAAATTCTGTCTTAATTTCCTCATTTTTAAAAGCAGGATAATACTACTACCTAGTTCATAGAATTGCTATGTTCAATGAGTTAGTACATTTAAAGCATTGAGAATAGTGCTTTAGACATTTGGTTTACATTTATACTTTATTTTAAAAGTGTATACGTAAAGTCAGGGATTTGGAAATTAGATTCAAAATAAATAAATATCAATAGCCACTTAGAAGATGTGGTACATATATATAATGGATTATTACTCAGCCTTAAAAATGGAAATTCTAGCCCTAGCCAGTTTTGCTCAGTGGATAGTGCATTGGCGTGCAGACTAAAAGGTCCCAGGTTCGATTCTGGTCAAGGGCACATGCCTGGGTTGCAGGCTTAATCTCCAGTAGGGAGTGTGTAAGAAGCAGCTGATCGATGATTCTCTCTCATCATTGATGTTTCTATCTCTCTCTCCCTCTCCTTTCCTCTCTGAAATCAATAAAAATATATTTCAAAAATGAAATTCTATCATTTGTGATTACATGGCTGGACCTAGAGGGTGTTATGATAAGTGAAGTAAGTCAATCAGAGAACAACAAATATCAGATGATCTCACTCCTATGTGGAATCTAAAGAAAAAAATAAATGAACAAACATAACAGAAACAGACTCATAGATACAGAGAATAAACTAATTGCTATCAGATGGGAGAGGGGTTGGGAAGTGGGTGAAAAAAGTTGAAGAGATTAAGAAGTACAAATTTCTCTGGATGGTGTTGCTCACTGGTTAGAGATCAGCCCTCACATCAAAGGGTGGGGATTTGATTCTTAGCCAAGGGCAGGTGCTTACTAATAGTTTGTGGGCTTGCTCCCTGCCCCTGTGCCAGGGCACATGCAGGAGACAGCGTCAATATGTCTCTCTCACATTATGTTTCTCTCTCTCTTTCTCTCTCCACTCCCTCCCTTCCACTCGCTCTGAAAAGCAATAGAAAAAATATCCTCGGGTGAGGATTAACCAAAAAAAAAGAAAAACTACAACTTGGTAGTTACAAAATAGTCATGGGGATGTAAAGTACAGTGTAGGGAATATAGTCAATAATAGTTATTGTAATAACTATGTATGGTGCCAGGTGGGTACTTGACTTATGGGAGTGATTTCTTTGTAAATTATATAAATGTCTAACCTATACACTGCATACCTGAAACTAATATAAATAATACTGAATGTCAACTGTAATTAAATTTTAAAACATTTTAAAATGTAAAGGACTAATAAATTAAAAATAAAATAAATAAGAATCCAGCTATATGTTGTTTAAGAGATATACACATAAGACTTACTGACATAAAAATTAGACTAAAAAGAAAATGATAAAAGGATGTCAGTCAAAAAACCGAGAGACATTATAAACAACAATATTGATTGCAAACAAAATGGATATTAAAGTAAAAAGTTATTAAGAAAAAGAAATTTTATTTAAAAATTAAATGAATGGTGCAAGAGGAAAAGGTAACAATATTGATTGTATATGCTCTTAATCACATCTTTACACAGAGCAGAAAGAAAAAAATTTAAGGGAATTACAAGAAGGAATTGATAAATCCACAATCATACTGTAATTTTATCATACCACTCTGAGAAACTGATAATAGATGAAAAAACAGTGTAGATATAACTGCATGTGAATGTATGTATGTATATGTGTAAATATAAATGAATAGTAAATACACATTTATGCTCACATGTACATAAGTTAGAGAAAGAACCTGTGCCCCCAAATTATAGAAACCTTCTTTAAAAACATAATAAAATATGCAAGTGATTGTAGGTATATTACATGATTATGGAACTATCTATCTATATATATATAAATCAATACAACACAGACCATGTTTTTTGACCAAAAGAAAACTGCAATGCATTTGAATAGGTGAGGGCACAATCCATAAGTTTTACTCAGAAAAAACATACTTCTAAAAATTCTATGAAGAAATAATTATAAAAACATTATAAATATTTACATCATAGCAATAACAATTTTCTGTATTAACACTTGTGGGATGCAGCTAACCTATATTAATAATAGGGTGATATGCAAATTGGTTGGGACACCGTCACGGTGACGACCGATCAGCAGGCTGCGTGCACAGCAGGAGTGGGTGGGCAGGGACTTGCAGTGTTGGGGACGGAGGCGGGGCCACAGCAGAGAGGCCTCTCTGCTGCAGCCCCGGCTGGGGATCCGCAGGAGCACGGAGAGGCCCGTCTGCCACAGGCCCTCCCAGGCTGGGGGTCCGCAGGCACGCGAAGGCCTGCAGGCCTCCACCATGGCCTGGCCCGTGGATGGGCCTGTGGTGGGGGCCTTCGTGTGCCTGCCCTGGGGGTAAACAGGCCTCTGCTGTGGCCCAGCCCGGGGGTCCTCAGGCCTCCCCCGGCTCTGGTCTACCTCTTTGGGGCAATCCATTGAGGAGCCCCGGATGGGTCGGCAGGGCCTACCTCTATGGGGCAATGGATCATGGGGCTCCCTCACTGTGACATGGCACAGGCCAGGCTGGGGGACCCCCCACCCCGAGTGCATGGATTTTGTGCACTGGGCCACTAGTCTATATATAAAAGACTAAGAGACTGTCCAACTGTCTGACCTGCTGGTAGGTATGATGTGCACTGACCACCAGGGGGCAGATGCTCAATGCAGGAGCTGCCAAGCTGCAGTGACTTGGCAGTGGTGGTTCTAGGGTGACGCACCCTGGAACCAGAGAGGAGGGAGACCGATTCCAGGGTGCGTCACGCGAGAACTGCCCTCTCGCAATCCAGGACCCCTCAGGGGATGTCAGAGAGTTGGTTTTGGCAGATCCCCTCAGGCCAGGCCAAGGGACCCCACCTGCTGGAGGGACCCTGCTGACTCCACAGACACCCTCTGAGCCACGATGCTGCCCCAGGTGCAGCCAGCTGGGGAGGGACCCCAGGAGGTTGGCTCCAGGGCGTGTCTAGTCCATCTCTCCCAGTCCTGCCCTACTGGCCACCTTCTAATTAATTTCCTTTCAGTGTGCATGAATCCATGCACTGGGGCACTAGTACAGTATATAAAAGAAAATGTATAGTCTGAAAAAGAGAGTGAAATATTTAACTTGTGAATTAAGAGGAAAAACAAAGGTAACAGTAGAAATTATTGAAATAGAAAACAAAGAAAGATTAGAAGTAGTCAATAAAAATATAAAAGACTAGAGGCCTGGTGCATGAGATTCATGCACTTGGGTCGGGGAGGGTAGTCCTCAGCCCAGCCTGTGCTCTGTCACAGTCCAGCAGCCCTTGGGGGATGTCTGACTGATGGCTTAGGCCCGCTCCACTCCCTGCAGACATCCTTAGCGCTGCCATGGAGGCAGGAGAGGCTCCTGCCACTGCTGCTGCACTCGCCAGCCTTGAGCCTGGCTTCTGGCTGAGCAGCGCTCCCCCTATGGGAGTGCACTGACCACCAGGGGGGCAGCTCCTGCATTGAGTATCTGCTCCCTGGTGGTCAGTGCACATCATAGTAACCGGTCATTCTGCCATCCAGTCGATTTGCATATTAGCCTTTTATTATATAGGATGAGCCAAGTGGACAAACTGTTGGCAATATTGGACTAGGAAAAAAAAGAAAAATATATAGAATGGTAGAAAGATGGGGACATTTCTATATATAATTAATGAAGTAGGTATTTTTCCAATACCAGATCAGTATAGACATTGTAAATAGTGGACATATGCTTGATGAAATGAAAATATTAAACTGAGATTGGTTTAATGGAAAAAAGAAAACTTAACTAAGACTATAAACATAAAAATATTGAATTAGTAGAGAAGAAAACCTACTCAAAATCTCCAGCCCCAGTTTTACAGGAGAACTTTTTACCAAAATTGATAATCACCATATCTAACAAATTGGTGCAGAAAATAGAAAAATAGTCTAGAATATCCTGCTACTAAAACAAGTCCAGAAATATATAAAGATATTATAGATTATAAACAAGTAGTGTTGATTCTAGGTTTACAAATTTGGTTTAACATTAGAATGATCTTTAAACGTAGTGTTCCCTATTAGCAAATTAACATTGTAAAACTACCTGTACAAGCTAATTTTAGTAAATAATAATTTTTTTTAAAAATAAAATCAACGTTTACTTATATTAAACATCTTTTAAAAAGAAGAAAATTTAAGTTCTTCAGATACAAAAATGTATAGCAGAAAGCTTTTTCTTTAAAATCAAGAGTAAGACAGGGATGTTTGTCATAGTTTTTTTTTATTTTTATTGTGATATATTTAACATTGCACAAGAAGCCCTAACTCGTGCAATTAAAAAAAAAGTAAAGGAATTGAAAGGGAGAAACAAAAAGCTTGTTATTTGCAAATAATATATTTATATGAATGAAAAATCCAGGAGAATCTACAAATTTATTGATTATTAAAAGATTTCAGCAAATTCAATGTATGTAATATCCATTTATTAAAATTGTATAGTGCCCTGTGTTTGAATTCTGGTTTCCATGTGTACAAGCTATTTCAGCCAAGTGTGATTTCTGGGCATGAACCATAAACTTTTTAATATGGAATCTTAACCTGAAACACCAGGATAATACCACTTCCCTTGAGGGTTGTGAAGATAAAATGAGATACTATTTATAAAATCTAGAAACCTAATTTCCCTCCCCTACAAAGTTCATTGCATACGCCATAATAAAAATAGAGTCATTAGGTCATTCAATACCCTTTTTATATGACAAATTAATAATTAACTTAAACTATAAAAAAATAACTATCTTTGTAGAAAATTTCTCATGAAGAAAGTGAATACAATTTGGGCAGTACTTTTTCTCAAGTAAGTTAACACTTGAAAGTAGTTGGCTGGCTTTCTTTAAAGTAAAAATGGAACATTACCTCACAGATTAGTTCTGCAATTAAATCTTGAGTAACCTCCCTCGGTTATAAAATGTTAAACCATTAAGATTCCATGTCTCAGTCAGACACCCAGAAAAAAGTGCAGTGAGGGCCTTATATTCTTCTTTTTTAAAAAAAAAATATATTTTATTGATTTTAGAGAGGAAGGGAGAGGGAGAGATAGAAACATCAATGATGAGAGAGAATCATTGATTGGCTGCCTCCTGCATGCCCCCTACTGGGGATCAAGCCCGAAACCCAGGCATATGCCCTTGGCCAGAATCGAACCTGGAACCCTTCAGTCTGCAGGCCGACACTCTATCCATTGAGCCAAATCAGCTAGGGCGAGGGCTATAAAGCCCTCACCCTTGCCCTCACCTGTACTGACAGTCCCTAAGGAGAAGATAAAATATACAGAAGCATGGATAGTAGATAAAGAGCTCAACTTCCTTTATAAGGACTAATATTATTACAGTCTTTTGAATGGATTGAGATAATACCAACTGAAATCTGCAGACAAGAAAGATGCCAGAGGCCCCCAAAGGAAAACTTACAGGTAAGGAAAGGGAGAAGGCTGGGTTGGGCCCAAGGTGCACTGAGTTGTGGTTTTGGGGTTTTTTTTGGAAGAAGAATAACAGCTAACAGCCCCTGTTCTAAGTGTGTGTGTATAATATTCATTAACATTCATCAAATACTCATCCTCACATACTCAATGAGGAAAGTCTGATATTCTAGCTCTCTCATGTACCATGTGTCTGAAGCCTCTTCGTACCCTGTATTCTAGCACCATTGGTATGCTTGGGGGAAATGGTTGCAATGGAAGCATAAACTCAAGAGGGGAAAATGACTGACATGTGGATGAAGCGGGACTGTCTTCTCCAGGGAAACCATTTTGTCCTGCACAGGGACCCAGGTCCACAAGAACTTAATCACAGCTGTGGACAGGGAGACCCCTGTTTTCAACAGCGACACTTTGTGGCTGACAGCAGTAAAGGCAGTGAAACCATGACGATGGATCTGATTCTTCAGTTCTCTCTTCAGTCTTAATTTTGAAAGCAGAACTGAGCTTTTTGACTTTTTATTTACTTATTTTTTTAAGGAGAGAGAGAAAGAGAAAAACTGAATATCTTATTGATTAGTTTAGAAGGTAACTTAAGTGCTCACAGTGAATATCAGAATAGTCTAAGGCAGTGGTCAGCAAACTCATTAGTCAACAGAGCCAAATATCAACAGTACAACGATTGAAATTTCTTTTGAGAGCCAAAATTTTTAAACGTAAACTTCTTCTAACGCCACTTCTTCAAAATAGACTCGCCCAGGCCGTGGTATTTTGTGGAAGAGCCACACTCAAGCGGCCAAAGAGCTGCATGTGGCTCGCGAGCCGCAGTTTGCCGACCACTGGTCTAAGGTAACAGTAGAAATAGAAGACACCTGACATTTTCCCTACACTGCCGTGCATACAGGTTGCTTCTGTTGTCCTAGCAAGCTCAGAACCAGATCGTCAAACTCGGTGCCAACTATGGTATAAAATTTCTCTCAAGGGCCTGATAGCAATCATTCCTTCTGCCTCCTGTATGTGCTCTTGGATTTTTTCTTATTTTTATTTGTTTTTAATAACTAGATAAGAGATTTTATATTATGATTTAATTTAATTAAAGTTTCATCAAATCCTCTTGGAAATAGGCAGGACATATTTTGAAAATAGTAGACTATTTCTATTTTTCCATAGTTATCACCCAAAATGGAACACACATATTACTCCCAAGCCAGTTTATGTCATAACAGAAAATTCTCGTTTCTTTTGTGAAAGTGTTCAAGAAAAACAAATAGAAGAAAAATGCACTGATGGGCGTTTACACAGGCTTTCTAGCAAACATAATATTTTTGCCAGTAAATTCAAGATTCAGATCTTAAGCAACAATGGACTTGACTCTTTCTTACTGGAGACTCACATGAGCACATAGACTCAGGATGCAGGGGCAAAGGTGCTGTTCATAGGAATGCAGAGGTGACTTGTGCATATCTAACCTTCTGCCTCCTCTAGTCTCACTGAGCTGAACTTGCATGTCCTCTCACCTAGGGAGAAATGAAACTCCAACAGCTCCCTGTAGGTCTAAATCACCTTTCCTAAAATCATTCATGCTCCATGTGACCCCACCTTGAACTTACTGCATTCTGACCCATTAAGGCACATTTCAGATACTTCAGACAGACTTGTGCTAAAGCAATTTGCAAAGAAGATTCATGTCCAAAGCAATTCACAATTTCCTAATATCACAAAAAGATATGTATATGTGATTATCATAATTGCAATATACTTTAAAATCTAAGGTGTTTTTCTTTTGGTAGTAAATGCTGAGAGGAATTGCAGTCTTGTACAGATTTTTACAATTTACCTTTCTTTGTCTATCCTTTCTTCTCTGTCATACTCAATGATACCCAACTTATTGCTAAATTCTTACTAAGGAAATAGGTTACCTCCATAAGGAAACACTGCGGTATATTCCATTAAACACAACAAAACTTAAAATTTCACATAAAAATAGGTTATCTAATTACATGGTAAATGTGTCATTGGTTCATTGTCCAGTACACAATATATTTACAGGAAAATTACCAGGAACTTCCCAACTGTATCGGATCTCAACCTTATATTTAGATGCAGTCATATATTACTGCTGATAATGTGATGTCAGTGAATAGATTGGAATTTTTCACTGTCCTTTATCAAGATAAATTGTTCTGTCAATAGCAAATGGCTGGCAAGTATTAACACTCTGCACACTATATGACTTTTCATTCCCCGCAAAAATTGTATTTAATGCTTTTGCACAAAATCTATGGCCGTGACTATCCTTATTACCTATTTAACTACCTTTTAAAAGGAGGATTTATTTCTGAAAATTAGGACCTGGGTAACAAGATGGTGTCATGCATCATAAACTTTAAGTCAATACAAGGCAGGACACTTGCAGTTTGAATGGGAAAATACCTTGCTCTCATCTCCTGGTCATCCAATAGTCTTAGCAATCTGGGGTGGGAGCAGCTGCTCAGAGCAGAACTTTATCTTGGCCTCCTTCCATCTACACTGCCACGGTGTCCCACAGTAGCAATTTGCTCATTGGCCTATTACTTTCAATAGGTATTCCAGTAATTGGCTATTTCACACTTGTAAGGCTTGAACTGGCAGAGAGCAAAGGCCAGGCAACCAGCCTGTCAGGGTCTAGCAAGCTGGTCGTTCATCAATTATAATCAGCTTTTACAAGAGTGAGTGAATCCTCGCAAACCTTGTTTGCTCTGATCAGTTTTGCTACTAGTATAATTTGACCCCAAACTGGGCTGAGTCCTTATCTGAAGAATGTAAAAGTTGTCCCACAGTGAGAAGCATGTTTGTTTATTCAGACTCCTGGAGAGACCAATCTGGGCTCAGAATCAAGAAGGGAAAATTTTTATAATCTCCAGAATTCTGGGTCCTTCCTATTTTTGTAGCCTTTTGAAAAAAAACATCAGAGGGCATCAAAACAATTTATTTTATAATGATGGATTATTCAAGAGGGTCTCACCAAGTTAAGAATTGAATTCCTCTAAGATGAGGTGTACTCTGGCCAGAGAGGTTGGGAGTCCTACAACCATGTAGATTATTTCAGAAATATCTATTTATGTAAAACATGCAATTAAAAATATACCGTAATAGCAGAAATGACATATGTGCTTATGTGGAAAATAAGTTCTCAATGACCTGATTTAACATGATCTAGAGTAAGCTAGAAAAGCAGTTTGCTAGAAAGTTGGCTCCATAACAATAAATATGTATGTGCTTCACTCACATTTAGAAACAGTAATTTTTCTCTTATTAGCCATTCCCAATATCCTCTATTATTTCTTATGTCACTGAGCTCTATGAGAAGAGAAACACAAATCTAAGTTTTCAAGCAAAAGATCCGTGAAACAGAGACAAGAAGTAATACGCTGTACAATTCTGATGAGGTTTAACTGCCCTCCAGATTTTAGAGCTCGGGCACATGGGTCATTGCTAATTAATGTAATTCACCCCAGGGAGCTATGAAAATTTCATGCATATTATTTAGAAACAGGGTCCTGTTTAAAAATGCTTCCTAACATTCAGGATTTATATGTGCCTCCCCACTGTCATCGCTTTTGCAGAAAGAATAAGCCAATGCCTACATGGAATGCATGTGTGCAAGACTTTGAATGGAAATAACCGTTCTTCATTAGAATGTCCACTACTGGCCATTGAGGAGCCCTCTGGTCCCGGTACTACATCCTCTGCTCTCTCTTAACAAAGGCCTATTCGGTCTGTTAGCCAGCTGGTGAGAAGATGACCTGTCATCCCACAACTGCCTTGAACACAAATAAAATATCCAGCCACATATTTAATCCATTTAGCAAATATGTTTTTTTTAAATTCCATACTTAAAAAAAGTAGAGGGTAGCCTTGGCCTATGTGGCTCAGCTGGTTGGGTATCTGTCTGCTGTACCAGGAGGTTACCGGTTTGGTTCCCGGTCAGGGCTCATGCCTGGGTTGTGGGCTTGATCCCTGGTAGAGGGCATACAGTAGGCAGCCAATTGATGTTGTGCTTTCACATCTATGTTTTTCTTTCCCTTTTTTTCCTCTCTCTAAAAATCAATAAGCCATTCTTTTTTTTTTTTTTAAGTAAAGGGTAAGTGATTTAGAAAGCTGTTAGAGAAGCTCAAAAACCAATTCTAAGTTTTAAGACATGAGTAAAGCTCTTAATAAATCTACCTTCAAAGAGTCATGCACTCTCACTATTGGATAAATGCAGTGACACTGACGCATATCTAGCTATAATACATCACAAGATATTCGGTCAAGCCCCAAGTGCTCAGGCCCCGTCACCCCTCTTCATCCATTATTTATCTACAGCCTTCGCTGCTGGTGAAGTTTAGTATGGCATTGAAGACAGGTTCTGCCACTTGGCAAAAACATTTCAGAAATCATAGTGGATAATAATCGTTCAACGGTGTATAAATTGTTTTGGATGGGAAAACACCAAAACGTTTCAAAAGAATCAGTATTATCCCAGACAAAAATCATACATTTCATGTAGCTGGGCAATACACTGGCTGTTCTTCCTGACAAAGCTCACCTGGGAGACACTAAAGATCCCAAATGCCTTTTCAAATCTCCATAGTCCTCCCTGCATCATGATGGAGACTGAAAAGACCACAAAGAAATGCAATATGGCCCGGCTGGTTGAGCATTGACCTGTGAACCAAGAGGTCATGTGTTCAATTCCCTGTCAGGGCACATGCCTGGGTTGTGGGCTCGGTCCCCAGTGTGGGGCATGCAGGAGGAAGTTGATCGATCGTTTTCTCTCATCATTGATGATTCTCTCTCTCTCTCCCTCCCCTTTCCTTTCTGAAATCAATAAAACTTTTTTTTTTTTTAAAAAGAAATGCAATATGGAGCTAATAACATCTACTTCAATGATAGGCAAGTAGACTAAGGGCCCAATGTAATAATGTTCATTTTCCTTTTCTCCTCTTTTTTGAATTGCGAAGTTGATGAAGAAGAAGGCGGAAGGATGGGGGATGCACACCTTTAGCACTTGGTTGATGTGGGAAGCTTGCAGCTGGCAGTTACTGGCCAATAGTCTTGCTTTCCTGCAGGCCTGTCTCCCAGTGCGCACAGCTCTGCTCCACAGCCCTTAGCTGGGGCAGGGACTTAGGAAAGTTTCCCGGACACGTGTCCTGGCTTTATAATCGGCATCATACGACGCTTTTTTTTTTTTTAAAGGAATCATTGTCATATTTCATAGTAAGTAACAAGCTCTTAAATAATGAAGAGAAAAATACACATTTAAACTATTCTAACAGTTCAGCCAGATTTAGTCATGAGGGGGTGATAAGAACAAAAAACTGCTTCAGGCATTTAGCAGTAGAAAATTAAGGTCCCTGTAAATTAGGTGGCTATATTCCTCTCCCAGTCCAATTACTAGCTTTATTATTTGTCAATAAAACACCAAATAAAAGACTGGTCTCCAGATAAGGCAGCTGTTGCCATGTGGACCCTGGGATGCTTTATGTTCTCCGACTGTGGTGTGGAAGTTGCTGATAATGCCTTTACATTACTAACAGGTGCCCTAAGGCCCAAACCTTATATACTCTCCTCTGGAAAGAAAAATCATAAGAAAAGAACAGAACTTACACAAGGCAAGATTAGGCAAGTTGCCGTTTTATGGCCTTGTAACATTTGAACTGGAGTATTGAAACATCCTTTGTGATTAATAAAAGTCACAATTAACGGAGGAATATCATAGCTGGAAGCCATTCTGGTTTGATGCAGCCACTGAGCTGCTTGCCACAGCCTCACACAATTCCTTCTAACCAGAGCCCGCCTTGTCCTCTAGCAGCTGCTTCCCATCACTTTCCCAGACAGAAGGGCAGGGATTATATGCCTTCACTAGGGAGACCCATGCATCTCCTTGACAATGTGCAGGAAATCCCGCCATGTGGAAAAGACTAGTTTGCTTCTCCCCTTTGAAGATGTATGCTAAATTTACGGGATCATTAGGCTACCCTCTGAAAGAATAGATTTTCCTTCTTTCTTTTCAGTCTTTACTTCCCATAAAGAAAAAAAAAAATTAGTCTCTGTCTTATGTGGCTTTCAGGAGAACAGCCTTAAGGACATAAATTCAAGCTTGTCTCGTTTGGTCTGGGGTTCTTGTGTTTCGACAGGTTTTTATTATTATTATTATGTAATCAGAGGCTGGCTTCAGTCTTAGAAATCCAGATTCTTTTCTGTAATATGGATCCACGTATATTCTCCAAAATGGAGAAGCCCCACCCCCCGACCCCCCAAAAAAGTGCAGGCAAAGTAAAGTACTTTTAAGTGTATTCTCACTTTGCAGGGATGAGGGAATCTTGGTTCTATTTGATTGTGGCGCGAGTACTAACAATTAACTTAGGATGATGGTGTGGCATGAAAATGAAACTTCTGATTGAATTTCAAGGACTCTTCTGTTTAACTAGCTTCAAGAGTCCTTTTTTGATCATAATAAAATTATTTGCCATATGGTTCAGATGCCTGTGATCCCCTCTCAATGAGAGGATTATGCATGAGATAAAATGCCTACTGTAGCCACAGCCAAGCACACAGCTGGCTCTGATAATGCCAACAAATGGCTTCATCTATCTCAGTGTCACGTAGGAGCTGGTGCGACGCGAGTCAGCCTCGAGTACAATTAAAATCTACATCATCTGTGAGAAAGGTGATGGGGGTTCCGACATCAGAGCTGTGCCAGATTCATCCTCTTCCCAGACGAACAGAAGAAACGTGTTGCCCCTTTCACCCCGTCACACTAATGATGCTCCCTGCACATCCTTTTCTCTGCACATTAAAGGTGCTAAATCAAGGGCCTTCTATTTAAAAGCTTCACCTTCATCTGACATTCAGCCACAAGATGTACAGTTTCTAAACTTAAGTTGTGTATTCCTTGTTTTCCCCCTTTTTTTTTCCCTGCAGAGATAATGCCATTTATGTCTACCAGTGAAGTATAAATAGAAAAGTTTATGATCCATATGGACTCAAATTGTGGCAATATGCAGGAATTTCCTTGTTTTAGTTCCACAATGTTCAACTACACTAATAAAATCAGGTTCGAACATCCATTTGTTCCAGAAAGCCAAATTTTATTGCTAAAACATCCATAATTCATCACAAGCGAGCTCAATACCAATTCACGGACAAGCCTCCCCTTCTGCATGTTTTCAGGAAAAATGAAAAGTGAGTTTGTGCAGGGATTTGGCTGTTTTGCCATGTTACTTGAGAAGGGAATCCTACAAATATATTTCATTAGCATTTCCAATGGCTTTCTATTAAAATTAAGTGGAATAGCATTTAAATTTCAGAAAGGGGTTAGGAAAGTTAATAGCTGGAAGCCATTCTGGTTTGATGAGTTGATTATTTATATACTTTTGTTATATACCTTTTTCTCTACTGAGTGACTAGTCTTAAAAGAGAAAATTATAAACTGCACAGGAGCATGCAAATTGGGAACTAGCATACACATTTCTCATGCAACTGGGAAAGAAAAGTATCCCAACGTATCAGATACCTGAAAGAAAGTTCTTAATGCATAAACAAATGTGTGTTTGCATATATTATATATACATATGTGTAGATATAAATTATATATATATCTGTACATACTTATATATATATAAATAATTCTTTGGAACAATATGTAGGTGTTTTTTTTTTCTAATTTCCTAACCCTTGAGTTGGTAGAAGACTGTGTGCAACATAAGGCAGATAATTGACAATGGACATTAGATATTTCAGATGCCAGCTTTTGCGTGCTCTCCCTGTATTTTATGGTCTATAATTTTAATCAAGTCTCTTTCAAATAGTATACTAATGTGACAATTATGTCTTTAGTCCAGTCAGTTTTAAAAAAGTATATAAAAAGCAAGTTGATTATTCATTAAAATTTTTAAACCAAATAAGCTATATAACTCCTTATGCAATGTCCTGTGACAATTTCCTGGAATTGGTTTTGGTCATCGTAAACTAGGGTTTTCAACTTTGGCTGCACCTCAGCATCACTTGTGGTGCTTTTAATGGTAATGATGCCTGTGACTTATCCCCAGTATGCTGAAACTGCATCCCTGTGAGTGGGGACCAGACTTCCACATTAGGTTCTGTTATAAGGTTCCCCAGGTGAAAGCTAATGCACCATGAAGAATGGAGATCTGTATCTAAACGTTGCCTAAAAAAGTATTTAAAATGGATGATGTAGCACTTCTATGAAATATGCAGCACCATGAGAATAACTGTATTACTTATAGATACTTCTTGCTTTAAGCAAAATAAATCAGCAATGTTTCTGACATAAATTTATCCAATCCTGTATTTATTTATTATACCGTTATATGCTGAGCTCTATATAACGTATTGTGGGGGAATATAAAAAAGTACAAGACATAGTCCCTATGTTTATAGAGTTAATCATGTCAGTAGGAAAAATACTCACACAACTATAAGTATTAATTAAATATTGTAGTACAATTGTCATCTTAAATGATGCTCACAATAAATGCCAAAAAGCAGCAGAACTAGAAAGGATGAGTGTGCAGGCATGGGTGGGCCATCCCCTATGAAAATCTTCATCAAGATTTCCTCTGAATAGAAAATCCACTGCTGCTTCTTAGAAACTTTTAAGGAAAATTACCACACAAGACTAGGAGAAACCCATTGCACAAAGCTAGGCACCTTATTCATTCTATATTAACTGTGAGTATTAACTGGCAGTAGTTCTAGTCTGATAAAGGTTTGGTTTATTAACCTCAATCTGCTCGTATCGGATTGTGTTTTAGAAGACAGAACTAAAAATTATTTGGAGGTGAGAAAATCAGTAAATATATTAATATAGTAATTTGAATATAGAAGTGTCCCATTTCTAACTGAAAGTAGCTACTTAATAGACTTCTGAAAACTATTGTCAACCATAAGGCAATTTAACCAGGCCCTTCCTCCAAAGAATTAAAAAAAATTTTTTTTTAGAGATTTGGTGATTGGAAATGCCTTTGAAGAAAGCAGCAGGAACATTATTCTGTATGAGAAATGTAAAGCTCAGAGATATTAAAGGACTTTTGGTAAGTCACCCAGTTAGCAATAAAATATAAATACTAACAATTATAGGAATAGAAGTCTTAAGTAGTATCATTAAGTTACCACCAGTTAGCTCATTAATCTAAACTTTCTCAGACAAATCAATCAAAGTCTTAATTGTTAAATAATTTAAATAAATTAAATAATTAAAGGCTTAGTTATTTCAGAATATTAAATAATGGAACCCAGGGGGAAAAAACAATTCTTTACTGAAAGGCTATTCCTAAAAGACAAGATTATAATCTAGCTTTGACATGTGCTCACAATCTTTAAATTAGCATGAAAATCCCTCAAACAACTGGAAGATGAAAATACCTATACATAATAGGTTAACCCGTGGAGGCATGCTTTAGAATCAAAGCAAAACATAACATGCATTGAAAGTCCCTAAATACAAGCAAGTTCCTACAGCAGCTGGGGCAGGACAGCCCTCTTGTCACTCAGATTAGTTCAAGGTAAGCAATTTTAAATCAGACCCCAATTCTACCTTGTCTCTGCCACTTACTAGCTGGGTGACACTGAGAAAGTCCATCAACCTTTCTCAGCTTCAGTATCCTCCTCCGTACACTGGAGAAAAGGGAGTGGGTGTGAGGACTGAGTGATTGGGGATTGCTAGAACATTATCTGGCACATTATCTCGATATGGGGCAGAATAGCAATAATGCTGTTATTAATAAAAAGAATAATAGGAAAAATTAGTTGTTAAACATTGGTACATTGAGTTTAATCATAATACCCTCTTGCCATGTCTAGAAACTGTATGGAAGTTCTGGCAATCCTGAATAAACTTCTTCTATTCATCATAGATAATTAGATGGGAATGCCTGCTGTTATACAAAGGGCTATGATTTTGAGGCTGTGGGTTTTTTGTTGTTTTTGTTTTGTTTGTTTGTTTTTTGCCTATTTTGTTCTATTTTCCACACTCCTCATGTTTTAAATATCAACTCCAACTAAGAGACCAGCCCCTCTGAGGCATAGCCATCAATCAGAAAATTCACATTGTTCAGAAGGACACTTTTTCAGACCTGTTAACTGTCCCCGTGTTTCCCACCTTGCCTTCCTCACTCCTGATTGCCCCTCAGCATGAGGCAGAGTAAGGATATCACACCATTTCTTGGTGGGAGTGAAAGACATAAAAACTTTCCTCTTGGGTTTCATGTAGCCCGATCCTTACTTATAAGGAACTGGAGAGGGTGTTTCTGCCTTAGAGTGTGTGTGTGTGTGTGTGGGGGGGGGGCTGGGTGGAATGCAGATAGCTGGAAATCTGAGGGAAGAGACACCCAGAAAGCTGATCCTGTGTCTAAAGGCTGGGTCCTGAAACATTTTGTGGCTGCAGAGCTGTTGTTACCACCAAACGGCCAGCCAAGGCTAATGTGGCCACTTGCAGGCCTCTGCAGTATCATCAAACACCACACTCAGCATATGCTTAGAGCTCAAGCCTTTTAATGTCCAGAAATTATTCATTGTGTAAAATCAATTTATAAGATGAAAACTATTTACACATTGCCAATATCATGAGGACAGGGACCATGTCCATTTTGCTCACCTTTGTACTCAGCTTCTAGAGAAGTCTGAGACTGAGTAGACACTAAGTTGTCAAATTAATGAATAAATGAATATAATACCATGCAGGTTAAGAGAATGGACTTTAGAATATGACATATATACATTTAAGTCCTGGCTCTATTAGTTACCTATAAGCACTATTTATTTAACTTTCCATGGCTTAAGTTTTTTCTCTTACATATGATGTGCAGAGTGAGTGCTCTAAACATCTCATATTATTCTAGAGTAGTCTCCATGAAGAAGGTGTGTGTATGTGTGTATGAGAGAGGGAGGGAGGGAGGGAGGGAAAGGGAGAAAAAGAGAGAGAGAGAATATGAGGGAAGAGAAAAGTTAATGTAAATCTTCCTAGATTTGGAGGTCAGAATAATGTAAATCTCCTTTATAGGGCTCCAAATTTCATTTGCATAAAATATAAAAAACTCTTTAAACAAACACTTACCAAAGAACTCTGAACTGAAAATTGCTTGAGAGCTTAGATCTAATTCCAATTGCCTAGGGTGACCTGTGGATTTGCAGATTGGTAAGCCTAAGTACTTGAAATGAATCTTAAAATCATTCAACAATGAGATTTCCCAACAAAAGAATAATGAAGTATCAGTTTGGAACATTTTCCTGAAGAGATTTGCCACTTGTTACTCATTCTTCCCTTTACTTGTTCAAAGATAAAACTGTCTCAGCGAAGGTGTCAGAGCCAACTGTCTACCATATGAAATCAGTTCCAAAAGGTCATAATAAAATTAGTAAAGGCAGACGGAAAATGAGCTGATAACAGCTGGTAGCCCCCAAATGGGTGTACACTGGTATAATTATGATATCAGACATCGCTCTTCCATCTCTCTTCTTTCTCTACGTGCGTTCTTCAATTCCCAAGGATACAATTATCTTGTTGGTTGAAATTCAATAATATACATTACAGATTGATAGTTGGGAAGACATAATTAGGTTCTTAGCCAATACAGAATACTATGTTTCAATATAACCTTTCAATGAGTAAGCATGAATAGAATCCTGGATGTTTAAAAATAGCGTAGGGCCTTGGGTACAGATTCTAGAAGCTATCACCTCCCAACATGGCTATTAATGAACCTACAACATGTCTTTTTATCACTTCCTCCTACCAGTGTGAAAGAATAGAAGATACAAATTATATCTAAGAAAGGGGAGAAAAACAATTTTAAGATCTTTGCTTTCATCAGTTTTCTGCCATTCAATAGTTATATTTTTAAATTACCAAACACAATCTTAAAACTATTTCTGTGTTGCTTCAATTGGATTCAATTTCATTTAGCCAACATTTAGTGTTTCAAAGTCCTTCAATAGCTAAATTGTAAGTGTGCTTAAAATATGTTTAGTTTTCCATCTTGGTGGTACATACTTGAATCCATAGCCATATCAGACAGATACTAGCCAGAGCAACTCAAAGAGAATAATTATTTTATTCAATTGAATTCTCAGAATAAAATAAAAACAAAAGAGGATATTTGAATTTCCACATGCAATTTTTCCTCTCATATTTATTTTTTAAAAGTCTCTAAAGGCAGGAATCCATTTATAAAGAAACAGTGGGGTGATTGTTGTGTTGCATAATAGGATGGATGTAATGCAGGCATTCATTTGTTAAGCACCACATACCCACCCTCTCCTGGATAGCTTTCCCACCCACTCTTGGATAACTATGAATAAGGCAAAAGTGTAATTCTCTGAACAAGCTCCAGAAAACTTGGAGGCACTAATGCTTTTTGATCACCTTCTTCCATTTTCATTTTTCATTTTGTGGAGCCCAGCTGTCGGCTTACAAGACTACAAAGATTTTGTTTAATATTATATCAATGTTCTTGGTTTACCATTGACAGATTTGAAAAGGTTGTTGAAAACTGAATGCATATATGCAAATGTTTTGTTATTAAATGGAAACAGTCCAAGAACTCAAATGATCCATGTGAAATTTTAATTATAACTTAACAGCTGCTTGAGCTAATTGAAGGATATCAGAAAGGTGATTTCCTTCTCATTGTAATTAAAGAGTTAAGCCTAATTTGCTATTGTCAGAACAAGACTAAATACCAATCTGATCTGCCTAATTATATTAAAAGGTAAACAGATAAGCTAGAAAAGGATAGGGCCCACCCTAGACAAAGACAACAGGTTCTCAATGTGCCATCAGCACCCATTCCTGTTGGAATATGAGCAGTGACCTTTAAGGAAAGTAGCAACTGTTCTCAACTTCTGCTCTGAAGGCTGCAATTTCATCTTGCAGCATCATCTGTTCATCCCTCCACTAGCCAATTTTAGTTTCCTGAACCATAGCTCCAGTTTCTCAATTCCTTTCCCCAAGGGCCCTCAGTGATCTCTTCACTTAGGAGATAAGGAAACTGAGTCAGAGAGAGGGCAAGCAAATCTTCAAAGCAAACAGTGGCAAAACAAGAGTCTTGACTAAACGGTATGGTGCTTTTTCCACTAATTTCTGTGCTTTGCCTCTACTAAGATGGGCTTTATCTTGTTTTCCATGTACTACATTACAGGAATGAGGGAATGCATCTTAAACTCTTTTTCATGGTATCACATGCCCTTTGCTCTAGAAGATCAAGAAATTTGTGTTTTCGAACATTTTTTTTTTACAAGAATGCTGTGGAGGAGTGTCCTTTATGAGCAACTACCATTTAAATATCCTAACTGAAAGGGGTACAATGATTTTAAACATAAAATAAAGAAATTGCTTTACTTAAGCCTTGTGTTTCTTGCTGTTTATGATGCCCTATCTCACTCTGAGTAGGCCTCTGGGTATTGAAACAGGCAGGTGGAATTCAGCAGTCAAGAGTTCTAACAACCCTGACACTTCCCTGATTGTTGCCCTCCTCCTTTTATGAATTCCTTTTCATTCTATCAGCCCACAATACAAGTGTAGCCTATATTTGTTTCTCTCTCTCTCTCTCTCTCTCTCTCTCTCTCTCTCTCTCTTTTTTTTTTTTTTTTTTTTTTGCCCTACTCTAAAAGATAGACTTCTAGGTAAAATGCATTTGGAGTAGAGGAGACTGGAGGGGGAGGGGCTTATTTAATAATCTCTGGATCTTTCTCAATGGATACTTACCTCCTTCTCCCAAATGCTTATTGCAAGTGAAGAAAGGCTTGCCTGCTCTTCCCAACTAACTACCACAAGTGAAACGAGGCTGACAACAGGATCACTGTCAAAATGAACCACTGCTCCTGTGTGTGGTCCATGTGTTAGCCCTCAGGCACATCAGAGCAGATTATGTGGAAGACCAATGCTCTATAATTCTTTAACAAAGTCATAATCCCTTTGCTTAAAACAGTAATCCCCCTAGACAGACAACTTATTGTTATTAAAGTTTTGACTCACATTTCTCTAATCTACGTCCAGTGCCATAATGTTATTGCCTAATTATATATTTGTTGCATCCACTAAAACTCAGCCTGGCTAACCTCTTCCCCTGCAAACCAACTCCCTTGTTAATATGACCCATCTCTCTTTTATTACCTTTCAAGTTATAGTCTCTCTCTCAGTGATGGCTGACATTAGTCATCACTTAAAAAATACTAGGTTAATAAGCATCACTTAGGTAATAGCATCCTACTGCTCAAAACTCTTTAATAGTGGGATATTTCGTATAAAGTTCAAACTCCTTAGGCTGACATTAAAAGCCCTCATAATCCTACCCTAAAGTCTTGCACTTTTCATAATTTTTAGTTTCAAGCAACAAAAACAACTCTAACCTGCTAACGCAGAAAAGGAATTTTTGAAAGGATTATTGGGTTGCTTGCAAAATTGTTGGAGAAGCAAGAGAACCTGGCTCAGAAAATGGAAGAAAGAAGAGAGGCCAGGCAGCTATCTCCAAGTCATGCCGTTGAATCTGAGGACACTGCTGCCTTCACCACTGATCACTGGTGCCTGCCACCTCCCGTCTCCAGCCCTGCTAGACATCAGCACCAGGCGCCCTGCCATTGCTACTGCAGTGAATGGACGTGGCTGTCCCCATGGGCAGAATGGATGCCTCATGACAAAGGCAACTAGTTCCTTATTCCAAGTCCCAGACAGATCTAATTGGCCAACCTGTCTGTTGTAAGGGAGCCGGGAACTGCCCCTATATGTTTGTAAGGATCGGGGAAAACAAGTGTCTGAACTCCCTAAGTTCTAGAACAAGAAGTCAAGTCTGCCTCCTACCAGTGCTCATATGGAGAGAATTTCCCAATCATGGGCAGAGAATTCAGATGCCAGGGAGAACATTGGCAAAGTAATGTTCTAACCAAACCATGAACTCATTCCATTAATCTGTGGTGCATTTGGTCACCTGAAACATATCTTGTTCCTCCTCATGTTCATTAATCATTAAATTAATTATGCTTATTCATACTTAAACATATATCACCAAATAGTAGTCCCTAATTCATGAGAAAGTACTACTTCCATTACAGTTCAAATGCTGTTCTCTCTATTTCCACATCTACCCAACCTAAGGACTTGCTTGAACCCATCTTGGCCAAGTGGTTATCTCTGAACACTCTCATTCAGTGTTAGCCATCGTTTCTAAATTCCTATTACATTTAATCTGTATCATTAATTTTTTAAAAAAATATATTTTATTGATTTTTTTTTACAGAGAGGAAGGGAGAAGGATAGAGAGTTAGACACTTCGATGAGAGAGAAACATCCATCAGCTGCCTGCTGCATACCCCCTGCTGGGGATGTGCCTGCAACCAAGGTACATGCTCTTGACCGGATTCGAATCTGGGACCTTTGAGTCCGCAGGCCGATGCTCTATCCACTGAGCCAAACCAGTTAGGGCTGTATCATTCATTTTTTGTGTTTATCATTGATATTGTCACACTGTTAGCTATCTTTTTATGTATGCAGTTTTATATCCACAGATTGCAACCTTCATTATAATAAAGACCATGTGCTATAATTCTTTGTATCAACTCGAGTACATATCATCGTATCTTTGGGAGGGCAGGCAAGCACATAATAAATGCCTACTGATTGCCTGATCTGCCCCTACTGAAGTAGGTTTTAAATTAAATTCTTAATCACCCACCTCCATATACTTCCTCATCCACATAAAAGAAAAAGTGCAGGAGAATTTGGGTTAATAAGTTAGCTGATGTCTTGTTAATCAAAGAATTATCATAAGAAGCTTCCAGAATATTTTGTTCCCATATGATTGCTTTTTGTTTTACTTTAAACCATGTAACAAAATTTCTGTAAGACATAAAGTAGAGGAATTGACAACAATAAGTTTATCAGGGTCAGAAATGCCATGATAAATAAAAAGAACTCAAGGTCTCTTATCCTGAGTAGAATAGGAGTTGCCAGTTACCCAAATAAATCACCCACCCTTGCCACTGGCTCTTACCATTAACTCCTGACATGCTTACGTCTGTCCCGTCTAAATCAACAAAAGCACTTTCTTGACAGTCTGTCCTTCTGCAGGATGACACTCGCCCTCATTCTCTGTCCTTTCACAGCGATGCTATTTAAGTGTGAGCCTGTGCTCATTGTCTTTGTTTCCTCAAACCATACAAGCTAGTGACACTACTCCTTTTAATCTGCTAATACAGAGTTCACCAGGTAGCTTTCATTTGCTCACTCCAGTGTACCTTTTTCAGAACATACCGTGACCACTAAGCGTCATTAGATACAATGCCCACATCCACTTTTTTTTTTTTCATGTAAGTCTCCTCCTTAGCTTTCAGATCATTCTTTCTCAGCTTTCTTTCTTCATCTCTATTCCACTGCAGGCCTGGTCACCCTCAACTGCCCTCTCCTGCAGGCCTGGTCACCCCGAACTGCCCTCTTCTGCTGGCTCGGTCACCCCTAACTTCCCTTCCTTGCCAGCCCGATTGCCCCTAACTGCCTTCCCCTGCCAGCCCGCACTCTCCAGCGGCAGTGGAGCAGTGAGGCTGGATCCGCCTCCTCCAGCAGCAGATCCAGCCTTGCCGCTTGGCCCCCATGACCCCTGGCCAGGCAGACAGGCCCGGACACTCCAGCAGTGGTGGAGCAGCCCCTGGCCAGGCTGACAGGCCCAGACACTCCAGGAGCAGCGGAGTGGCAAGGCTGGATCCGCTGCTGGAGGGGGCAAATCCCGCCTCGCTGCTCAGTCCCCACAACCCCCAGCTGGGCGACAGGCCCGGACATTCCAGCAGCAGCGGAGCAGCTCCCGTGGCCCACCGCCAGGTCAACAGGCCTGGACACTTCAGCAGCGGTGGAGCACCCCCCAACGTGCCCCCTGCCTGGCCAACAGGCCTGGACACTCCAGCGGTGGGGCTGAGGGGATTGGGTGCCGCCATCTTGTGGCTATGGGTGCCACCATCTTTGTGATGGAGTGATGGCTAATTTGCATATTACTCTTTTATTAGATAGGCTTTCAGAAAGTTGTTTTTGTTTCCTATATGTTTTGCAGGAAACTACGTTTTATCTGAATCTCCTTTTGGGGAATGCTTATTAAGGCAGAAACCAGGCACTTAATACACAATTTAAGCTAAAATGTATTTGTCTTTGTTCCAGAATCCTAGCATTTTTTTCCAATTCAATGTATTAACCTTTTGCACTCGGATGTCGAGTGTGACTCGACACGGTTAGCATTAGAATAAAGGAATCGAGAAAAAAGCAAGCGAGTGCAAAGGGTTAAGTTTGTAGGCTTTTATAAATATTAAGGTTATTTTGAACCTTCAGGAGTATCTTTTTTATTTAATCTATTTTGAGCTCTTTAAGGACCGTTTATCTAGTTTGCCTACAGGCATTTGTCAAGATGAACTGTGAACAACTCTACCTCCCTGTGCCATCTTGTTTAGGCACCAAAGTCACAGCAGTTACAGATTTATTGACACTAGTCCTGGAACTGCTTGTTGCCCCTACTGTTAGGAAGTAAAATAACTGTATCAGCGACTCATGAGAGCCCACCTGGTCATCGAAGTACACAGCAGAGTTCTTGGTGTGAATTTCCAAGAAGACATGGAATCCAAGGTCAAGATATAATAAAATTAATAATTTTACTACTTCACCAGGGATATTCTTCAGTGAAACTGGCATTTTATTTAGCTAGTTCATTTTAACCTTTCCTGCAAATCTGTGCTAGTAAGAATGTAATGATGACTGGCACAGTTTGGTGCCACTGCCTTGATGTGTGTTAATGCACAGCAGTTTTACCCACCATCGCTTCTGCATAATCAGCACAATGTCAATGCAATGAAAAACGGAAATAATGTCTAAATATTATTAGGAAAATTGTTGCGACCTAGCAGACCACCTGTAAGCGTCTCAGGGACTCTCAGTGCTTTGCCAACCATACTTTTACAACCGCTGCTCTTTGATACAGGATGGTCAAGGTCAGTGATACTGGTCACTCCAGAAACTGTGAGGCAAGTGGGATTAATCAGGGATGTCCCTAGTCTTTATTACAGCAGGAAAAATCTGTAAAACTTTACCTTGATTTTTATTTCAAAGATTCAACTCAAGCATTAATATCCCTTCCCACAACCACAGATAATCTTTCTTCCCTGAATTCTCAAGATGTGTACTTGATTCCTTTCATCTAGTCCTTGTCACATTTTTACCTTACATTTTAGTTATTTGTGTTACGTCTTTTACTCATTATTAAGCAAAATTCCTTCAGTGTAGAACTTATCAGATTCTAAGAAATCATTTGGACTATATATCTTCAATATATAATAGTCACTAATAAATATTCTCTGAATTGACCTTTGTAATTGGCAAAACCAAAAGGAACTGGTCTATATCACAAGGTGTCCTTTATAGGGTGTTTCAGATATAATTTAACAATATATGTATATATAAGAGCTAAAGAAAACATAGGAATATATCTTTGTGACTTTGAGTTAAGCAACAGTTTCTTAAATATGACACTTAAAGCACAAGCAGCAAAATATCATTGGGCTACATCAAAATTAAAAATGGTGCTGAAAACAATACCATCAAGAAAATGAAAGACAATCCACAGAATGAGAGAAAATGATTGCAAAGCATATATCTGATAAAAGACATACCCAAAATGTGTAAAGACTTTTTACATCTGAACACTAAAAAAACAAATAACCTAATTTTAGAATAAGCTAAGGATTTGAATAGACATTTCTCCAAAGAACATATACAAATGGCAAATAAGAACATGAAAAATGCTCAGCATTATTAGTCATTAGGGAAATGCAAATCAAACTAAAATGAGATACCACTTCACACCCACTCAGATGGCTAAAATAAAACAAACACAATAATAAGTGTTGGCAAATATGTGGAGAAATTGGAACTTTTATACATTGCTGGTCAGAATGGAAAGTCATACAACTGTTATGGAAAACAGCCTTGCAGTTGCACCAATATGACCCAGGAATTCCACTCCTAGGTATATATACCCAAGAGGAATGAAATCAAATGAGGTCCACACAAGTATTTGTGCACAAATATTTACTGTAGCATAATACATACTAGCCAAATGGAAGGAACTACCTAAATGTTCATCAACTGATGAACAAGATGATAAATGAGTAAACAAAACATGATATATTTATGTGATAGAATAGTATGCAACAATTTAAAAAAAATGAAGTACTAATATGTGCAAGAATATAAATGAACATTGAAAGTATTATGCCCATTGAGGAGACCCCACACACAGAAACGCACACTGTATGATTTTTATGATTCCATTTATATGAAATGTCCAGAAAAAGCAAATCTATAGAGACAGAAAGCAGGTGAGTAGGAAGATGCTGAAAGGAAATGGGAAGTGACTGCTGTAGGTATGGGGTTTCTTTAACAAATGTTCTATAATTACATTGCAGTGGTTGTTAAACAATTTAAGTACTTAAAAAATTATTCAGTATCCCATCAAGCTTTTAGTTAGATGGACTATATCAATATTTATCAAATAAATATAACAATATTTATACGCCAGAACTTACTGTATTAGAAACTGAAGCCTAGAATATTAAGGAGACATATGTAATACTTTAAACAATAAAAAAATTTTAAAAATCCCATTTACTATTGCAACAAAAATATAAGATACCTAGGAATAAACTTAACTAAAAACATAAAAGACCTGTACTCGGAAAACTACAGGACATTGAAAAAAAGAGATAGAGGAAGACATAAACAAATGGAAGAATATACCATGCTCATGGATTGATAGAATCAACTTCATTAAAATGTCAAAGCAATCTATAGATTCAATGAAATCCCCATTAAAATACCAACGACATATTTCACAGATCTAGAAAAAACTCTCCAAAAATTCATATGGAATAAAAAAAGACCCCAAATAACCACTGCAAACAAAGTTGTAGTGATCAAAGTACCAGATATCAAGCTATATTACCACGCCACGGTTCTCAAAACAGCTTGGTACTGGCACAAGAACAGACATATAGACCAACAGAACAGAACTGAGAAATCAACCCAAGCCATTATGCTCAATTAATATTTTACAAAGGAGGCAAGAGCATACAATGGAGTCAAGACAGTCTCTTCAATAAATGGTGTTGGGAAAATTGGACAGATACATGCAAAAAATGAAACTAGACCACCAACTTACACCAAACATAAAAATAAACTCAAAATGGATAAAGGACTTACATGTAAGATGAGAAACCATAGAAATCTTAGAAGAATCCATAGGCAGCAAAATATCAGACATATATCATAGCAATATCTTTACTAATACAGCTCCTAGGGCAATGGAAACTAAGGAGAAAATAAACAAATGGGACTACATTAAAATAAAAAGCTTCTGCACAGCAAAAGAAACTATCAACAAAACAATAATAAAGCCCACTGCATGGGATAACATTGCCAATGTTATATTTGATAAGAGTTTAATCTCCAAAATTTACAGGGAACTCATACATCTTAACAAAAGGAAGATAAACGATCCAATGAAAAAATAGGCAAAGGACCTAAATAAACACTCTTCAAAAGCAGACATACAAAAGGCCAAGAGACACATGAAAACATGCTCAAAGTCACTAGTCATCCGAGAGATGCAACTCAAAACAACAATGAGGTACCATCTCACACCTGTCAGAATGGCTATCATCAACAAATAAACAAACAACAAGTGCTGGCAAGGTTGTGGAGAAAAAGGAACCCTTGTGCACTGCTGGTGGGAATGCAGATTTGTACAGCCACTGTGGAAAATAGTTTGGAGTTTCCTCAAAAAATTAAGAATGGAATTCCCATCTGACCCAATAATCCCACTTCTAGAATATATCCCAAGAAATCAGAAATACCAATCAGAAAGGATATATGCACCCCTATGTTCATAGCTGTTCAATTTACAATAGCTAAGATTTGGAAACAGCCTAAGTGACCATCAGCAGATGAGTGGATTAAAAAACTGTGTTACATCTACACAATGGAATACTATGCTGCTGTAAAAAAGAACTTTTACCATTCACAACAACATGGATGGACATGGAGAGTATTATGCTAAGCGAAATAAGCCAGTTGGAGAAAGATAAATATCACATGATCTCACTCATTTGTGGAATATAATCAACAACATAAACTGATGAACAAAAATAGATCTGGAGACACAGAAGCATGGAACACACCGTCAAACCTTAGAGGGAAGGCAGGGGTGGTTAGGGAGCATTTAAGAGATCAACCAAAGGACTTGTATGCTTGCATATACGCATAACCAATGGACACAGGCACTAGAGGGGGTGAGAGAATATGCTGGGGGTGGGAGTGGCCAGGGAGAGGTCAATGGGGAAAAAAGGAGACATATGTAATACTTTAAATAATAAAGAATTAAAAAAAGAATATTAAAGAAACTATATAAAGTAATCCTTAGGATAGCTAAACAAAATAAATTTTAATTCATTTTCATTAGCAAATCAAATATCATCTATATAACACTTTTTCAGGAGATAGGTTCAAGATCTATTTTAATTAGGTAACATTAGACAAGTTACTTAACCTGAGCTTCAATTTCCTTATCTGTATCATTGGAAATTTGCCATTTTCAAGCCTCATTGTAAAAACAGTAAGGTTTCACACAGAACATTTTCTCTCAGTAATACACATGTAATGATACTTTTTTTTTTTTCAACTCTAAACATTTGGTAATTGCTGGCATCCATTTTCACAACAAAACACAGAGATATGATGCATAATTCAATTACAAACCATTGGGCATGCTCAGAAATCCACTTTTTAGTTTTAATATATGAACTGCCTTTCAAAAGTTTTCAGAAAGAATTCCAATACAAACATTTTGGGCCTAAGGAATATAGGAATATATCCATCCCCATATTTTGTCTCATGGATTACAAAAACCTGTCTAAATAAAATTTTTTTTTATGACTCATCTCTCCCTATCCTGATAAAAGTAAATTTACAGCAATTGAGAAGATAAATGGTTCCCTGAATAAAGTGGGGGAGGGAAAACTAATTTGGGACTGTGACAAAAAACATTCATTTGTCATCACTGCATGGCGGTGTCCTGGAAAATGACTAGAACCTCATTAAATAGTGTCTGACTAGAAGGACCTGTGTCTGTTTCTGCCTCTTTCTTTGTCAAACTCCTCCTCCTAGTGCCTCAGTTTATTTTCATGGAGGGTTATTAGCAATGTGAACTTTCTTCAAGCCAGGTGCCCTGCAGAAGGCGTGGGGGCAGGTAGGGAACTGAGAGAGAGGGAGGAGGAAGACACACCAACTGGGAGGGGGGAGGGTGGGTCATGAATTTGTAAGAGCTAATTTGTCTAATATTCAGCAACAAAAGGAAGGCGTCTGTGCCGTGCATTGATGCAGCATCAATCACTGAGTAACTGCTTGACACACATAATGAGAATATTCTCTGGCCAGCCCCATGATCTGTACAGACAGCTGGGGAGATAATAACCCAAATGGAATTTTTATTTTAATGCAACTCCCATCCTTTAAACACAAAAAGGAAACAGATTAAAGTTAGTAAAAATGTAACAGCCTTTCATAAGAGGCGAGTGGGATAACATATTTATTCCAGCAGCGAGGGCTAAAGAGCCTGAAATGTCTTCCCTTGATTGTTGGAATTCTCCAGTTTAATGGCCCTTTTCTTTTTTAATTCATCATGAGTTGCTTTAGTCTTTCCAGTGGTTGTGTCTAATAATGCTGGTGCCTCTGGTTACAGTTCAGGCAGCCCCCACCCATTTTTAAAGGATGCTTGGAAAGCTGCACGTTAGTCAGAATAACTTACTTTTTTTAAAAAAAAATATGCATTTCATTGATTTTTTTACAGAGAGGAAGGGAGAAGGATAGAGAGTTAGAAACATCGATGAGAGAGAAACATCTATCAGCTGTCTCCTGCACACCCCCTACTGGGGATGTGCCCACAACCAAGGTACATGCCCTTGACTGGAATTGAACCTGGGATCCTTCAGTCTGCTGACACTCTATCCACTGGAATTGAACCTGGGAACTCTATCCACTGAGCCAAACCGGTTAGGGCCATAATAACTTACTTTATAGTAGAATCAAAATTATACCCATATTGACACTTATGTAAAATAGTTAAAATATATATTTACATCCACAAGGCATACACAATATGTAGTTAAGGAATAGATTACCTACTATAAGAATTCACAGAAACAGGCATTATATTTAAAAACAGATCAGCTTCATTGCAACAGAAATTTAGGTCATATGCTACAGAGAATAAAAACATTTCCCCATTTCCCATTTATTTCTCCATTCTACAAAACAAAACTAGGCAGAAAAGTGGGGTATTTGTTTTCATTTTTTGGACTATAGTAACTTCACTCCTAAAATCAGTTTAAAGATAAATATGAAAATAAACATGAAAATCGCTTTTGATGTTAATGATTTTCTAAGAAAATGATCAGCAACTAGGGAAAGGAAACCTACCTGAATTTTTCTAAATGAAGGTCAGGCGGCACAATGAAATCAGTGCATTGGGGCATTCAGTTTGTTGTCACCATCAGAAATAATGAACTCTCCATGCCAGAGTTATTTCTAAAGGACAATTTTAAAATGGTAAAGGGGCCGAGAGGAAATATGAAAAATAGTAAGTCTAACAATGACAAACAGAAGGAAAAGAATTTAATGAGGTCAAGTTGAAAATATAATTTAAGATAAAAAGCCTCATTGAACTCTGCCTGCTGTTCCGCCACAACGGAATGATATAATCAGCTGCCTTGATCTCTGGTACAGATTCCCACCCAGGGAAGCTGCTTCAATGTGAAGAAATGAAATATAAGATGCCTGTGTTCATAAAGAGGAGCAGTACACTAGTTTACAATATTTGTTGTGTGATTCATTTTTAGATCTATATACCTTAAGGCTGACAGAAGTCCTCAATATCTTTACATGAAATGTCAAAAATATTTAAACTAATTTTTTTCTTAACCCTGAAGAAAACCTGTTAATCAAAGAACTATGAAACATGTGGCCTGATCTCATTGAGGTTTAAACAGAGAAATTGATAATGAGTCTAATAACTGGTCTATATTTTCACCACAAGGTTCTAATTTTGTTTTAAAGTAGTTTCAGTATTAAAAATACCATATTCCTTGGGGAAAAAAAATCACACACACACACCAAGATTATAAGATAATTTTCCCTTAAAGAATCACTAATATACATCCTGATAAGCAAAGAAACAATGGTTTGATTTAATTTTCTATAGCTCATATTCAAGAAACAGTGTTTTATCACTTCAAAATGTAAAATTATACTATAATATTGAACATGCTTTTCCAACTCTATATCTTTTCATCCTCTTTTGAGAGTCAGTGCTTTAAAGGGAGGACTAATTGGGTCAGGCTTCTCCAGAAAACAGCCGGGAATTGGATCAGAAGACTTTGATCTCAGCCTCCACTATGGCCTGCAACGATCCCTGCCTCCTGGTATTTGTGCTCCTGTGTAATCTCATCCCACACAGTAACAGGGTTGTCTGTGTTAATAACAGAATATGGCAGACGTGGTGATATGTCACTTCAGAGATGAGTTTATAAAAACATTGTAGGCCCTGGCCGGGTGGCTCAGTTGGTTGGAGTGTCATCCCATACACCAAGAGGTTGTGGGCTTGATTTGAAGTCAGGGAACATACCTAAATTGCGGGTTTGATCCCAGGTCAGGGTGCACATGGAAGGCAACCAATTGATGCTTCTCTCTCACATCAATGTTTCTCTCTCTCTCTCAAATCAATAAGCATATGCTCGGGTGAGGATTAAAACAAACAAACAAACAAACAAACAAACATTGTAGCTCTTAGTGGTTTGCTCACTCTCTCTTGGATCATTTACTCTGAAACAGCCCAGCTTCCATGTAGTGAGTAGCCCTATGGAGAGGCCCATGTGGCAAGGAACTGAGGCCTCAAACCAACAGCCAGCAAGAAACTGCAGCTTCTTGCCAGGGGCCATATGAGTGAGGTAGAAAGCAGATTCTCCAGCTCCAATCAAGCCTTTGGATGATCAAGCTTGGCCTACATCTTGACTACAACTTTATGAGAGACTGAACCAGAATTACCCAGCTAAACTGCTCCCAGATCCATAGCCCTAAGTAACTGTGTGAGAGAATGTGTTTGTTGTTTCAAGTTGCTAAGATATACAGTGAATGATAACTACACAGTTCCTGCTGTAACCAAGATGAATTGGTATAGTGCTAAAAAAAAAAAGTGCCCAATTTCTATTGCCATTAAACATTTAATTTGTCTTGGGTACCTGGACTGGCCCATGGTTAATATAGCCATTATCTAACCATGGATATGGATGATTGCTTCCTTTTCTCAATGCAGGGCTATGCCTATATAAGCTAAATACCCAAAGCCAAACAAACCAAAGTGACTGATCTATTGTGATGCATGGCATTTTTACTGCATTACTTTATAAAGAATCCTTTGAAGTCTATTCAAAATGGAAAATTAAGGGATAAGACTTTTACTTGAACATTTATATTCTATTAAAATAAGTTCATAATGCTAGTCTTCATACATTGCTTGCAGACCTCACTAATTTTGAGATTCATGAAACTTGGACTAGTTGGCACTGAATAAATACTAGGTGAATAAATAAATTAATTCACTGTATTACTAGGCTATATTTTACTGCTGAGGTGGTATCCTATATAATAAAAGGATAATATGCAAATTGACCCTAAGGGAGGAACAACCAGGAACGACTGGTCGCTATGACATGCACTGACCACCAGGGAGAAGACACTCAACGCAGGAGCTGCCCCCTGGTGGTCAGTGTGCTCCCGCAGGGTGAGCTCCACTCAGCCACAAGCTGGGCTGATGGCTGCGAGCGTGGTTGGTGGGAACCTCTCCTGCCTCCTTGGCAGCTCTAAGGATGTCTGACTGCGACTTAGGCCCGCTCCATATAAGGACATCCCCTTATCAGTTGGACATCAGTTGGACATCCCCTGAGAGCTCCTAGGCTGCCAGAGGGATGTCTGACTGCCAGCTTAGGCCCAATCCCCCAGGGATTGGGCCTAAGCTGGCAGGTGAACATTCCCTGAGGGGTCCCGGACTGTGAGAGGACACAGGCCGGGCTGAGGGACACCCCACCCCACCCCTGAGAGCACAAATTTTCACGCACTGGGCCTCTAGTGTTAAAATAAAAATTAAAAACAACTATCAATCAATCTTTTATAAATAATTGAATTATATATTATAACCACAAATCTAGACAGGATTTATTCTCTAAAACAAAAAAACAAAAAACCAAGGTTATAGATAACTACTCTTGATTTATTTTCTAACTTTACATATTAGCAAGAAACTATAAAGACAGACCATGGGAAGACAATTAATCAAGAGGCCTTTATCAAGTCATCTTGATTAGTAGCCCAGCATCCCTTATAATCTTGATCTGTTCCAGGAGTGGACTGGGTGAAAGATGGCTTAACCTTATTGGATTCCAAGGAATAATTTCATTCTCACCCTGGCAGGTGGCAAGGGGAACTGAACCCTGGGACGAAGGTCATCTGATAAGTGTTCATGATAACAAAGGCATGGCTCAAACAAAAAAGAGTAGAGACCATGAAAACTGAGATGATGAAAATTATTGTATGACACCTGGACAGGCTATGAAACTTCTCTGAGCTTTTTCTGAAGAATATGTTTCCATATATAATAAAAATCCAGGGACATCTTTATTGCTCCTCTAGCTTGTCCACTCTTGGAGTTCTGAATGCTATGTGTTATCCCTGATTAGAGCTCACCTAGGGCAAAATTGGAGGCCCAATACTACAGGGTGGGACAAAAGCAGGTTCATAGTTGTTCATATGAGAAATAATACAATGAATAAATAATGATACAAGAATAAACCCTGTGTTTCACACACTCACAACTCTAAGCCTACTTTTGCTATATCCTATATTTGGCATTCAGGTGGCACTGCCATTCTTCTTTGAGGGACACAGCTCTGACCTGGACAGCTTCTACATTGGGTACTGGATAAGAAACTTGAAAGTATGAACACAAATTTACAAATTCTCGAATTCTTCCAGAGTCATATTTGCCTATATAAAGAAAAATTATGTTCTAAACACATCAGTCACATGACTGTCATGTTCATCCTCTCCTTTTGGCTGACACTTCCCTGTACATAGCATGGTTTCCTGGGAAAGAGTTCCAGGCTAATCTTTACACAAAGTTGGCCACTTATTGGACTGAGGGGATTGGATAGGGGTGCTATCTGACTCAAGGGTAACCAGTCTCTAAGCTGGACAGCCACCTATTATTGTCACTACGAAAGCAGTGCATTATTCTCCTTTCCCAAAGCTTTAATCTATCAGCTCCTCTTTCTCCCTCCTCTCTGTTCTTCACTTGCCAAGATGAACCTGCCCTTAGTTGACACATACATTATTCCAGGGGATACTTTATGTAACTTGGCATATTATTATCCATATTTGTTGAATAATAAGGGCTTCAGATTGTATCTTTGCATAGGCAAAGAATGAGAATTATTAAAGGAGGAGGAATACCTCCTTAATTTGCATGAAGATATAAACCTTAGAAAGAGCTATGACTCTTTCTAAAAGAATACTTTTTCTTATGCTTTATCCTAAAAGTAGTTGTTATATAGGACAAGTTGCTATTTCTGAAAGGAACTCTTTTTATTTCAGTTAACATTTTAAATCATACACTGCCCTTTTTTAGTTAAAATTATCTGGACAAATAAATATGAGCAATAATTTTTTTAAATGACTAGAAATTAGATGCCTAGGTAAAGCTACCACATTGATTTGATTAGGATATCAAGAGTCAAGTTCATAGTTTTATGCTCCAGAAAATTCATAAGTATGCATGTTGAACATATCAACTCCATGTGTTTTTCTGAACATTGTGGCTATTTTCCCACCACTGAGCAAGAAAAAGATTCATAAAGTAATATTAGTCTCTTTATTCTCAGTGTTGTAACCTAGTGAAATAACTAATATCCTGGCAAACATTAGAAATATATTTTATTGTATAACTAGAGGCCCAGCGCACGAAATCGCGCAAGACCCAGACCTGGCGCACCGTGGGACCCAGCGTCAAGTCCTGCTGGTGCCACGGGACCCAGCAATGCACCTCCTGGTGAGTCTAGTCGTTGGTCATTATGGCGTTATGGCCACAGGCCTTTTATTAATATAGATGAGTGTTTGCATACCTTAATATCTTCAACACATTCCTTCAAGAGCAAAAGAAATCAAGTCAGAAATCATTAATTAGCTTTCAAAACTCAATAATTAACATAGCTAAGAATTATTGCTTCTTTTATCAGATTATTTCGATATAAAGAGCACAATGCTTGTGACATGCATAACATACAATGGTGGTGAGCAGGCACAGTGATTGTTGTGGTGGTGCTGTCTTAAACACTTGCTTTGTCAATATACAAAGCTACTTTAGATGTGTAAATGAACCCTCTGCTGTCACCATGTCAGATACTGTAGAAACAGTAGCCTTTCATACAAAATGCCATTATAGTTAATATTTTCATTTTTACCTAACCAAATATTTTTCAAGAATGCTCTATCAAGATCATTCATGCTCATTTTATTTTAAAATATTAGGATAAAAATGCCAAAGCACATCAAAACCATTTCGCTATTTTTCAAAGAAAAGATTGCCACGTAGACACAGGGTTGAAAGAGTCACACACATAGACTTTTAAGTATATGGTAGCTTGAAAAAAATCGTATTCAGTGGCAATTTCTATTAGGGGCGCTGACAAATTGAACTGATCTAGAACGCAAGGTTACAGTTTCAGTGACAAGTGAATTAAAGGAAAATCAGATACTCTATAATCAATGATTTATCTCTTCTCCTCTTCTTTAACCAAGGAATTAAATCCAGCCCCAGTTAGTCTAGTTATCTATGATGTGCAAGGCAGACATGATCCATTGTGTACCCACTGTGAGTGACAGCCTGAGTGACAGCCTTTGCCAGTGGCAGCCATGATAAGGGCTGGGCTCTGAGGGAAGCTCCCACTTGAGAGCCATCTGCATTGTTCCAGCTATCACTGCTGGCAGGAAGGCTGATGCTGAGATAAGAAGGTGATGGTGCTGAGCTTATTTCTGAGAAGGATCTCTTGGCAAACTAATCAGTGCCATCTGCATTTAGAACAACAGTCATCAATTTTTTTTTACTTCTTTCTTCCAATTTCTCTCTCTCTTTGTTTTTTCCCCCCAATTTTTCACTGAATACTTTCAAAGCTTCATTTCATTTAGTGTGCTACCAAAGACAGACTCTTGGTGTTCAAGAGCAAACAAAACCAAACAAAACAAAAACACCAGAAAGATCTGAGAATAATGCAAGGGCAGCAACAAGAGGGCCTGTGAAAGTCTGCGTTCTGATGGCTGGGATTGGGGAGATGTTCCTTATAGGCTCACAGAGATTCATATGCTAATTGAGAGGCAAAGGTTTATTGGAGTCTTCCAGAGAAGAGGATGGCCTTTGCCCAGGAGGTGTGCATAAGTAATAACAATAACAAAAAAACTACCAATAGAGTGGTAGCTACTCAGCTAGCAAGAGGGGTCCCTGTCAGCAACTTGAAAGCCAAGTGGAATTAGGAAGAGGGAAATTTCTCTTTGGACAAGGATTTTGGAATGGTTAATTGTCCAAATGCTCAGTCTGTTCCTGCCTCACACAAAGATAACTAGGTATGAAAAGCGGATCCTGATTGAGCCAATAAAGATTCTCTGGGAACCCTGATACTCAGATAAAAGCAAAGCAAAATAGGATAAACCACACAAACCATGATGTTCTTTCCTTCATTTATCTCTTCACAAATATGTATTATTTAATAGGACTTGGAAACAGGAAATGCTCCATAGTCAATGTAAACTGTAGAGTTTTTTGGTGGTATGTTTTAGACATAAAGGATATTTTGTTAAATCACTACCCATACTAAGATTTCCCATGGAGAAATGGAATGAAGGTAGAATAAGACAGGGTCCAAGGCTCTGGCTTGTGTGGTTCAGTTGTTTGAGCCTTGTCCCATGCACTGAAAGGTCACCAGTTCAATTCCCAGTCAGAGCAGATGGGGTGCGTGTGGAAGGCAACCAATTGATGTTTCTCTCTCCCAGCGATGTTTTTCTCTCTCTTCCCCCTCTCTAAGATCTGGACTGGCTGAAGACTATAGCAGGCAGAGTCAGAGACTGAAACTCAGGATCCAGTATGCAAACAGTAAGCTATACTCAGAGAACCAAGTGCAGAACCTGCTATCAGACCCCTGAGAGCAACACTCTCCCCAGTCACAGAACACACAAAGCAGAGTGCTAGATGGGGTCCTACCTAGGTCCCTGGTGGGTGGCAGTCGTGAGGGGCAGCGAGAAGCTGCTGTGCTGGAACATGTGGCTGCAGAGAAAGTCGGGTTTACAAAGACCTGTTCTGCCTCTCTGTACCTGCAGCAGGAAACCCTGAGATCCACACTTTCCTATCTCGGAGCCTTAGCCCACTGGTCCCCCATGGTGGCAAAGCAACCTGAAACCCCATGAACACATTCTACAGAAGTGTTGATTCTCTTCATTTCTAGCTAAAGACTAAGGCAGTCATGGAGGGTTTTGAGGCACAGGCTTTGAAGTCCAGCAGCCCCGTTTCAAACTCTGGCTGCATCACTTACTAATTATGTGACTTCGGCAAAGTTACCTAAACTTTTGAAGCCTCAGTTTACTAAAACAGGGATATTGTGAATAGCTCTTACTTCTCAAAGGGTTACAGGAATATTTAAATGAGTGAATCAATGTAAAGCATTTCAAAATAGTATCTTGGCTCACAGTAAGTTCTCAATCACTGTTTCATTGCTGTCAGTATTACTATTACTCCTACCATTATTATTTCGTGTACTTCAGGTAAAGGAGGTAGAGAAACTTTCCTTGTTCCCCTACTCTCCATTTCCACTTCCAGAAGATTTCTTTATCTGTCTCTTGAAAAACCTGCCATTCTGCTCTCACTACTTCTTCAGAGCTATTGTTAACTCATTTCTTGGTCATTTCTCTTGATTCACAATTTGTTTTACCTCTGGGCTAAAAGTCTTCCTTGTCATACCAACCCTAGCCGGTCTTGAAAATGTCATGTCATCATTAATTGGGATGATCCTTCCAATTTAGCAGACCCTCGGGTTCTTTACTTCCTGATCTCAGATGATCTTGTCCTTCACAGCACTGCAAGTACCCTTTCTCCTGATCACAGCGAGGACTCCAGCATCACCAGAATCTGCACCACTTGCAACTCTGAAATGCAAACATTCCTACCCCTTCTCTTCCTTATTCAAACAGCATTCTCCTTGTAACATTATGGTCCACAGGGCATTGGGCCCACTGAGTTTTTATCTTCTTTCATCTTCCTCCTGTTTTCACTTCTGCAACTTACAAGCAAGAGTCTAACATTATAATCATAACATCTACTACATTGTTTCTCTCCTCCTCCACTGTATTTTCCTTGCAAAACTCAATGCCTGGTGAACGTTATAACTGTTTGTTTTCTTAATGCTCTTCCCTCTGTAGCTGAATATAGTTTGAGAAAATTATACAACTAGGCATACTGTTTTTACTTTAACTTCATGACCTTATATCTCAACTGGGCTCGTAATACTCCTCAGTGATTCCTCCATGTTTCTCAATTAAGCTCAGTTCCCAATATTTGAGATGATTATTTCATGTATCATCCTCTCTTCTTTCCTATCCCAACTCTGACTCACTCTTAGCTACTGGTCCTACCTCACATTCTATTGTAAAAATTGAAATCACCAGATGCCAAGCTCCTTATAAACCAGATATACAAACTTACAGATCTTCTCTTTTCCCCTCCTTTTATATCTAAGAAATGTAAATGCCAATCCCTTCACAATTGCTTGGATTCCTTTTGGCGTCTCTTGCAAGCTTTTTAATCTAGTTTCTTCGACCCAATAGCTTTAGCCCATCATGTCCACCAACATTTGAAGGTGTAATTGTTTCTGGGTTTATGTGACTATTGATATATTTGTACTTAGGCATACTCATCTGTAAATGACCAGATAATACTACTAAAGTATCCTATATAATAAAAGCATAGTATGCAAATTGTCCCCTCAACCGGGAGTTTGTCCCAGAGTTTGACCAGGGGACCGGGTTGGCTGGGGGAAGGGAGGGAGTACCAGGCAGGCAGCCAGCAGCTGCTAGGGACCCTACCAGTGCACAAATTTTGTGCACTGGGCCTCTAGTAAGAAAAAATTAAGAATATTTAACAATTTAAAGTCATGAGACAGGTCTTCATGAAGAAAAATAAATGGAATATGGATGGTCCAAATATACCAGCAGTTTTTCTGCTTTTCACAGTCATCAAATTGAAGTTCTCAAAGTCTAAAAATCCCCTAGTCTCACTTTAATGGGTTCATTGAATGGTTACGTTTCTCAAATAAGTTGGGGTAATTTGCAATTTGCAATGTTAATTGGTTTTTCCTGAAGCCTATTTATTTTTTAGATGTTTTGGGTTTGAATGCATCTCAGTAGTTTTCAGGGGTTTTTTTTTGTCTCAATGGTAATGGAAAAAATAGCTACATTAAAAATGTACAATATGCTATAATTTAAAGCTGGATACTGAAAACCTTTTGATGCTTGAGCTAAATGTAGTACCAAAAATGTTTGGGAGGTGATTTCTTCAAAGATTCTTGCGCTGAATGCATATCAGGTCATGTGGATGCATACTTTGCAAAAACACTTCCTTTCTAAATATGCAAATACTTTAATTATTCTGACTTTGACAAATATAAACAAATAATTATTTTTTTTATAAATTACTTTGGGTTGCTTGATGGTATCACTTTGAATATATTTCTTTCACTCGCAGAATGACCAAATAATTCTTGGCTTTTTAAATTCTAATAATAACTAAAATTTATAGAAGCTCACTCTAGCTTATTTGGCATTGTGCTAAGAGCTTACATGCATTAACTCTTTTACTTCTCTCATCAATCTTATAAGATAGGTGCTATGAGGGGAAACCATAGAAAATTGTTTCTACAATTTTTAAAACCATATTTCACCTGTTGACTTGCAATTTTATATAATTTAATATAATTTTAATATCCCCATTTTACAGATGAGGTTACTGAGGTACAGAGAGGAGAAGTTGATTACTCAAAGCTTGTGTCATACCCAGGTTGGTAAGACTCAAGAACTAGAAAATCTAAAATCCCAAGTGGCATCTTAGCAACATGGAATATCAAGAGAACTATTTTTTCCTTAAAATGGGAGACTTTGATCAATGATAACTTTTGAATTCTGCAACACTGGGTTATCAATGGTTCAACTCATTCAGATTTTATCAGATAATTCTTTGTACTTGGTCATCCTGAATAACTCATTTTGCTAGCTTAGATGCATGAAGGAAAAATAGTTCTTTAAACATATACACTAATCCTAAATTAGTCATTTTATTATAATCACCTAACAAAAACTTCTTAAATGGTCTAGCTTATCTCCCGAGGAAACCTGAAAAAGCACATTATGTCTTTTTATGCCTTAAGTCTAACATTAATCAAAGTTTGGCCTTCAGGCAAAGACTGGCCAGTTGTTATCATGAGAGTACCAGGAATAAAAGATTATAGGGGAGGACTGTGGTTCATCTTTAGGGGTCAGGTGTTAGTAACTGGAGTAAAAACAGTGTTTGACTTGAGAGATAGTTTAATCTAAAAAAGTACTTTCTTTGCATGATAATTTTATATATTATATTTTCTCATATGTTTAATGGAGTTGAATTTGTATAAGCAATGGCAGATGAAACAGTTCTTACTTAAAGAAGCTAGAAAAGAGATTCAGTCCGCAATTAAAACTCATTTTGCTCTTCTTAACAGTCATTATTTTAGCATTATTCTGTGGTTGTATTAAAGAAAAATGCCCATCAACACAACACTACACTACAACACACACTCACCCTAAAAATGGCAACATATATATTTATTGTCTTGAATAGCATGCTGAACTGACTTTTAAAAACATGGTTCAGTGATTGATTAGAGGTGACTAAGATGACATAACTAAGCAAAAGAAAAATTTCACTTGTGACCATGGGATATTAAAACACATTTTCTGAAAAATATATGCTATTAGATCAGCTTACTTTTTTAAAAGCACAATGTAGAAAAAAAACCTTATTCATGTATTAGCATAATAAAGTATTAGGATAGAATGTGTAGGATATTAATGTTGGTTTCAGCCATGGATGAACAGATTGAAAACACATTCCTCTATTAAGTATAATCCCAACTACTTTGGATGAATGAGTTTCAAAATATAGGCAACTAGAATTGACTCAAGGGAGGTTCCCATCTCCAATGGCTCCCAAATGAAGGAACATCAGGTTGTACTACCAAATAACTAGCAGATGATGCCATCAAGAATACACCGTATAATTCCACACATTTACTTAGAGATGAAGACCTTCAAAGCTGAAATGGAGTTGAGGAGCAAGTCTGACATCTAAAAGGAAGACAATCATCTCAAGTTCATCAAGTTGGTTCACATTCTGCTTCACTGTGTCCAAATTTACTCAAGCTTCAAAATCCATTAGTGAACTCCCCATGAAACTGCTCCTTGGAGTGCTGTTGATAATACTCTAAGTCTTCACCTCTGGCTAAAGAAGGTAGCAAATGAGAAAAACTTCACTCCCAGTCACAAAATAAAACCCACTTGCGTCTGCCTAAATGCTCCTCGTGCTGGTCTCCTGTCTTCCTGGGTCTCATAAGACTCATTGGATGTGTCTGCTTCGAGTCCCCGGGTATATTTTATCCTGCCCAGGAAAGAACATTGCTCTGTGGAAACAGTAAGTCTCATCGATGCAAGCGCTTGGACACATCTTTTTAAAGGCGATCCAGGCAGGTATACAGCAAATAACCTTTGTTAAAATTTGAGCTGCTTTATAACAAATTTCCAAAATTTGTAGTTATATGTTTTTAAATGTTACATATATTTTAAAATATATATTTTTTTCTGAATACATTTCAACTAGTGTATTACCGTCAAATACAAGGAACACATTACAATTTTTGCACTTTATACAATACTAATGGCTGGGATAAAAGCTTAAAAACAACTATCTTTATACTTGGAAATTAGATCTTGCTTTTATATTCCCCACTGTTCTTTTGAAGTGCATAGTGAATACAGTTGGATAAACCCAAACCCTCTTCCTGTCCTCTAAGTGAGATTAAGTACAGTTTGGATTCATAATTATATTTACCCTTTTTTCATATTTGTCTCATTTAGTGTAGTTGTGTGAATATCATGGAAACATGCCTCAGTATAGACAGAAAATAATATGCATTTTGATTATTTCAGTAAGTTTACACAAATATATCTGATTGTATAACTATATATAGAGAAGTGGGTATGTCAGGGATCTCACATATATAGGCATACAATTTTCATATTGTATATTCACACACACACATACATACCAACATAGAGCAGTTTAACATTATCTTATATCCCAGTTATATACCATATAATTATCACTTTAAAGATGACAACACTGGAGAGGCAGTGGTTATGGAAGTGATTTTGAGCTCTGTACCAACTGGGGGCTAACAGAGATAGTGGCCATTTCAATCATAAGCCCTGGACTTACCCACTGGTTCAGGGATATGATGAAACTCACAGGACCTGTTCACCCTGTGCCATCACAAGTTACACAAGGTTTTATTCAAATTCAACAGGCTTTTCAGTTTGATTGATGTTCACAGCTATAACCATTTCCCCCAAATTACAGCAGCAGAAATCAAGTTGCACACTCTAACAGGGATAAGTGTTGCCCTTTAAATTCCAACAAATGTGCTATACAGTTCAGGTATCTCAGGTACAGAGGGAAAGGATTTAGCAAAGAAGTAACATCAGAAGTGCACAGAGGGCCTGTGCTTTAGCGCCATGGATTAACTGCAAAAGAAAAGTCCCTTAAGGAACAGCCCGCAGGAGGATGTGTGCAGCTTTCTGCCAATCACTACAAGCTAAAAAGAAGAAAAAAAAGGCGGGGGGGGGGGGTGGAGGGGGAGGGAGGGAATGCTAGGAATAGAGAGAAATTTAAAAATGGCCTGAACAATGCAAGAGCAATGTTGCACCTATACCCCGATTTAGCAAAGTAGAGTGTGTACTAAAATTAGGAAGAAAAATGTCTTCTTAACAGGAGGATAGTGAGGGAAACAAAATTAATGTGGATTGTACCTTCAAGAGAAATAGAAATTATAAATGACCATATTCCCTTGGAGAGAAACTGATTAAAAAGATGGGGAGAGAAATAATTCAATTCCGACACTCAGGACAAAAAATACATCATTCAGTCTTGTTTGCTTTCATTTTCCTGCTTCTATTTAGAATTTAATTAAACATTTAATTTGTCCATGTATTTTATTAGTATATGAATATCCTAAGCTGTATATTATATAAGACCATTCAGTTTAGCAAGTGATACTTTATTCCCTTTCTTTAAAATTTTCAATTATAATCTGCATTTGTGAGATATTACTTGCATCCTCATCTCCCACCTCTGAGCACGGAGGTGTATTGCCTTGTGTATCTAGTGAGGGCTGTTTTGGTTTCACACGGGAAAATGTGCTGGGGAGAAAATAACTGCATCAGGTTCACACTTGACCCTGACCACAGGTGTTTGGTGCTTGGAGCCTTATGATCTCCTTGCCCATGCAGTGGATGGGGTGTGCCAATCCCAAACTTTCTACTGCTCTTTAATCCTTTGCTGTTCACTTGTAACTCCTATTGCCTGACATGTAGATAGAATAGTTTTTTGTATGTTTTTTCAAATTGAGGAGTGTTTTGATCTAATGACTGTGAGCTGTGGTCTGAGGTCAATTTAGTAGGTCATAACCAGAAAATGAAATTGAATAGAGTAGATAGAAAATATAAAAATCCATCAGCTGAAAAAATGGTAAATACGGTTAGGTAAACTCTGTGTGTGTGTATGTTGTGAAGTAAATGTTATTACTGCTGGTCAAGGTCCAAAAACTTTGAAAGTCACTACTGCAGAAGGACATATCCATGAAACTAAAAAGTCAAAAACATTCCAAATGGAATTATCCTAGAAAGTTTTCGCAATTTATTTGATATTTATTATACTCAATTTCTCTAAAACACATATACTTTAAACCTGCTTATTTCTTATGGTACTCTATGTTCTATATTAGGAATGAAAACATTCACTAAATGTCTCTTTTTTTGGATCACTTTTACTTTTTGTATTCACAATATCTGACCTCCAAAAATAACAATTAACTGAGGCAAGTCAATAGTTAAACTCTCTAGCAAGTCATCTCTGGCAGAAACTCTAAATTGTGGGTCTTAGTATTGCTCACCAGCTAAAGGGAACTGATTTCTCTAGAAAGGGCCTGATCTCTCTGGCTTACCATCACAGTCAGCCTTCTTCCTATTGACACCAGTTTTTACAAATTACCAAGTCCTGGTGTCTTCCTCCAGAGTAGAGCCCATCTCATCTTATTTCCTCAGAGACTCATTGTTAGGACATTTTAAAATCAGTGATTATACTGTTTCTGAGAATTCAGTTAAAATAGTATGCATGAAGATACTGTAATAATTGATGCATACAAACTAGTTTTGATTCATTCTATTTTCAGAAATATCTCCAAGTTACATTATGCTAAATAAATTGGTACAAAGAGCGCCCATAGAGATGGTAATTCCTATGAGAAATTTCTAACATAAGGTTTTCTAATATTTGGAAGTATGAATTCAAATGCCATCCCATAATGATATGGCATATAAATAAAACCCCAAGCATTGGGATATTTATTTTTAAGCTTACTATATAATATGTTTAAGATTACTATATAATATTAGTAAACTACATTTAAGTATCTTGATAGCTGGTCCTCACTTTAAAGAAAGGTATTTGCTCTCCTATATTAGTTTATAAAATAGATATATTAGAGGTATCTAGATTAGCACTGTCCAAAGGAAATCATATGAGCACAGATGACAGCCACATATGTAATTTCAAATGTTAAAATCTTCTAGTTTCTACATTATAAAAAGTAAAAAAAAAACACGTGGAATTAATTCTAAGAATACATTTTATTTAACCCAAAATATTCTTATATCAACATGTAATCAATATAAAAACTAATAAGGTATCTTTATGTTAAGTCTTAGAAATCCCACAAATCTCAATTCTGACTTGCACTGTTTTAATCAGTCAAATAGCCATCTGTGGTTAGTGGTTACTGTATTGGGAAGCACAGATCTGAAAGGTAGCTATTTGGAATTATAGGAATATTTTCTGTGCAGTTCCTTTAAACCAGTTATTCTTGATGGATGCATCTGTGAAAACCAGTGTCTGGATTATAATACTAATCTGTGTCTACCACGAAAAAATAATGGTATTTTTCCAAAGTCACAAAACAACAACAAAATACTGTTAATGGATGGGTTATTTCTCAATGTATGCATATAATTTGTAAAATTTCTGCTCTTTCATAATGTTTCACAGAAAGCACTCCAATATCCAATTGTTTCAATAGTCAACAAGCTGCATAGCTAACTGATTAAAACAGTGACCTCTTTTCTGATTTTAAAATATGGCCTACTTTTCAAAAATTGTTTTATATATAAATTTGCAGGTTTTTAAATAAAACATATCTTTAAAGTGAGATATAAATAGTATAATGGTTAAATAAATATTTAAGAACTTGCTGGTTCTTGCAAAATCCCCTGCAGAGTAATACAAAATGGAAAAATTAAGTCACTTTTATTTGGACAATACTTTTATTCCAACAATCTTTCTATGGTATGGTGTATTATGACACAGTAAAAACATTAGCTGTGACAAAAAATCATTTTTCATGTATTACTGAAAATATAGTCTTATAAATAAATGATTCATGCAAGTTAAATTACAAGAATATGAATGTCTAAAATAGCTAAATACCCAGAATTCAAAATAAACCTAAGCAGTTTTTCTTAAAGAGCCCTACAGCTAAATTTATGGACAATGTTTTTTAACATGCTTTCTGTTTGAGATTAATACTATTTATAATATACTAACCCAGGTTAACTTGTATTTAGTGAAGTATCTTTAAAGTTTTAGAAAATTAATATGAATCACATCGCTATGAGAAATTGTACAGCCAGATTTATTAATGAAATGAAACTGTATCACTATAAAGTATTAATAACATAAAATTAATGTGTATCACTATAAAAATATAGTGTTTAGTAGATATTTTATAACTCATTATAAGTAAAGAGAAATTTAAATATTTAAACTATAGCATCTGTTACTGTATTATTGATATACTTTTTGAATAACATAATTTTACGACTGATTTAAAGTATACTCTCATTTCAATATGTATGAAAATGTATCTTAATCTTATTATTCTATAACTTGGTTATGATTATTTTTTGCTTTTATTTGCCTCAACAATACAATAAGAAGACCTATCTTTTCATCTAGCAAAAATATTACCTTTTCATCTTCTGTTTACCTGAGGAGTATTCAATTTCAATAGCTTCATTACTTTTATATTTTATTCTATTTTATTGTTCTTTTATCATATAACTTTTTAGATGCCTATATCAAATTCAACTAAAGGTCTTATGTAAATTTCCAGAATGGAGTCAATGTTTTCATATCATACTAAGAAGCTAAAATATTTATATTTTGAACATTGACTTTGATCTTTCATTCCAATAAGAATGAGGAATTATTTTATTTAGATGTTTCCTCTAAGGCATACTCTATCCCTAGATTGTTCCAGCATAGTTCTCCTGTCAATTTGAGGCTGCAACTGAGATGCAAACCATGGGGTAGAGTGCTTTATCCTTCGGGGCTTAAAAGAAATGCAATATTTTGATAAGATCCAGAAAGTCCTAAACAAAAGTAATACAGCAACTAATCTAGCCACCTTCATCACTAGTCAGACAGAGTGGAATGGAAAACACAGTTCTTTAATGCATTGGCCCGATTTGCCTTCTGCCATGTTTTTCATTATCCTAGCAATGCAGTAGGTAACTATTTTCAACATATAAAGAATAACCTTTCTTCCCTCAATGTTTACTAAAAAAGGCAAAAGAAAATGATCAGACTTCAGTTTCCTTACAATAAGAATGTTTCGAATGGAACTAGTAAAGTCAAGATTTCCAAAGTTAAATGCATGCATCTATTATATAAAACTAGAGGCCCAATGCACGAAATTCATGCACGGGGGGAGAGGGGGGATGGGTGTCCTTCAGCCCAGCCTGCACCCTCTCCAACTGGGGACTCCTTGGGGGATGTCTGACCACTGGTTTAAGCCCGTATTGGGCCTAAACCGGCGGTCGGACATCCCTCTCACAATCTGGGACTGCTGGCTCCTAACTGCTCACCTGCCTGCCTGCCTGATCACTGCTAACTGCCTCTGCCTGCATGCCTGATTTCCCCTAACCCCTCTGCTAGCCTGCCTGATCACCCCTAACTGCCTCTGCCTACCTGCCTGATAGCCCCTAACAGCCTGCCCCTGCTGGCCTGATCTCACCCCCAACTGCCCTCCCCTGCTGGCCTGATCTTGCCCCCAACTGCCCTTCCCTGCTGGCCTGGTTGCCCCTAACTGCTCTCCCCTGCTGGCCTGATCACCCCTAACTTCCTCCGCCTGCATGATCACCCCTAACTGCCCTCCCTTGCCAGCCTGGTTGCCCCCAACTGCCCTCTCCTGCTGGCCTGATCTCAACCCCAATGGCCCTCCCCTGATGGTCTGATTTTGCCCCCAAATGCTCTCCCCTGCTGGCCTGATCGTCCCTAACTGCCTCTACCTGCCTGATTTTCCCTAACTGCCCTCCCCTGCAGGCCTGATCTTGCCCCCAACTGCTCTCCCCTGCAGGCCTGATTTCACCCCCAATGGCCCTCTCCTGTCATCCTGATCTCACCCTCAACTGCTCTCCCTTGCTGGCCTGATCATTTCTAACTGCCTCTACCTGCCTAATTGCCTCTAACTGCCCTCCCCTGCCAGCCTGGTTGCCCCCAAATTCCTTCCCCTGCTGTCCTGATCACCCCTAATGGACTCTGCCTCGGACCCCACCACCATGGCTTTGTCCAGAAGGAAGTTGGATGTCTGGAAGATGCCCGGTTGACCTAGTCTAATTAGCATATTACCCTTTTAGTAGTATAGATAGATTTTATAGGCTAGGATTGCTTAAATGGGGAAGGGGGGAAAGCCTTTTTCAGCAGGAGGAGATGCTCTTGGCAGACAAAAACACATAATCCCTATATCTGGACTGATAGCCAGCCATATGCACTATACTGCCAAACCAGTCATTAAAAAATTGAACCACTTTCTTACGCCTTACACCAAATAGCTATTGCCCTTAAAACCCCTCCATACCTTAGGTTCTGCCTTTGCAGTTTACCCAGACTTGGTTTTGATTGGTCGGTTTCTATGCCAGTCAGCGTCAAAAGCTCTGCCTCCTAGGCAGCCATTGGGTCCTCGCACTTCAGCCAGATTTGGTTCTGATTTGTCATTTTCTATGCCAGTCAGCATCAAAACCTCTGCTTCCTAGGCAGACATTGGCTTCTCACGCTTCACCCAGATTTGGTTCTGATTGGTTGGTTTCTATGCCAGTCAGCATCAAAAACTCCACCTTCTAGGCAGCCATTGGTTCCTCATACTTCACCCAGATTTGGTTCTGATTGGTCAGTTTATATGCCAGTCAGCATCTCCAGGCCTATCAACGGGCCTGATCAGAGAGGCGGGGCTGATCAGCAGCCGCAGCGGAGGCTGGAGAGAAAGAGGCGTGGTTGCTGGCCAGGCCCGGAGTGAAAGAGAGAGGCAAGTGCTGATCAACAGCTGCCATGGAGGCTACAGATCAGACCCTGCTTTTCTCTTCAGACCTCTGAATAGGCCTGATCTGCAGCCCCCTTGGCAGTCAGTGCTGGGTCGGGGAGCCCACAGTGGCGACAGTCAGTGCTGGATCACCATGGCAACCCAGCACTGACTTCTGGTCGGTTGAGCCTTTAGTCATTTAGGATGTTACGGACCCTGGGTTTTTATATATTAGGATGAGTGTCAGCTATGCTTTTGAAAGTACATTCCCAGTATAAGTCTAAAACTGCACAACAGGCAATCCTCAAAGGCTAGTTACAAAAATTGTTGGTATATAGCAGCATTTGTGGGCCAGCCCCAGATGGGTGATATGAACAACCAGTTTTAAATATATAAATTCAGATACTCTTGCACTATGAAGAGGCAGTTCCACTAGTTTATAACCATATCCATTGACATGAAGATAAAACTGTAAACTTTTCAACCATAATCCCACTACAATTATTTGAATTATCTACACTAATAAAAGAGAAAGATTCAAATCGACCGTACCTTCATGACACCCACCAGCCAATCAGGAGTGAGTATGCAAATTAACCCAACAAAGATGGCAGGTTAATTTGCATACACAGGCCCTGAGCGGCCGGGGGCGGGACGCTTGCATCATTGCCATGGCGATGACGCCGGCGTTCCACACCAACCCAGCCACTCTGGGCCTCTGGGCAGCGTGGGAAGGCAGAAAGGCAGCTCTGGGCTGGAGCAAAGGTGGTGCTGGCAGCCAGCAGAAGGGAGGCCCATTCTTGCATGAATCTTCATGCATTGGGACTCTAGTAAAATTATAATAATGCTAAAATATTCTTAGCAATGACACCATCTCAATTTAAAAACATTTAGGGTTAATATGTCACATTTATACATGTGGTCACTATCATGTCATATATTTATCTTCTAAGAAAATATGAGACAGTCTACTTATTTAAAATACAGTGATTAAGACATTAGATTCCATCCCCCAAAAAAGCAACAACAATGCAAAACAAGCAAATAGGCGAACAGAACAAAGGAGTAGATGCTACTAGTTAGGCGAATATACAGAGTACTAATTGAACCTCAAATTGACTTTGAGTTATAGGAATTAAGGCAGGGGAATTTAGATTAGGTAGTTTTTATTTTACCATAGAAAGGTCCACAAAATCTATCTGTAGATATAAACTGTTTCCTGGGAACGGTGCCACAGAAGAGAGCGTTCTACATAAGTCTGTGTATAATCAACAATGAATCTGGACAATATTTTCAACTGCAATTAAAATTGGACCCAGATTAATATTAAGATGATTCTCGGGTTAGAAACAGAAAATATACTACCACATCATAACTCAGTGAAAGCATTTCTGAGCTATTGAGGTGATGTGGTCCAGGCACATCGTTTTCTGACGACCAAGATTATCTAGTAAGAGCGCAAATAGATAACTCAAGCACTGGAGGGCAATTTGTTGCTTATCTGCATAGTCCAGCATTTGTGACATAAACAGCAGATACTTTATTTTTAAAAGATACACATAGGTGTTGTTTCTGTGTGTTTGTTTTTTTTAGTTCATATTGGATTTTCTAGTATGTGAGAAAAATTTTAAAAACTTAGGCTGCAAACTGAAGATTTTTTTATACTTAAACTAGAGGCCTGGTGCACAAAATCTGAGCACAGGTAGGGTCCCTAGGCCTGGCCTGCGATCAGGGCCAATCAGGTTCCCTGCCTCCCGCCTCCCCTCCTCCTTCCCTGGCCATCTGCGTGTCACCACCACGCAGTTCCTCACCTCCCCACCTCCTCCTTCCCACACTTCCTCAGTGCCCCACTACCACTGGTTGCCCTCCATGTTCCGCCCCCTGGTGGTCAGCACACGTCATAGCGAGCGATCGAACTCCTAGTCTCCTGGTCAAATTCCCCAGGGGACACTTTGCATATTAGCCTTTTATATATATAGATATTTGGGGTATACAACTTGTAGAACTTTTCATATGTAATTATCTTTTATTATAGAAGTGATACACCATATATATAGACATGATAGAAAATGTAAGCAACAAGATGAAGAAAATAAAAAAATACACATAATTGAATCACCTAGAGATAATAATTGTTAATTTTGGTCTGATCTCTTAACACTTCTATAGTTATAAGATTATTTATTCTAATAAACTTTACTCAGCTAGTCTAATGAATTTTAATTCATAGATTGCCATTTAAAGAGAGAGATGAAATTTCTCCTTTGTGTTGTCACTTCCTATTTCACTCAATGCAATTCTCACGTGTTCAGGCTCCAACAACTAGACTGGCTCAACTATCTCACTGTTGACATCTGCTTGTCTCTGATTGCAGGCGGCCCGAGGTCAGCTGGAAATAGGCATTGCTCTCTCTGACCAGGTGCCCAGTTATTGGTTACTGCAAGGAAGGCAAGGCGTGATAATGAGACAGCTCAAGGCAACATGAATGGTGTTTTTGCCTGATACCCTCCATTCCGACAACATCCTGGATAATAAATAAAAGCTTTTCCTGAATATTTAACACGTAATACTGATAACCATAACTGAGTTCTCAGCAGCAAGAAATCCAAATATTTGTTAATGAATGGAATGAAAAAATGGGATCTATTTAGTAAGCACACAAGGAGATGCTAGGACAATGCCATTATCCACACTGCATCTGATTTTGCTCCTGTGACTCATCTAAGGAAACAGAAGCATGCACACAGGTCTGGGGGATCCAGCAGCCTCCTCAGAACCCGCTTTGAGCCACAGGAAGTGTGAAGCTGTATGGCCAGTCCTCTGATGAGTGCATGGTACACGGCCAAGATCCTTGAGATGACACTGTATCATCCTCTCTACCTCAGGCCCTAGGTGGGACTGTGCTGAAGATCGCTTAACAGTGGTCACTCGATGGCACCTGCACAACAGGGGAGAGCAGGGTGCTTGCAAGCCCAGGAGGCAGAATAAATGCCTAAGGATGTGCAGATGCACAGTCTAAAGCCAGGCTGCACAGCCGCCGCTGTTGGGGAGCCAGAGCCCAGGGTCAACTTGAGAGCAGAGTCAGAGACAGAGTAGCTCTTTTTGCAGAAAAGGGTAGGGCAACCCTAAGATTAAAAAGCAGGGGCTGCTATTAGCACACCCAAGACTGATTTAGGCCTCACTAAAGGATTAGAGAGGGGAAGAGGTGCCCTGATCTTCAGAGGCATTGAGACCTGCAAAACAGGAAGTTTGCAGATGGTCTCAGCTCGTATCTGTGGGCCTGAGGTCTTTGGTTTGGTACCAATCAGGTGCCAAATAAGAACATTTGCTGAGATAAAAATAACATAAAATATTTTGCTGGAAAAAAAAAAAAAAGCAGGGGCCCACTATGCACTTCTGCAAATGAACCACAGGGTTGCAGGTGAAATGAATAAGTCATTTTTACCTTATGCATATTTAATAATTATTTTCAACCTTTGTTTCCTTCTCTGAATGAACCACAATGTCCTATCAAAATGTCCTGAGAGATCAAAACAAAACAAAACAAAACAAAGAAACCCATAGGAATTAAAACTCCAGCTGACCGTGAAATTGATGAGCTGGTTATTCAGGGGAGGGTCTGAATGCTTGTGGGCTTTTGCCTTTGGGCAGAAGGAGGAAGAAAGAGGCTTGTGTCAAGGTGTTATGGAAAGACAGCAGATATGGGCATTGAGGAGGGGCAGCCGCTGGTGTTGACTGGCTCTGGAACAGTGGTTTGTACGGAAGGATGAGGGACTGTATGCATGTGAGGCTGAGACTGGCCACAAACACTGAGGACCATGCCCCAGGCGACACAGCTCATCACAGAATGAGAGCAGCTCACAGGCCCTCCTTACCTCTCTCCTCCCTGCAGACAATCCACTCCGCAGCATTGTCATCCTGGGTGTTTGTTATTACAGCCTCCAGTGCACAGGGGCTTGTAGGTTTCCACAGAGGGATCAAAGACAACTGGAGCAGCGGAACATGGATGAACCTTCCAAATCTCTCCACAAACTCTGAGAAGAACTAGGGATGTTTTCAAGGGAATCTGAGGACCCCTTGGGGGCTGCTGGAATAAGTGTCTGAATTTAGGCATTAATGTGACTGTGATCTCATTTGCACTCATAGAATGATGAGGCCGGGGGCATTCAAGCTACATGTAAAAAGCCATGTGCTTGTTCTATGTCATAGTTCAAATAAGTTAATTAGGTAACATAAATGATAACTATGTTCTGGCATGAAGTTACTTAATATTTTCCCAGAAACACTGTGCAAGAAACTTTACATGCAGTTTCCATTTTAATCCTCACAGGTCACTTTACGAATTATTAAATAACTGGAGGTCCGGTGCACGAAATTTGTGCACAGGTAGGGTCCCTAGGCCAGGCCGGCGATCAGGGTTGATCTGTGGGGCGACCAGCAGAACGATTGGGGGGCCCCCACTGGCACCTGCCTCGGCCACCGTGGCACCACCTGCTTGCCGGCCTCACCCCCCACTGCCAGTCACCTCCCTCTGTGGGGCAACTGGCGGGGCAATCGGGGGGCTGCCTCTGGCGCCCGCCTTGGCTGGCCTGGGGCCTGCAGGCTGGGGGCAGATCCTGCATTGAGCATCTGCCCCCTGGTGATCAGTACACGTCATAGCGACCGGTTGTTCCACTGGTCATTCCTCCATTCAGTCATTTTGCATATTAGGCTTTTACTATATAGGATGACTATTGACATCTGACATACATTTCAGAGAGGTCATAATCCATGCAGCATCATACAGTTGTAAGTGATGAGCCAGAATGATAAGAGGCTTTCCAATCAGAGGTTTCTGTTTTTCTGTTTCTCATTTTTGTTTTTCTGATTGTGCTTGTAATTCTCAAATGGAAGCAGAAGAGGAGGTGAGGGAGGAAATCAGCAGAATCTAGGTGTGCATAGTCTGAGAAAGTGTAACCAATGCATCTGCTGTTTTTATTATACAAACTCCGGAAAGTTAAGCTTGAAACAAATGCTCATGGCTGGTGGGGATTCTAGATGAAAGGTGAGACACTGCGGGGTAGTGTGGTTAGTGAACCCTGCATCTCATCTTGCTCACTTACCATGGGACCCAGCACATAGAGCAGCTCAATGAGGACATCAAAATGTTAATTTTTATTTCTCTTTGGGTGCTGGGATCATGGGCAATTTTTACTCCCTTCTTTGTTTCCACAATAAACGTGCATCTTTCCTAATCATAAAAATAGTTATTAATTGCTGATTCTATTTTGAGATTTCATGTTTATGATAATACGGAAATCATTTTAGATTGAGTGGTCATAGTTAAAAGGTTGTAAATAGAAGTATATGCAGGTAATTACATAAACATATCTATAGAAAAAAATACACTAAATCTCAGCTCATTTTGATTGTCCTTTGAGAACTGCTCCCAGTACCCAAATCTAGGTAATAATAAGCCATCAAAACAACAGTTTTCTTGCAGTGATATTAACTTTTTACATGGTTTTGTAATGTGATAATAAATATTTATTAAATTAGCAATTTCATAAAATATACATTAATGAATAAATGACGTACTGTTTTAAGGCACAGGGCAAAGAGAAGGGTGAATAGCTATACTATACTGCCTCTATGGGGAACATCACAATTATCTGTAGAGGTTTTTTATTAACCCACAAGCCTGCATAAACATCTTGCACCAACTGCTACTATCTTCTCCCAGCTTCAGATACACTAGTGGTTGAAAATGGGAAACATGGTTGAAAAGCAGCCTGATAGTGAATCAGTGTTTCTGGTGTTACTGTGTTCAGTTCTACCTGTGTGTGAATTTGGAAAACGGTGCAGCCCCACTGAGACCCTGTGTAAGCTGTCCAAAAGCATCACATTGAAAACCCTAGAGAAATATTTCATTGGCCAACGAGGGATAATATGTATAAACCTCAGAGGTCTTAGTCTGTTTGTTCTGCTTTGCTTTTGCTTCTCAAAGGAAAAGCTCCACTCCCCTTGTTCTATATCCTCCCAGTCCCCAAACAATAAAAAATGAATAAATGATATTGGGTATTAGATGATTTAAAACTTTTCCACCACGATAACATGGTTACTGCTTCTGTGTTGGCCCCTTTATGCTATGAGGTAGGAGAGCATAGTTAACAGAGGCCCCGAGGAAGGTTAGTGAGATGGAGCCCAGTGTTTCTGGCAAAGGTTAGACAATGCATGAACCTTAATGAATGACTGACGGTATTAGGGATGGAAATGACACTACCAAACTGGACTCCTGAATGCCAAGTGGAATATGATTCCAATCTCTTGCAGAAACCAATTGCATTAAGTTGTTTAAAAATACTAACAGATTCATTAAAGGTAGAATGTTAGCGATCTTATGAGGCATATGAACAGCAGGTGCTCTTGTGACTCGATCATTTTCAATGATGCCATGTAGTTGGAATACTCTTGAAAGGGGCATTTGTATCACTTTCATGAGTTAAAGTAAATACTATCTAGGTATAAGCTATTCTTGTAGAGAACTTACTGTCTTGGACTACAGTTTACATGTTTTACTTTTTTTTCATAGTAATCATACCAGCCTCAGAACTTCTTTTGAGAAATGTTGCCTATACTATTTCCTCCTGGTGACTACTATGTATACAACAAAAGCACCATTTAAACAATTAAGAAGGAAAAGGCAGATTCTTACTCCTCGCTACCTTATCTTGATTTTAATATACATCTCCCTCCTACCCAAGATTAAGTATTTATATTGACTTATCCTTTATACCTGAGGGTTCAATAAGTGAAAAGCAGAAACAATGTAATAGTGGACCCTGATCAGTAGGCCTGAATAATGAAAGGCAGAAAAAGCAGTCCAATCTGATTAAGCAACTTTCCTATAAAAAAGGAAAATGGGTTACAGTTCTACGTATTTTAGGGTTCCAAGAAAGAAAATCCATTATTTTGAGACTCATTTCTGAAGGATTTGCCTCTCTCCCTGGACACCTCACCTTACCTCAGTTCATAAGTCACATGCTGTCTATACCGGATTCAAGGTTCACTCTGAAAAGATTACATTCACAGGGTCACTGGGAGTGAAGGTGGGGGCAGGAGCTTTCAAACAGGAGAATGGAGCTTTGATTTATGTTGGGTTGCAAATTTAAGTTCTCACCAGGACTTTCCTACCTTCCCAATCCAAAAAAACATGAACAACAACAAAAGAAAAATAACTTGCAATGCAATATAAATGAGTACAATAACTTAGTATAAGGGCAGTCCACCTAAATAGTATTTTATATGGTTCCAGGACAATTACTGTATTTTACAACCCCTGTATAGTACTGTTACAAATCCTATCGCCAGATGATCCTTTATTTTTCAAAGTTGAAAATGTATTCACATCAAAATTTCATTTACAATTTATTAAATAAAGAAAAGAATTATGGTTTTTTATTAACCAAGATTAAAAGTCAAATGATAACATAAAATATTTATGTCTATATTTATTTCACTGTTTATATTTTACTTCAAACAAAGGGGTTATAATGTTCATTTGTTCTCACACCTTTCATATACATCTTCATTAATCCAAAGGTCAAATGCCAGTGGTGTGGATCAAATGTAATAAACAACAATGGAAAAATCAAATGTCATTTGGCTTTTTCACTATCATGACCATGACAGTAGTAAGAATAAACTAAACGGAATTTTATATACTGGCCGGCAGAAGAGGTTTTCATTGTTATGAAGTAGGCATGCATGAAAACAAGGACACATACAGTTCACAAAATGTCACTTCACAATGACATATATGCTCACTTGTTTCCTTAGGTTTGGCTTCCTATGCTTTTAGATTGAAAATATGGATAATAGAACAGAGAAGAGTTCAGAATGGGGTGAAAAACTGCATGCAGATGCATTCTCCTGAACGCTCAGGAATTCGGCTTTGGTTTGGCGCATACCCCTTTACCCCAAGAGAACGAGATCACTGAGAGTCATAGTTTCTCCCACATGATCTCTGCCTGAACGAGCTACCATTCTGAATGACTTAAGGTTAGTTTTCAATTATTTTTAATGAATATCTAAACTCTAAAATCTCCCAGGAAGCACTTTGTTTCTTTTTGAAGACTTAGGTTGGACCAGTCCCATAGGAAACTTTGATAAAATGTGTGTGTGTGTGTGTGGGCCGGGGGGGGGGGGGGGTGGCGGGGGAAACCAACACAGTAAAGAGTCTGGGTATCTCAATATTAAGAGAATTTGAATGGGGAAAACATAAACAAAAATAATCTTACTAAAAATAACCAAAATAAGACAAAGACCAACTAACTTACAAATAATAACCCTTTACAAATCATGGCTTTTTAGCCACACAAACTTTCCAATCTTCCCCTAATGTTCCACATTCTTTTCTTTTTTTCTTTAAGATTTTTTCCCCACAGTCCTTCTGATGTCTAAATCTTTGCTCATGTGTGGAAAACCGTCTTGCTTCTTTCTACACAGAATATCCCCACTCAACATTCAAGACTCAGTTAAAATGTCACTTCTTTGGTGAAAGCAATAAACATTTCTTGACTATGTTACTGCAGCATATTCTGCATCCTTAAATTGTAGTACTTATGCTGCATTTTAATTTATATTGTAACTTTCCGGATTCTGAGGCCTTCAAATTATTCAGCATAGATGGTGATTTTTGGGACAAGAAGTAACAAGTAGCCTCAAATGAATATAATTTTTTTAATAAATAAAGAAAAATAAGAGTGAAAAAGGAGGGGCCTTCTCAGTATAAGGAACAGAATGAGCAATGGCACAGGCAGAGTCAAGAACCCACACGGTTTCTGCCAAAGGGAGACTCCACTAGAGATAAGAAGGAACTATGAGCAAGACCAATTCATGAGTTTGAACATCGCCTAAGGCAACAAGGACTCTAAGCAAGACAATCACAAAGCACACTTGCTTTTCTGATATGACTCTGGCAATCGCGGGGTCCTAACAATAGAAAACTGGAGATGGGAAGGGGACTTAATAGACATAGGCTGTTGAGCTAATGTACTATCACAGTGGCAATGGTGAGGGAAGCCAGAGGTCAGAAAGGTTTAGGAGTTAGTATTGAATATGAGATGTGAGTTACAGCAGGCATTTCAGGATTGGGATCCTTGATCAATAGGATGGGTTTTGTATTTCTGATTGGGAGGAGATTGTGAAATGGTGGCCTGGTCCACCTAGATGGGTAGCCGTGGAGGAAGGACAAGTCTGAAAATAAGTTTCATTTTTAGCACACTGAGTTTATTTAACCTATGGGTCAGCCAGTTGGAGACGCTTGGGGGACAGTCAGAATTTCTGGGTCTAACACCAAGGAAAGCAGCGTGATTTGGCAACAAGGGACACTGGAGTCACCAGTCTCTAGGGGCTGTAGAGGGAATAAAACTGCCCACGGACAGAATATAGAGGAAGAAGAAAAGGAGGAAGGAGCCTACTTGCCTGCCTCCAGGTGGATTACGTACAGGTAGGCAGATGAATTTGTTTAAAAGAATAAAACCAACCTTTGCCAAGCTCTAATTTCAATGGAATGCTTCTGGAAGGTTTTGTTTGATTGTTTGTTTGTTTGTGGCTACAGAGAAATGTAAAATGTGTGTGCTTCTCACCGCCCACCCTCATAAAAGCATTTGGCAAAGAGAAAAGACTGCCCATCAACATGAAAATACACAGAAAAAGTTAAAAAGAACAAATAAAATGTCATGTTCATGAGGGTACTGAACAAAACTAAGTGCACTGTGAAAATGTGTGTAAAGTTATTCTATTTAAGTTTCTGGTGCTTGAACATAGTAGGGCGTAAAACCACCTGATTTTGATTGAGGGAAATCTGATTTTAGCATCGGGAGCATCCCAGCTTTCCATCTGGCTGGTAGCTGTAAAAAGCACAATGCCAAATCACATTCAGTGATTGTCTTCTCTAAATATAAACTGCTCACTTTTTAAAATCAAATATTTTTATGTTGACTATGTGTAAAAGGAATTGCATTAACATTTTATAAAGCTAAGAATTCCTTTGTAATGACCGTAATCATTTTCCAATATATCTTATTTTAAAATCCACTCTTATACCTTTTGAATCTTTGTCAAATGAGTATACTTTTATACCTGCTACCAATTTATTTCCATTTATATAGGTCACCAATATCCCATATAACAAGGAAAACAAATTGGGAAGTGATTCATTCATATTATTAAATCTAAATGTTGGTATATGCATTTCCTGATGACATTGAATTTTGACATTTTATTAGGATATCTCGTGTTCTATAAGACCAGGCAGTATATTGGGAAGTCTAGTTGCTGAAGTACTAACGGCTTAGTCTAGCATTCTGATTTCTGCACAATAATACCTAATATTTCAGCCTTCACATGTTGAAATGAAGTATTTCTCAACCCAAGAGGCATATCAAAATCATCTTATGGACATTTTTATTATTTTATTTTACTTTTTTAGTTTAGAGAAAGGAAGGAAGAGAGAGACATCGATGTGAGAGAGAAACATTGATTGGCCACCTCCTGCACACTCTGGACCGGGATTGAACCTGCAACCTGGGATGTGCCCTGACCTGGAATCGAACTAGCCACTTTTCTTCCTCACCTTGTGGACCTTTCAAATTACAGATATTAAGATCCACTTGGACTTGCTGAAACCAAAGAGGTATTGTTACATCCTGAAAATTCCAGCACACAACACTGCCCCCCGATTCTGAACAATTATAATGTCTCATGTATTGCTAATTACTTTCCATAGGCAAGGGTGTAATTTCCCCACATAACAAGAGTCTTGCCCTCTTTTTTTAAAAAAAAAAAAAAATAAATCCCTCTCTGACTATAGCATAGTACATCAGACTCAGAATACATATTTGTTAGACTGACATGAATTTTAAAATATTTACTGAAACCAAATTAAGCTATCCAATGTGTTAGTAGTGTTAGTTTTTGAGCAAGAGCATATAGCATACTAAATTGTTGACAAGAATATTCAAACTGTTCATTGCTTTCATCTATTTTTGATGATTCAGTGCAATAAAAAATTTTGCAGATGTGTGAAAAACATTTTTAATCGTTGTTATGTATGCTGAAGGAAATATATTATTAGCAGGAGGCCTAATTTACATTCCAGATCAGATAGAGTTGGTAGTCGAATAGTTATATACTCATGAGATTCAACAATAGAACTGTATTTCCCATAAACCTTTATAAACTTTTGTGAATATGCACAGAATGCTTTTATGTTTGCTAGAACCACTTGCCCTAAATGTAAATGGTTTCCAAGGTAAGGTTACTAAAGAAAGTGACAGAAAATTTGTAAGAATTTGTCTCATGAATAAAATATTTTAAAAAGGAAGTATTTAGAAATAGAATACTGCGGGAATGGTAGCATTTGCCTTTTCATAAAGCTTTCTGACTAAGAAATATTTTGTCCTTTGTCCTTAAGAGCAACAATTGACACTGATTACTTAGCAACCATCTGAAGCATAGAGTGGTCAAGCTGCAATAATGGAGCCATCAATGCAGTTATAATGGATTATGATCCAAGTCAGGAAGGGGTTAAGAGAGACTGAATAGAACTCTTTAATATGGCAAGTCACAAGGTGAGAAAAAGGAGGATGATGTTAAGAGCATGACATGATCTTTAAAAAAATTCTAGATATTGTTAGCATGTTAAATCCATCCCTTTATTATTTTTAATCCATAAGTAGACATTTATGATATTCAAATTTTAATAACACTTTAAGTGCTCACACACACACATACACACACACACACACACACACACACACACACACACACACAAAGTTCCTCAGTCTCAGGTAGTGAAAAAGGAGAATTTACTTTTTCTTTATATCTTCAAAATTGCTAGATATTGTCATTTTTTTCAATTTTGTTATTTTGATAAATGATAATTTGCATTTATTGGATCATTAGTATGAGATATATTTTGAAAAAAAATATGTTTACCATTATTCACTATTACCTCATCCTAGCCTTTTGATCATTTTTTTCTATGGGATTATTTAACATTCCCTTATTTAATTGTATCAGCTCTTTGCATATTAGAGACATTAACCAAATAATTTTTTCAGTCATAATTTAACTTCAATTTTGCTTAGAGTAACTTTTTCTCATTTTCAAGTGTTAACTTTTGTTCCTTTTGGTGCTTAAGGATGCCTTCTATACTCAAAGAATATAAAACAACATATCCTATATTTTCTTTCAGTATTGTATTTAAGGGGTATGTTGCATTTTAATGTAGACCTTTAATCCATCTGGAATTTACTTTTATGTATAGTTTTAAATAGAAATAACAAATTGAAATGTTAACATAAACATCAAAACCTGACTAAGGAAAAGGGCCATATTTTATTCATTTATTTTCTTTAGCATTTAGCAGAATGTCTCTAAGACATGTTTTCTCAATGGGGTGGATATCACCCAAGGGAGCCAAACATGGTTCTTGGGAAGGGAGTGAAAAGAACCTCAGCTATTGTAATGGTTATGGCCTTCCAAAGAGCTGCAGTATAAGAGAGGTAGATATACAGGATATCTGAGATATCAAAAATTTCGAGGGGGAAGGCAATTAGGTAAAAAAAAAAAGTCTTAAAAGCTACCTTAGGTAGAGGGATAATGAAAAAAAAGTTTGTGAAACACTGCTTTGAAGAAAACACTTAAGGTTTATTTATTACTAGAGGCCTGGTGCACGAAATTCGTGCACAGCGGGGGGTTGTCCCTCAGCCCAGCCTGTACCCTCTCCAATCTGGGACCCCTCAAGGGATGTCCGACTGCCCGTTTAGGCCTGATCCCTGGGATCGGGCCTAAAACGGGCAGTCGGACATCCCTCTCACAATCCAGGACTGCTGGCTCCCAACTGCTTGCCTGCCTGCCTTCCTGATTGCCCCTAACCACTTCTGCCTGACTCTCACAATCCAGTACTGCTGGCTCCCAACTGCTTGCCTGCCTGCCTTCCTGATTGCCCCTAACCACTCTGCTGCCAGCCTGTTTACCCCCAACTTCCCTCCTCTGCCAGCCTGGTCACCCCTAACTGCCCTCTCCTGCAGGGTTGATCACCTCCAACTGCCCTCCCTTGCAGGCTTGGTCCCTCTCAACTGCCCTCCCTTGCAGGCCAGGTGCCTCCCAACTGCCCTCTCCTGCTGGCCATCTTGTGGTGGCCATCCTGTGTCCACATGGGGACAGGATCTTTGACCACATGGGGGCAGCTATATTGTGTGTTGCAGTGATGATCAATCTGCATAGTACTCTTTTATTAGATAGGATAGAGGCCTGGTACAGGGGTGGGGGCCAGCTGGTTTGCCCTGAAGGGTGTCCCAGATCAGGGTGGGGTTCCCTTGGGGCATGGGGCGGCCTGAGTGAGGGGCCTGTGGTGGTTTGCAGGCCGGCCACGCCCCCTGGCAACGCAAGCGGAGGCCCTGGTATCTGGAATTTATTTTCCTTCTACAATTGAAACTTTGTAGCCTGGAGCAGAGCCAAGCCTGGGGCTCCCTCTGAGGCCCGAAGCCATTTGTGTTGGGGTTATAATTGAAACTTTGTTGGCTTAAGCGGGTGGGCCTGGCCAGGGTGTGTGGAAAGCTTTGCTTCCCCTGTTGCCGCCGGCAACCCTGGCCTGCTCTCTCAAGCTCCATTCTGCCGCTATTTATTTGAATTTGTTTACTTTCTATAATTGAAACTTTGTAGCTTGAGTGGAGGCTTAGGCCTGCAATGGCTGGCAGAAAGCTTGGCTTCCTCTGTTACCTAGGAAACCTTGCTCTCTGTGGCTATAGCCATCTTGGTTTGGGTTAATTTGCATACTCACTCTGATTGGATGGTGGGTGTGGCTTGTGGGCATGTCGGAGGTATGGTCAATTTGCATATTTGTCTATTATTAGATAGGATTACTTTTTAATCATACATATTTTTAAAAATATATTTTATTGATTTTTTGCAGAGAGGAAGGGAAAAGGATAGTTAGAAAAATCGATGAGAGAGAAAGATCGATCATCTGCCTCCTGCACACCCCCTACTGGGGATATGCCCGCAACCAAGGTACATGCCCTTGACCGGAATCGAACCTGGGACCCTTGAGTCAGCAGGCCGACGCTCTATCCACTGAGCCAAATCTGTTAGGGCTAATCATACATATTTTTGAGTAAAGAAAAATTTATTAATTCAAACTACTACTGACACTTATTATTTGGGCACTTGGCATAATTCATTTAACTTCTCTTGATGTAATACTGACCATACCAGACCAGTGAGAGATGAAAGCATACCATGTATTGGAAAACACTGTAAACTCAAACATATGAAAACAGCATACTCTTTCATGCTTCAGGACTATACCACTGAAATTCCTTTTCTCATCTCTACTCAGCAACTTCTTACCACATAACTGTTCATTCATTTGTGTAAAATAATATCCTGATCTTTTAATGGCAAACTGTTCTACTGCATATATCTCTACTCTAATAATGTCTTTATATGTCCTTATACCTGGAGCATAAGAATTTTGAGTGCAGAGTTTGTGTCTTATTCAGAGACTAAAGGCCTGGTGCATGAAATTCGTGCACTCTGGGGAGGCGGGTGGTCCCTCAGCCCAGCCTGTGCCCTCTCACAGCCCAGGAGCCCTTAGGGGATCTCCAACTGATGATATCTTTAGTGCTGCCGTGGAGGCAGGAGAGGCTCCCGTCACCACCACTGCACTCGCCAGCCATTAGCCTGGCTTCTGGCTGAGCGGTGCTCCCCCTATGGGAGTGCACTGATCACCAGGGGGCAGCTCCTGCGTTGAGTGTCTGCCCCCTGGTGGTCAGTACACATCATAGCAACCGATCATTCTGCTGCTAGGTCGATTTGCATATTAGCCTTTTATTATATAGGATAGTAGGTACTGAAATGAGAACCAAATGAATTCTAAAAGCTGATTGGAGAATGTGAGGTCAGACACTTTCATGTCTGTGACAATATAGCCTCCCCAGTGCTGCTGTCACTGGTACACAAGAGTGACAATGAAGAAGCTGCCACCTAACTTTCCCAGAACTAAGAGCTGATCTGGAAAAGCAGAATAACATCCTCTAATGAAACCTGCCTTCAGCGGATGTGCATTGCCCTAGATGCGTGCCACAATTCTGCAAAAATCTTTTAAGTCCCATCATGAAATAATTTCAGTATTCACATTGTCCTCAATATTAGACATGGCTACTCTAACATTTAAATAAAATAAAAAAATACATTGAGTGATTAACCAGATTGAATCTTGTTGAAACCTAATTGCATGTGAGATTTGCAGAAGAAACAGGTAGGTTCTTCACTATTTTTATTGATAAGCAGTGTTTTTTATAATTGAATGTCTGAAGCCTTTTGTCTTATATATATATAGGGTGTCCCAAAAATGTATATACATACTTTGAATAATTTTACAGGCAGTATTTATTCAAATACATTTCATTTAAAATTGATCTATCAGCTTTTGAAGCGTGTATACATCATTGTGGGATACCCTGTAGATGTAAACATTTTGGAATGTAGTTTATGGGTAGAGAGAACTTCTAGGAAGCCCAGAGGCAGGAGATGTGTGCATGACTGGGATCTAATCATAGACCAGCAGGAAAACCCCTTGAGGCACTTAGCACAAAGGACTCTGGGGATTTCAGTCTAAAAATCTTCTTTGTAATTATGCTGCATCATATTTTGCCAAGGGCATGGTCTGGCTGGTGGTTTCGTTGATTTACTGGCCGTCCACAACATTATGAAAATGGAAGACTTGGAGCAATAATTGTAACTGCCATGGAGGCCTCCCTGGAGACCATCTTTATCCTGCCCTGAGCTCACTTGCTCCCAGTGGATAATTCCTCAGTGCACGTGTTTCGCGGCTCGCTGCCTACCAGTGTCATGAACTAAATACTTGTAGCTTTGAAATTTTCAACTAACAAAATTATATACATAGTGTACTGATCCACATAAATAAATCAAGGCCCATAATTAAATTAGGCCAGGACCAAAATTCTAAACATGTGACTTACCCTTTGGGATACACATGAAGGTTTGCCGGGATTAGCTGCACCTGATGTTGGGATGTCAGCCATATGGAGGGGGCAGGAGGGAAAAATGAACAATTGATAAACTAAGGGTTGTGAACAATTATAGTGGGAAAATATATCTGCAAGGCTGTGATACTGCATTGAATATATAGAAAACTTTTAACTTTATAAAGTACCTTTTTCCCAGAATTCACTGTTTTGTAAAAGTTGGCCAGAGTGAAACTGATTTAATTTCTTTTGGATTATGAAACTGATCCTATAAAAATTCACTGCCTACTGGGTAGTTTAAGTGTCTATAGCAATGTGTAGAGGTTACATAGCTCTTAATAGTATCCTCACATCTTTTAAAAAAACCTCTGCACACAAATTCTCAAAATATCACCTAATGTTGTGCTTTGAAAATTGGGGTATGTACCCTTTTCCTTGGATAAGCACTGGTGAATAAAAGGCACAAAAAAACCTCAAAATCAATATTGTGCATCTTTTGAAGTAAACAATTTTACTTTAAAATGTGGTTGAGTGTGAAGATAGTATTTTAATATTAAAACACATAATAATGTGAGGAATCCAAAATGTATGTGGATATTTAGCATTAAATAAAAAAAAAACTTCAAAGAAATATCATCTTTGAGGTCAGTAAACAAATTCTGAATAAGATATGTGCATGTATATCTATATAGTAGCTAATAATGATGTCAAAAAATTTGAAAATTAGTATTAGGTGGCTTTTAGAGATTTTTGAGGAAGTTACATAACTTGCCTAAAAATTTTCTAGGTTTGGTTTCAAATCTTGATTTGTGAGGTCCCCAAACAAATACCAGCTCTTTCCATCCACATTTTGGTGTTAGGACTCCTAATACCTAAATTCTGCTAACCACTATCTAACCTTATTTTCTCTTATTTTGTTGCAGTGAAAAAAAAAAGGAAAGAATTTTGATAACCATCACTTATAGTGCAGCTATTACAGTTAGCATTATATTTTATTTGGGTTATGATATGTAGAATGAATCACTACAAAAAGCCCTTGAATTAAGTGAGATATTTAAAACTTCTGAATTACGTTCCGTATGAGATAGAGCCCCAATAATGTGACTTCACTTTTCTTTAAGAATGATATAAAGATCATAAAGTCTGCATATGGTCAGAGTTTTCTTTTATCATACCCAAAACAAAAACAGCAATCCTCATCATGGCACAAATACAGATATTCCACTGTTGTACTGAAGACAAAGGGAACTCCTCAAAGACTGAAGCTTTGAGAAAGCTAAATGTGTTAAATATAAAACACAAGAAATCCTGGAAGTGGGTACCTGGAAGGCGAGACAGTATATTCTAATGGGTATGATGTCTGTCCTGTTTCCTTTCTCATCTTTTCAACCTCTTTTTTTTTTAACCCTTTGACAGCAAACAGCCGGCACACATCCCCAATAACCCCCTGGGTGTACAGGTCTGTGAGTTATTCTGCAGAAATCCAGCAATCATCTATCCGCTAATAACTGTCAAAGGACAGAGATAATATCAAAAATAAGGTCAACATTTAGAATTGGAAACAAAAATAATCTATCCCGATAAGAAATCCCTCATCCAGATAATTCAATGCTTTAAAAATAACAACAACCCCTTTCACCTTGGCAGCTTTGCTGCCGATAAACAGAAGCCATAACACAGAACTCGTGTTTTGATAACCTTGATCTCTCGAGTCTGCTGTCATTTCAGGTTCTGGGTCTAGGAAGACATATTTATTTTCCCTGAAGCTTTCAATAAAGCACAGGAAGTCTTAGAAGATATAATAGCTCTGAAGGATCACAAAGTTATACTGCAAGACTACGCGAAGTTTTCATAATAGTCTCTGTGCACTGCCAGCTGACCAGTGTGTGAGAGGCCCCAGGGATATTTGACAAATATCTTACAGATATAATAGGGAAGGAAGAACTCTCGAGGTTTTTATTTCCTTAATGTACACATATCCTGGGGCCAAATGAATATCTTTATTAGAGGCCATTTCTCAAAGAAGAGATAATGATCACAAGGGAAAAAATAAAACCTACATATTATGAAATATTTCTAATGTATGTTCAATTTTAATTGAGGGCATTTGGGGTGTGCCAGAAAGCTTATTGAACTGTTTGACATAAAAATACACATACACACACACACACACACACACACACACACACACTCGAATGAAACTACTAAAGTTATTTTAATCCTCACTATGGATTATCTATACTTGAAACATTAAACTGATTCAGGAAAACTGTATGTTAATTCTAGTTCTGAGTTTATCAGGCTTTGTGATGCTGGCATATCATTTGTTGATATAGTATCTCAGTTTCTTAAAATGAGTGTACATGATTATAAATCTATTTCCAAAGCTTTAAGTAGATAGAAGAAAATACATATTAAATGAGTAGTTAAAAGAGCTATGCAAAAGTAATGTGGCATTGCTATTATTGTGAGTAGTATTTTTCTTTTTAGAATATATTTATTAGTAATGTATACATAAAGATGATATAATAATTTAATATATACTAGTAAAATATGATACAAATAAATAAGCATATAAGTGAATGAATATGTTTTACCTTTAATACTGGTAGAGGTTATTCAGAGGTCAATATAGACAAGAAATTAAATAAAAATATATGCATTAAGTCCGTTTTTAATAGGGTATGGTGACATGCACCTGCTTTTGAAAAATACTTTTGCTCATGAAAGTACCATAAAATATCATTATCTATAAAATATGATTCTTGCTTTATAGAGATGAAAAATATAAATTGTACATGATCTCAATATATAAATATACTTAAATGGCATTTTGTGGCTGAATATGCTGAGTCTGTTATCGTGAAACACAAATATACTGTGAAATATGCTTTGAAAATGAACTCAATGTGAAAATGTAAAAGCACAGGAGGATTATTTACAGGTGTTTTCCCATAACATTATATTAAATAATTTTACTACCTGGATATATACTCTGTAAGGTCTACTCTCTAAGAACCAATTAATACTAGTGATCCTGTCACTGAATAATGAAGTATAATTCACTATTAAAAGATTATAAAGATATCTAAGCCTAGAAAACCTGAGGGTTATAAATAAATAAATTCCTGGAAAGAAAATATGTAGACTCAATTAGTCTCTGAAGTCAGAACCAATAATTATAATAACTTCAGAAGTTTTGTGTCCAACAAGAGCATTCTGAGATTGAACAAATCTTGATGATTTAACAGATTACAGAAGAGGAGAAAAATCGGCAGTCCGAGAGGAAGCTTGAGAAATGAATGTCCAGAACAGTTTTCTAACTGCAGAAAATTTCTATCTTTTCTCCCTCCCCCGCCCCCTCTCTGACTTTCTACTGTAAAACCAAGTACAAGAACATTTCAGAGAAAGTTTCTGATTCATGCTATTTAGCGGTTAAAGCAGCTAGAGAAGATGGTTGGCTCTGCTTATCTATCTTTTAAGAGTCATTTGCCTTAGAATGTTCTATAAAATGAAGAATTCCTCCAAGAACCCAGGGTCACTCCCACTTACTGCTTTTACTGAAGGATGCATGGAGCATCTGGCACTAGCCTCTTAGAAGCTGCTGTTTAGAAGTTGGCAGGGAAAAAGGGCAGCAGAACAATAGGAGTGAGAAAACAAGGCCAAAAGGTATGTGTGTGGGGCGGGGGGGGGGGGGGGGGGAAGCTGCATGATCACCCACAGCACACTGGAGAACTGAGTTCCACAAAACCAGTTCAAAGGACAGAGGGGCATAGACTGCATTCTCAAAGAAAAAAAAGAAATACTTTCCCCAAAATTTTATCCCTTTAGTCAATAAATAACAGAAATTCAAATGTTCATTGAAATCTGACACACTTATGTCCCTTTCTGAAAGATTGTACAGTCTATTTCAACAGTTTGGTTCATTTTTTTTGTTTAAATATATTTTATTGATTTTTTACAGAGAGGAAGAGAGAGGGATAGAGAGTTAGAAACATCGATGAGAGAGAAACATCAATCAGCTGCCTCTTGCACACCCCCCACTGGGGATGTGCCCGCAACCAAGGTACATGCCCTTGACCAGAATCGAACCTGGGACCCTTGAGTCCGCAGGCCGACACTCTATCCACTGAGCCAAACCGGTTTGGGCAACAGTTTGGTTCATTTTAATGCCACTTAACTATATTCTTCTTTATATCCTAGCTCCATTATATGCCATTTTTCATCCAATCCTGATCAGGTAATTTGTGAGGAAATCTATAATGAAAAGCATACCCTCATTTAAAAAATTCAGAAGGAAACAAATAAAATTAAGCTTATAAATGTGTACAACAGTAACATGGATAGCAAGTCTATGCAAACCCCCAATTAAAGCAGAAAGTACACTTGAGTGGCAATGCAGCTATGACATCATTTAATCTTCAAATTTATGAATTTGGGATTATTCAATCAGCACATTTTTAGCTATGAAAACAAGAAAAGAAGAGACAATATGAAAAGAGTAGTTTGTAAATACACAAAAAGAATCCAAAACTCTAAACTGTCACTCGGAACAAACTTGAAATTAAATTCTTTTTTAAACTTTTTATTTTTTTAAACCTCATCAGAGGATATATTCATTGTTTTTTTTCTAGAGAGAGAGGAAGGGAGAGAGAGAAGCATCGATGTAAAAGGGAAACATTGACTGGCTGCCTCCCACATGCACCCTGACCAGAGAACGAACCCACAACCTTTTTTTAGTGTATGGGATAATGACGCAACTAACTGAGACACCCAGCCAAGGCTTGAAATTCAATTCTTAAAATTGTTTTTGAATACTTATACTTGTTAATTGCATTGCATTTTTCTCTGGGGTGGGATAATTGGGAATTTAAAAAATGTATTTTATTGATTTTTTTTTTTTTTTTTTTTTTTTACAGAGAGGAAGGGAGAGGGATAGAGAGTTAGAAACATCGATGAGAGAGAAACATCGATCAGCTGCCTCCTGCACACCCTCTACTGGGAATATGCCCGCAACCAAGGTACATGCCCTTGACCGGAATCGAACCTGGGACCCTTCAGTCCGCAGGCCGAGGCTCTATCCACTGAGCCAGACCGGTTAGGGCTTATTGGGAATTTTAGTACCCATTATTTTTATAACTTAAAAATGATCATTAAAGCTAAAAAATGTATTTGAAATAGAAAATATGCATTGGTTTCTCTACTTTGTAGGGCAGACTAGGAATGGAGTCTGAAAGGGAGAGTGAAAAACTGACAACTACTTTAGAAGACTGCAAAGTTGTCGCCATATGGCAATAAATCTAACGTGGGCCATTCTCTAGGCTGCTCTAAGTTGCTTCATAGATTTTTGGATTTTCTCCCCAATCCTGGATTCTTGTGTCTCTTAAAAGTTGTCTATAATTAAACACCACATGTTCTTTTAAAACTAATAGTGAATTTAGTCAAAACCTTTGTATTACTTTATTCCAATAAATGACTGTTTGGGTATCCCATGTACAAGGATTAGGACACACATCACAGAGACACCGTTTTCCACAGAGGCTGGCTGGAGAAAGAGGGAAAGGAAGGACTCTCCCCTCCCCTTTGAAGAGGAATATTTTATGTGTCCCACCAATGACACCAGGTAAACAACCTATCGTGTAACAAACCATTTTTTTTTCAATGTCCTAGCACTTTTAGGCCAGCCAGCACTAGTTTACTGTCTGCCCCAACTCTGAAGGATGTGAGGACTAGTTTAAAATAAGCTTCAGGGAACAGGCATTAGTTTGCACATTAGTTGGTGAAAAGTCACATGTACAATCAAAGGGATTATATGGACTTTGCTGGAGTGGAGGGCCAGGCCAGGGCCAGAACCGGGGCCACAGGGACATGTCATCTCCTGGGTTTAGAATTTCATTTTTCCCTTTTAGTTTAATATTATTGCCTGTATACTATTTAAAATTCAAATATTCAAATATGATAAAAAATTTCTGTTGCATTACATCATCTACTCAAAAGCAAAATATATTTTGTTTTAATATATTTTGGGCCATACTTGCATTATGGGGTTTAGGTTTGTTTTTGTATTGGAGGGGTGTATCGGTAGTACATTTCTGTTCATTTGTCTTGTTCAGGAAAAACACACATATGTCTTCACAGTTGATAGTTTCTAGCTCCTTAGTCATTTTATCTTTGAATTGAACCAAGTTTCTACTCTGTTACCCCTCAATTCTATGCTTTCTGTTTGACCTTAGGACTCTTTTTAATTTGTAGATGACAATATGGGAATTGTTCATATTTGAAATCAATAGATAGGTTCCAATATTTCTTATATCACAAATTTTCCATCTTCTTGGTTTTCATGACTATTTGTCTGGAGTATACCTTGAAAGACCTTCCTCAGAATGGTGAGTGGAAGGTAAACTTTTTGAGTTTTTACATTTCTGCAACTGCATTTACTTTGACCTCACAGTTTCAGGATATTTTGAGTATAAAATTCTAATTTGAAAGTCATTACCCCTCAAAATTTGAAAGGATTGCTTCATTGTCTTTGCAGGGTTACTAATGAAAAACAGACGCTAGAATAATTTTTATATATTTTGATGGCTACCCTTCTGAAAGAATTTAGGCTCTTTGAAAAAAGTCCACGTCTCTATATGGTTGTAGGAAATTTTCTTCTAGAATTTCTTTGAACATACCCTCCATTTCATATACTCATTTCTTTACTTTTAGAATTTATGTTAAGAATATTTGACCTCCTGCCCTAGCCTGTGTGGCTCAGTTGTTTGTAGCATTGTCCCATACACTGAAAGGTTGTGGGTTTGATTCCCTGTCAAGGTACATATTCAGGTTACAGGTTCCATCCTCAGTTAGGATATATACATAGTAGGAAACTGATCAATGCTCCTCTCTCACATTGATGTTTCTCTCTTCTCTCTGAAAAAATCAATAAATATATCCTTGAGTAAGAATTTTTTTAAAAGAATAGATTATTTTACCTCCTGATATGAATTATGTTTCACTGTCTTTTTTCTCTAAGGGACCTCTTCAACTGTATCTTCCATGTCTTATAATAAACTTTTCAAAAATTGTTTTTGTTCTACTGTTTTTAATATACAATGGCTCTGCCTTAATTTCTGAGTATTCTTTCTGCTGGAGCATGTGTGATTCCTTGAGCTCAGATTTGAAAAGAGATTATATGTAAGTTAATCAAATTTGGGTCATCTCTAATTTAATAAGGAAATTTAGTTTCTAGTATAAATCAAGTAGGTTGAATCCTATTCAACCTACTTGATTTATACTATTTTTAATGTAATAATTTCAAATGTGAAATAGTTAAAATGAATTAATTCCTTTATATCACTTAATAATCTTCATAAAGTCATAACAATTATCACACTATTATTTATATTTTTCCTTTGAAATCAAATATTGTTATTTATAATTCATATAAAATTAATAGTAGAAATTAATCACTTTTAAGAGAAAGGCAATTCAGTAGGCTAAATTTAGGTTTTGCTTAATATCATTTAGTTTAATACACACGATAACGTTACAAAGTATATTTTATAAACAGAAAACAGCTTGAGAGATGGCAAGCTCCCTGCACATCAAGTGTGATAAAACTAGGACTTGTACACATATCTGTCTGACTAGACAAGCTACGTTTCTCCATAACACTACTCTGCAAAGAGAAGTGTAAGTTTCAATGGCGTGAAAGAGTGAGGTGAATACTTTGCTTGGGAAACACATACTCTTGTGATACAAATAAAGGTAGTGAAAATAAAACTATAAAACTCAGAGCATATTTATGCAAACATCTTCAAATTAATCCAAGCAACACTATTGTTTATTGCAGGGCATGTCTATTGTAGAATACTTATGTAAAGGGAAAACAGATCCTTGCTTATTTGTAATGGTCATATTTTCCAGCTTCGGTACTTAGCATTAGAAACTTGTTTTATTGGCTTTATTTTGCAGCACTGTGTCATTCTTTGTGACATTCAGAATGAATAATTAAACAGGTAACTGTGAAACACCACAGAAATTAATTTTAAGAGGACAAATGGGATCAGGGAACACGGCGCACGCACTGCATTTTACTGAAAACACCTTCAGCCATTACACTAAATAATCCATGTCACATCCTCTGGTCATTTCCAGGGTGATTTCCTGTTGCCAGGATGAGTTATTTCTGCCACTACTTGGAGTACAATATACTCAGGATATGCACTGATGGTGAGTTTACTTTTTCAAAAGAGGAGGGGAGCAGTTAAAGATTTTAAGGAGATCCTCCTGATGCCAGCACCATGCCATGGCATTTATTCTAAACTAGAGGCCCGGTGCATGAAATTCGTGCACAGGTAGGTTCCCTAGGCCTGCCTGGCAATCAGGGCTGATCAGGTACCCCACCTCCCCGCCTCCTTCCCTCATAGCCCATTCCGCTACTCTCGCTCCCTCAGCGCCCCACCGCCACTGGTCACCTGCCATGTTCCACACCGCTCCCTGGTGGTCAGTGCACATCATAGCAAGCGACCGAACTCCTGGTCTCCCGCTCGAACTCCCAAGGGGACAATTTGCATATTAGTCTTTTATTATATAGGATGGTAGCAGAGAGTGGGGGTGGGGCCCCTGGCTTTGTAGACATCTGGGTGATAAAGAAGACTTCCTTCGAGCAAAAGCAAAGACAGAAGGGGAGAAAATGTAGGAGATGGGAAAGGGGAAAAAAAACCCACAGTCCAGTCACTTCAGAGGCAGTGGCTAAACTTTACAGAGGTTGCGGCGCGTACACTAGTATGTTTGCCCCAACCAGTTTATTTTCTTGACAGCACCACGGCATTGTCCATCTAGGTGGGACCTCATGACAACTTCTGGCTGATGGAATGTGGATGGCAGTTATGAATGCCTTTTCTCAGGCCTGCCCACAAAAGAGTCTGAGGGAACTGCATCTTCCACTGCCTCTCCCACCTACTACTCACCTCCACGCCATCCAGATTGAGCCTCTGGAAGGAAAGGACACCCAGGTGGCAGGACAGCCACAAAACACAAGGACCCCGGAGTGCAGAGCCTGCCTTAGAAAAGAGCCACCCAGGAAGGCTGCCTGACCGGGAACATTCACACTGGATGGTTCACGAGAAGTAAACATTTACTGGATTAGGCCACAGAGATCGGGAGGTTGCTTATTATAACCCATAGCCGATCGTGTCAAACACAGAGCCTCAAACATTCCTCACACTAGGCGGACGTACAACCCTCCGGGCTCTATCTTCAGTGGTTGCTGAATCCTATTCAATGCACGCAAAGTGCCGCATTCTTCTCCAAATCCCTTAAGGGCAAAGGGAAACAGGTTGGCATCATACTTCTAAAGTCATTTTAACCATTAAAAAGGTTAAAATGCTTTCAGTGGTATCTAAGGCCCTATTGTGTATCCTTAAAAAGTGTATTTCTGAGCCATTTGAGGTTTGAAGCACTAATTCTTTTCCAAGTAGTAGCGGAAGGAAGTAAACATAGAGAGAAGGCATCCTGAGATATAGCAATCAAATGAGGAAAAAAAGTCCCAAACGACAGCTTCTGAAATGTAGTGAAAGTTCTAAGTGCACATCTCTTACTAGGCTATTTACCACCTCCCTGGCTGACTCGTGTACACTTGCTATTCTCATGGTCTGTGCTTCCTGCACACGCATGATCTGCAACATGAAACTAGCTCTTTGCACACATGGCCCCTGGGAAGGCCAAGCTACAGAACAGTTTTACCCCTTTGGTAAGAATTTCTGAGCATTGTGGTGGAAATTAACCATTTTTCAGAGCTGGTTCCTGAAATCTGTTGTTCTGCCCATTTTTCTCTGTCCCTTTGTTGTTGTAATTCATAACAGCATAGTTGCAACTATGAATAACATCTCTTTCTTGTCTAAGAACCTTTATGCCCGGCCCAATTTTTCTCTAACCCTCAATACTCATGCTTTAATTTCTGCTTGTCTGCCTCCTGCTAATGACTTCACACATGCTGAAGACTGTGGGAACAACACCTAGGTGGACCACTCTGACTGTTTCCCCAATGCCAGCAGATTTCCGGCTGTCCCCTCCTGGCTTCCTCCCATGTTTGGTGCTCAAGGTCCCTGTGATGAGACTCTTAGTGAGGCTGCATCTAATGTACCAGGTTTGACATAATGGGGGCAGGGGGTTCATGGAGAAGAACTAATTACAATATTTGCCTACCCTGCAATAGACATTCCTCATGATCTCAGGATGTACACGAAGTTGTCTGTCTCCTTATTTCACTTGCAAGCTCTGTTCATACAAACCATGATTCATAGAGTTCTGGTCTCAATAACTATGCACATTACGTGACTACAGTATATTGAGCACCTGCTGTATTTAGGACTTACTTTTGGCTTTGGCAGAATCAGGCTAAATTATATTTTAAACTATACAACAAATAAAGAAAATGGTATTTATTGAGCACTTTCAAATCTTACAGAAACTGAGAACTATAATTCTCAATTACAGATGATTCAACTGAGATTCAGAAAATTTAAGTAATATATCCAAGTTTACATAGCAGGTAAATGAGAAAATTGAGGGTTAAAGGTAGTTCCACCTACATCCAAAAATGCTGCAATGTTGACAAAGCTTATCAAAGCAAAGATATAGCAAGGGTATGACTTTCTTGGTTTCTTCCACTTAAACCGTATACTTTAAAAGCGTTTTTTATTAGAACAAATTACAGTGTTGCTGATCACCAATATCTCAGAAATTATTCAACACTTTTAACATCCATAATGTTCCTAGTAACCAAGTAAAATAGATATCAATGTCTTCCTTTAGATTAGACCTGTAAAAAAATTATAAGCCAGTGGATATCAATATTTGGATATATTAGAAATATTTTGTAAATCCTATCTCACAATTTACATTATCCAAGGTTAATTTTTGCATGTTACAAAAAGACAAAAAAAAACTTTGAAAACAAGCAAAGCATATCCCAATTCTTTAAAAAAAAACAGCTTTAATTCTCTCATTGAAATTTATGCTGTGGTCCAATTTAGAGAGCTATAAACATAAAATTCAAAAAATAATTAATGAAATAACTCATATTATTTAGAATTAGAAAATTATAAACTTTTAGAAATGAATCTGAAAAGGCTGAAAGAGAGGAACTATCCTTGCTAGACCCAAGAAAATTAATGAATTTCTGATAAGCCTGTGAAGAATGACAGGTTATTTTTTTTTCTGTGAAAGGTTTTGAATACCTATTTTCCTGGGATTAAGGTAAATATATGAAATTATCCTGCATAGATTTAATCATAATCAATTCTAGCATAATTATTCCATTGAAGTTCATTAAGTGATATCAATCCTGGATTTTCTATTTTCTAGATCTTTCTTCCAAGTTAAAGTGCTTTTATACATGTCAGAATGTATGTATGCTATAGAACACATGTGTATGAATGTGTATGCTTTTTCAAAAGGATGATTTTTTTTCATATCTATGTGAAGGGACTTTGTTTCTTTTATACTTTCCTAAAAAATGGCTAGAGGAATTTTATAGAAAATGTGATAAATCAGTGAGTGACCTATTTACTTTTATTTTTAAGTGTCATGACACAGAGCAACCAGCTTCAGAATTTCTATTTTCTAAACAAAAGATATCTTTTGAATAAAAGAATTTTAAGAAAAGCCTACACTCGGTGATATACAAAATCTCCTACTAAAGCATATTTGCTATTGTGCTTTGAAATTGTTTTATTTAAAAAAAAATGTCTCCCATAAGTAAAAGCAATGCATGCTTTAGCCAACCACAGCACTTAAATCATCTTTCATCTGAGCTTATGGTAAAGATGCTAAGAGGATTCTATTCCAAAGCACAATGGATCTCAAACATCAAATAAATCTCTAGCTACACATGAACCCAATGGAAAGGCCCATCACCAGCATTTCCTATGCACCGCTGTGGCTTTTCACAGATAAGTAGATCCTCTTAAGCTCAGTACTGGAAGGCATGCCTTATTTGGCATCAACATTTCCAACTCTTTCATCACAATCCTTGGAAATCCAGCTTCCCTGGTGCCATCAGAATTCCATTTTCTTCTCAAGGTACACTCACAGAGCAAAAGGAAGAAGTAAGCTGATAGGAAAGGGCTTGGCATGGCTTTTTCATTCACTATCTCCAATCTGGAGACAGAGAGAAGGTATCTGTCTACAGAACTGCCGGCACCACAGTGTTGTGTGCTTTTCTAATCCCTATATTGGACGGTAGCAATCTCTTCTGGGACAGTGAGCTTTGAGGACCCGCTGGGGCAGAACAGAAGCCACACAAGCTATTGGAAATGTGAGAGAGCCATGCTGTGCCTCGTGAGCTGTACCAGCTACATATTGGCTTCCAGATGAAGTTGAGTTGATGTGTTATAAATTCTGGTTCCCTTAGAAATTGGCCATATTTATGCAACTCGGCTGGTGTGCTGCTGCTAATCGTCCCTGCATTTATATTTCAGGGACATGAAGAAGCAGTGGCCTAAACTGTCATTTCCCACCTGTTTCAACTCAAATAGTCTTCAACACTCGTTCAGGACCTTTTGTATGAAAAGCACGACTCCTCCCACATTGGTTTAGATACCGGGGGATTAAAATACACTTTTATTAGAGTTGTACTAGTGCCCTGTGCACCTATTCATTCACATTAAAAGGAAATTAATTAGAAGAAATATTTTAATATCTCTATTTGCTCTTTCTCTATAATAGAAGTGTCAACCAAATTCATGATCGACAATGACAGATCAAAACACACGGGTGCAATTGGCACCAGCGAGAGCTTTGTATGTATTGCACATGCGCAAGTCAACTTAGCCTTTTATAGATATAGAATAAACTTACTTAATTAGACCTGCTTTCTGATTTAGCTAAACTTTTTCCAGCCCAGTGAAGCACCCCATCTTCTCTTTCAGGTAATTGTCAGCAACACAGCAATAAATATCAACATGAAGCAGATTATTATTGTAGATCACACAGGGAGAACAAAAGGTAAAATATTTTTTTAAATATATTTTTTGATTTTTTACAGAGAGGAAGGGAGATGGATAGAGAGCTAAGAAACATCAATGAGAGAGAAACATCGATCAGCTGCCTCCTGCACACCCCCTTCTGGAGATGTGCCTGCAACCAAGATACATGCCCTTGACTGGAATCGAACCCAGGACCCTTCAGTCCCCAGGCCGATGCTTTATCCACTGAGTCAAATGGGTCAGAGCAAAAGGTAAAATATTTAACTGCAGCAGTGTTTGACTATATTCTGCACAGTGAGAAAACCTGAAGTCATTTTCAAGGTCCACCATTTCTTTTTTCTTTTCAGTTGGGTCAAGTTTCTAAACTTTCTAACTCTCCATTTTCTGGCTAATAAAAAGAAAATAGGATTCTACCAAGTCTCCTATCTACCTACTCCAGGACTTCTGTGAGGATAAAATGCAACGAGGCCCGGGAAAATGCTTCACTGACATTTGGTTAAAGTATAAAATGTTTGCAAGTCATGTTCCTGGGCTGAAAAAACTACAAGGAGGCTGGTTGCTAGGGAGAGGAAGCCAAATGTTGCTATGTGACATTAGTACCTGGACAGACACTTAGCATATTAGCCTTTTATATATATACTAGAGGCCCGGTGCACGAAATTCACGCACGGGGGAGGGAGGTTGTCCCTCAGCCCAGCCTGAACCCTCTCCAATCTGGGACTCCTCGAGGGATGTCCGACTGCCCGTTTAGGCCTGATCCTGGTGGGCTGAGGGATAACCTGGTGGGCTGAAGTGGGGTGCTTCACAATCCAGGACTGCTGGCTCCCAACTGCTCGCCTGCCTGCCTTCCTGATTGCCCCTAACCGCTTCTGCCTGCCAGCCTGATCACCCCCTAACCACTCCCATGCCAGCCTGATTGATGTCTAACTGCTCCCCTGCCAGCCTGTTTGCCCCTAACTTCCCTCCTCTGATGGCCTGGTCATCCCTAACTGCCCTCCCCTGAAGGGTTGATCGCCCCCAACTGCCCTCCCTTGCAGGCCTGGTCCCTCTCAACTGCCTTCCCTTGCAGGCCTGGTGCCTTCCAACTGCCCTCCCCTGCTTGCCTGATCACCCACAACTGCCCTCCCTTGCAGGCCTGGTCCCTCCCAACTGCCCTCCCCTGCTGGCCATCTTGTGGTGGCCATCTTGTGTCCACATGGGGGCAGGATCTTTGACCACATGGGGGCAGCCATCTTATGTGTTGGAGTGATGGTCAATCTGCATATTACTCTTTTATTCGATAGGATATAGATTATTTTAATTAGTTAGAATGTTTAAAATGCGCTGAAGTTACAAACAACACTATGACACTGCAGTAACTGACACTATGTTGGATGCATCCAATCACTGTTTTCTTAACTGTTCAGAGATCAGTGTGAAGTTCAAGTATGGATACTTAGGTCAAGACAATAGAGGCTTGGTAAGCAACCTTATGCATTAAAAAGAGCCAAAGTACTTTTCAGAATTCATTTGCATAGTTGTAACATAAGAAAATCATGGTAAAATCAAATATATGTCTCAACTCCTTCAGAACAGCTGTCAATTTCCACCTAGTGTTTCTTAGAAGATATTTCAGATCTTTGTTACCATAGGAGAAAACCGTAACATGTTTTTTAAAAAAGTGTATACTAGTACTCTCAGCTAAAAGAATGGTTTTAAATTGGGCCTTTTCTACATATATACCAACCATTATCCCTGCTGTTATTCTAGAAGAAATTAATATCTACAGAAGCCTTGGAGATGCTAACAACGTTTATGTAAATATGATTCTTTAAATCATATACAATCAGTTGAAATTTGCTATCAACTAGGCTGGGGTGTTCATCTTGCAAAACATATGAAGTAATGCTGAGCTAAGGTCATTAAAGCTCCCAGAAGAAAGTTCCTACAGGCTATCTGTGTTTTTTAAGAGTATAAGTAAGAACAGAAATGACTTATTGATTTCTCATCCATGCAAAGATAACCAAGAGGCAGGGTGATATCACTTAGAGCAGTTGCACAGTACTACAGAACAACTTTTATTCTTAAAAGAAACACTGCACCATCTTGCAAATAGAGACACAAAGAAGAACTACAGTTCCAATTAGGACAAAATCAGGCACTCCAGGCAATAAAACAACAGGAGGCATCACAATATCGATACCTGAGAAATACTGCCACTTGTTATCTAACCATATCACTCACTCAAAACATCACCCAGGAGAATCGGAGCCAGTCTAAACACTTCAGAAGCCATCCAGGGCCGTATGGCACACTATTCTTTCAGACCTCAGGAGTAAAAGTTAGCCAGCGCCTACTGACATACCGAAATGATTTATTATCACAGGGCTGAACTAATGCATTCTGCTTTACAACTCTCCTGGCAGTCCGGGGGAGAGGCTGCGTTTATTACCTCCAGTACATAATGCCCGCTGAAGAGCTCTGTATTATTCATAAGACTGCCTTTTTTGTGCCATCATAATGCTGATAAATTATGAAAAAATGCATATTTTATTTCAATTTATAACGTATTGTTGTATACATATCAATACATCACACTGCAGCAGGCGGAGCAAGTATTATGGCTGACAGCTGTTGACATGCTTCAATAAAGCCCAAACAAAGGGGCTTCACCAATAATCCTAAGTCACAACTAGCATTTCAAATAAAATGCCACTTCTTTCTCTCATAATATTTAGAGGGGATTTGCAGAAATGTCAGAGCTACTTAAGGGAGAAACTTTGGCCAAAGCCCGGAGAGATCCTTTTCTACCCGAATTCACGGGGGTGGGCTGAAACAGGAGGGCTTCTGCAGGCGATGTGGGGCCTAAGCAACGAGCAGAAATTCTAATTAATGGAGGACAGTTCCTGCCAGAGTTTGCTATTATTTTATTTGGTTTCTTTCTCTTTCTTTTCTTGCCTCAGATGACAAGTGCCTCTTGCTAAAGACATTCTGAGAAGAAGGTCCTTAACAAAAAATCAAGATTTTCCCTGAACTCAGACTTCCTTCGCAGTTTTTCAAGTTATTTTCTCATTAGACTGCATAGCCAAATGGTGTTTGGATCTTTGCAAATAAATCTAGTCATTTCCTTTTTTTTTAAACAATTCCATGTACCAAGGCATAGTTTAAATGTAATGACTAAAAGTTAATTTGGGATAATTGATACTTTTAATAAGGGCAAATTTCTCTTAGACATCAAGAATTGATGAAGTTTTGAGCTGGAAAAGATCTTAGATCGCATCAGTCTAACTACCTCATTTCACAAATTAGAAATCTGAGCTTATACAGCAGGTGATCTGTTCTGGATTATGCCTCCTGCAGTCACAGTGAGAACACAGGTTTGTCATCTAATCCAGTCTTTCTATTATTCTAAGTGGCCTTTTAGAGTTAAAAATGCTATTTTATTTATATGTATGCATGTATGTAATGATTAAATGATTTTAATAATGTTTATACATATAATTAACTAATTTAAATAATGTTTGAATGCATTGATCTATTTCTGCATATTGCAACTTCAAAAGGCGCTGCCGCCCGGGTCCTCTGCAGAGGCTAGCTAGAAGGAGACTGCAAAAGCTCCCTTGGATGTGTCTTTATGTCTAAGGAAGGAGAATTTACTGATCCGGATAAAAGAGACATCATTTCAAAACCTAGATAACATAATGACTACTAAAAGAAGGCAAACATGTTAAAAGATCAATATGACACAATATGCCATATATCAAAAAATATAAATGGTCATTGTTTGTGTGTGGGGGGCGTGTCTCATCATGTCACCGGACCCATTTGCCACGATGAAACCCTAACCTGCTGGGATAAAAGTCATGCTCTTACAGTGCTCTCTCCCTGCCTTCGGGTCTTCTGCAAACAGCAGTGCCCAAGACAAAGACCTCTCTTGAGCACCCAGCATTTACGCTGCGGGCCTGGTGTGGACACACCCATGGACGCATCAGGCAGCTGCCTGCGCCTCCAAGAGCAGTGAGAGACCCAGGAACTTTATTTACACAGAGCCTGCCTTGGTTCAATGAGATGGGTTTGCAGAACCACCACTGTATATTAACCCCCTCAGAGATCTGAGAATTTGTGCCCAAGTTATCATGCAGACCAGGTCAGGGATAAGCTGGTGATTTTTTTTAAAGAGTCTCTAAGAGGGCTGGGGTGGGGAGGGGCAATTCTCCCATGACTGCTGAAGTTTGCAGTGAGCTCCCACCAGGCAAAACACTACCTGTAAAGGAGAAATGGGACCTCCTGAGCGATCAGCATCCTTACTTAGAATCGACTTTAGAACCTAAGTCAGAATTTATGTTGCTGTTTTCTACTCAATAGGATAGTCCTTCAGAGTAAAGGAGAAAGAAGTCTTCAGATTTTAGAGAAATCTTTGTGTGTGCTTTGCAGGGGCCCTTTCAATGAATCATTATAGTATGAATCATTGCAGTCGCTTTTATCCCTTCTTAAATACTAATATAATTATCTTAAACTCTATTACCTTGTTTCAACAAGTCTCATTTTCCTCCATCAAAAGCATTAGCATTCACACATAAATGGTAATATGTTTCATTTCCACATTTTCAGTTTTAGAAGTAAACATTCCCCACACACTGAACCCAGGGTCAGTTAACAGTTTCATCTGGGGACATAGAGTCTTAAGTAAATACCACCATCGCCCCCCCAAAACAAAAACAAAACAAAACAAAAATAAGCTTTGTCAATTACTGGGAATTAACCCTTACCCACTAAACAGAATCCTAGAACATTGTATCTTCATATTACACTGCCTTATTTTTATTTTTTTAAAAATATATATTTTATTGATTTTTTACAGAGAGGAAGGTAAAGGGATAGAGAGCTAGAAACATCGATCAGCTGCCTCCCGCACACCCCCTACTGGGGATGTGCCCGCAACCAAGGTACATGCCCTTGACCGGAATCGAACCTGGGACCTTTCAGTCCGCAGGCTGACGCTCTATCCACTGAGCCAAACCGGTTTCGGCACACTGCCTTATTTTTAATGTCCAGAAATCCCCCAGGGTCACCAATAGGACAGGATATTTAAATGGGTTCCATTCTCATTTCAGGTCTGACTGAAGGCGGAAAGGCAGAGCCATTATCCCCGCAACCTGAGTGAATGCTTGCTCACCGGGCAGGACTTGAAGAAATGACGTCCAAAAGCAAACAGTGAGACCCTCAACTCAATCCTTACTTTAACTCAATCTGTTCTTTAACTCAATCCATACTTTGAAGACATTTAGAAATTAGAGGAGTCTCATGGACATGGACAACGGTGCGGTGATGGCGGAAGGAAGAGGGGGATGGGTAGAGGTGGAAGAGGGCATAGAGGGGATAAATGGTGATGAAAAAATTTAAATTAATTAAAAGAAATTAGAGGAGTCAAGAAATGGAGAGTTTGGGATGAGGCTTCTTTGGTGAGAGTTTTTGGCGTGCTGCACCTTTTCTCACTGTTCCCTCACTTCTCGATTAGTAAGAGTTTTAGGGGAAACGCTGGAGAAGGTTTAACTTTGAGTGACGTGGGGGGGTTTTGCTTATTAAGAGACCTTTTTTATAATTAGAAGTCACTGACGCTGCGGGACTGCTTTGACATTTCGCGGAAACAGCGGGCCTGCCTAGCAGAGTTTTAGGGACCCTAGAAGGAAAAATGCTGCTTTCCCTTGCGCTCCACTGAGTTGTGCTCTTTAGTGTAATTGTCACACAAAGTAACCTTTCGTAAAGTCAGTACACCTGCTCCTTTACCCACTGCTAAGATGAACTGATGCCTGGACATTACCCCATCTCCACGGTTGACCTTCTGCACAAAAGAAACTGAAAACTGGTAAAAACATCATCCTGGATAGAAAGATGCCAACTTTTCACGGCATCTTGTGTCTCTTTTCTCTCCCATCACTTTTGAATATACCAAAAGACTCAGCTTAGAGCAGTGGTCGGCAAACTGCGGCTCGCGAGCCACGTGAGGCTCTTTGGCCCCTTGAGTGTGGCTCTTCCACAAAATACCACGACCTGGGCGAGTCTATTTTGAAGAAGTGGCGTTAGAAGAAGTTTAAGTTTAAAAAATTTGGCTCTCAAAAGAAATTTCAATCGTTGTACTGTTGATATTTGGCTCTGTTGACTAATGAGTTTGCCGACCACTGGCTTAGAGGATGTACCCAATGGTGGCTTTATAATGAGTCTGCACTCCACTCAGTCCTTTTGCCTCACAGGTAATGCATATATCAAAGGGTAAAAATAATTATAACTTTGAGTGCAACCAGGGAACAGGAGGAAAAGAATCACCCAAGTGTCCAGGCAAACATATTAAGTGCCAAAGGTCTGTGCTGACTTACGGCCACAGCTTTTACATCTAAGAGCACCATTAGCATAATTGGCTTTTGGATCAGACGGAGGCCATTAGCTTTAAATTCTTTGCTGAGGACTAAAATGTCTAACTAATATCCCTTTTATTCTACATTACCTTTCACTTGTTCATGTAAATTATCTTCCTCTCTCCTGGACATAAGGGGAAAAAATATCTTTATCCATAAGAAACCTCTTGTGTGAGTTCTGTCTGTGGCTGCTAATCTATCGAAGAAGAGGAATTGATTTCCTCTACCGCACATGGCTTTTCCTACACACCAAAGAGCAGCAGCGTATCCTCAGTGGGTGCAACAAGAGCCACTTCCCAACCTATTTCACTTCCATTCCAGCAGTAAGCCTGGACTAGGGTCGCTACAGCTGGAGACCACTGATTGGCCCTGCTACTCTGGTCCACGGAGTTACTATCCACCCACCTGAACCAGGTGAGAAATCACCACGGTGAGCAGAACGTGAAGGAGAAACTAAGCTGAGAGGGCTCGCCGTCTGTTTGTGGCCACCATACCTGTACTGTGAATAAGCACCTGAGCTCACAACGCCCTGAATCAAAGCTGCCTCTTCCCCCAGAGGGGCATTCGCCCCTACAGAGCCTCTGAACTGAGTATCCACCCTGAGGCATGCCCGTTTTATTTTCACCACTAACCCCGTGTTTAGAGGCGAGAGGATTTTATATTTTGGGTATTGTTAATTAACCAAAACTCCATGAAAAAGGAAAAGGCCTCATTTGATGGAAAGCAGGATTTTAGGCGCAGATTCAGATGCTTGGGGACTCTGCCATCTGCTGGCTTACATATGGAATATTTAGCATCTCCGTGGGCTCTCATGATTGGGATTTTCTGACATTTTCACTGTTCAGCTGGATTTACAAAGTTTGAATTTTTAAAAACTGCAAGTTAAAAGAAAACACTCAATTCATTGCTAGAAATGAATCTTTTAAAAAATAGAGTAGATTTAGATCTAGAGAAAAGTTGTGAATATAAGTACAGGGAGTCCCTGTATACTCATGCCCAGTTTCCCCTATTGTTTGCATCTTACATGAGTGTAATGCATTTATCACACGGACAATATCGATGCATAATTATTAACTAAAGTAGAAATGGATCTTTAAGAATAGCAAATGCCGCTGACTCTGGTTACCCGCACAAATGTAGGGGACGGACCACAGGTGGGTGATGACAGTCACTAACATCCCTACCTGGCACTGTGACACCTGCTTTACATACATTATCCCAGGCAATTCTCACAGCAACCAACAGAAATAGGTATTACTGTGTTCTCCCGTTTTACCAATCAAGCAAATAAAACTCTGAGTGATGCTGACCCTAACATTGAGAGCTGTGTGATCTTGGGAAAATTGCATTCAAATAGCCACTCGTAAATTTATTGCAAGGTTTTAATCAATGAATACATGAAAAACATTTAGAAGAGTCCATGGCACATATTAAACAGAAAATAATAACCAAGTCTAGCTAAAGACAGAGTATACTTCTTAAGCCACTATAATATACTAAGGATAGTTCCTGAAACACTGTGGAACAGTCTACTTACTTCACATAAACTCTTTTCTCTTATGGTGTCTATTCTCTTACTCTGTTGCATTAGGTCTCTCTTTCTCATTATCATCACCCCACCCCCCCACTTTGCCTATGAAATCCTAATACCACAGATATAATGTTACAGCTTTTTATATACTAAGGTCCTTTGAAGGGCCACAAACGATTATAATATCTGGGGTTTTTTTTTGCTGTCCAAGACCATTTTTATCCATTTAGGGCTGATAATCATTCCCATTGAGAGTACTGCAGGTTTATCACACCATTCACCCTTCCTCTTAATAACTCATGGAACTGCTGCTTGCCAACCACATTCACTAAGATAGACATATGTAAATGTGGACTTCCCGTGCCTGTAACCAACCATTACCCAGCTCTGAAACTCACAAGTACTCTCACAGCCTTGGCTTTTTTCACATCCCTCTGAATCATCTTCATTCTTCACACAAAGCCTTACCTTTTCTCTAAATGATTTCCTTAGGCTCAATTATGCTCCATTTTTTCTTACAATAAAGCCCTCCTTACACATATCACTGTGCACCTGATTAGAAAGTTCAGAGCCCAGCAGGCTTGGCTCAGTGGTTGAGCATCAATCTATGAACCAGGAGGTCACAGTTCGATTCCCAGTCAGGTCACATGCCTGGGTAATGGGCTCGATCCTCAGTAGGGGGCATGCAGGAGGCAGCCAATCAATTATTCTCTCTCATCATTGATGTTTCTGTCTTTCCTTTCCTCTCTGAAATCAATAAAAATTATATTTTTTAAAAAGCTCAAATATTACAGAGCTCCCTCTTACTCTTGAGGACTGTCACATCTGAGTTTGAACCCTATCTCCTTCAGTTGCTCTCTATCTATAACCTTATCTATATATTTATATATCTATATATCTACATCTATATCTATCTATCTATCTATCTATCTATCTATCTATCTATCTATCTAAAAGGCTAATATGCTAAGTGTCCCTTTGCCCATCTGACCAGTTGCTATGATGCACACTGACCACCAGGGGGTAGATGCTCAACGTAGGAGCTGCTGAGCTGCAGTGACTTGGCAGCAGCGGTTCTCAGGTGATGCACCCCGAAACTAGAGAGGAGGGAGCCTGATTCCTGACAGGACCACGCAATTCCACCTTCAGCCATGGGTTATGTTGTTGCTGGGGCACTGTTGGCCCCGAATCTGGTTTACTGCACACTTGCATTTGCATTCCACACCCTGTACGACAGCAACTTTGCAGAGTGCCCTCTCGCACTCCGGGACCCCTTGGGGAATGTTGGAGAGCCAGTTTTGGCCTGATCCCCATAGGCCAGGCCAAGGGACCCCACCTGCCAGAGGGACCCTGCTCACTCTGCTGGGGTGCCACACTAGGTACAGCCGGCTGGGGAGGGACTGCAAGAGGTTGGCTCCAGGGCATGTCTGGCCCATCCCACCCAGTCCCACCCTGCCAGCCACCTTTTAATTAATTTCCTTTCTATGTGCACGAATCCATGCACCGGGTCACTAATATGTAAAATAAATAATCGCTCAGATTCTGTGTTTGTATGTCTATAACATACTCTCATACAATTTTAGGGGCAATAAATAACATAAAACATCTAGAATAGACCCTAGCATGTAGTAGGTAAGGAAGAGTATCAGAGGGCATCTATTTCCTGCCTCTCTACCATGTCATTCTATTAGCTTTTCTAAGTTTATTGTTAAATCTATTGAAAAGTTCATACTATTGGACATTAAATCATTTAATGGGAAAAATGAATGTTTGCATTTTTCACAATGAAAAATAAAAAATCTTGTGACTTACATTCTAGTGGAGGGATATTTCCAGTAAACTGATAAATATACAACATACCAAGTGATGATATGTACTATGGAAAAAAAAATGAAGCATGTAGAGACCTAGGATATGGGGAGAATGCTCATTTGTATGAGGTGATTAGGGCCTATCTGAAATAAGAACTTTTATAAGAGACTTGAATACAAATGAGGGAATGAGACACAATTCTCTAGTATAAACATCCTTAAGCGTATCCCCTCTGTCTCTGTCTCTCTCCTCTCAGAGTTGCCTCTAATATCAATTTGATCCTATGTCAATCAAGGTCCTCAGCTCAGTCATGAAATCAAATGTTGGGCATCTTAGTCTAAAGCACTGACCCACACAGCATCCAAGCCACATGGATACTTCAGCTTTCCAAGCTGATGTTGACCCATTAATTAACCTCTGGTTATGAGTTTACTTCAATGTACAGTCAGCCAACATTTTCTGTCTATAAGAATTCAGTGAGAGACTTTGCAAATATTTGGCTGAATCCTGAGTATTTTTGTCTACCACAACTCCCTGGTGGCTAGTCCATCTAGGGATCTAGTATAAAGGAAAGTTTCATGAGATCTAGGGAGCCAATAGAGAAGCTGTGAATGTCATACAGATGTCAGGTGGTGGTTGAAGGGTCACTTCTAATGTCCCTGGGAGCCCATGGTTCTATATTTGCTTCCAGTGTATTCTCTAATTCAGGTCATTTACTAAACCGATGTGATTTTTTTTCTTTCTAGTTTCAACTAAAGTGCCAGCTAACTCAAACAAGCTTAGCACTTCAAAGGTTTTCCATTTATAGACATCAAATCAACATATTTCAACTTAAACTGCACCCTGATGCCATGAAAATTTAACTTTGAAAGCATTGATTATTTTAAATAATGTTTGGCATTAAAGAAGTTATAAAGTCAATAATCTTAACTGCACAATACACAGAGCAGTTATTTTAGAAATATATTACTGTTCTATGAAAACACACACACACACACACACACACACACACACACACACCAATATTTCCTAAAGGAAAATGCCAGCTTTACCCACACTCATTAGGATGACCTACTTTTGACATGTGGTTACAATTTATTCTACCACTTACTGGTGATATAGTTATCCAAGTCCAGAATGGAAAAAAATGTATTCACTTAAAAGGTTATCTGAACTTAACTTTAAATGCCATGTCCTACATATAAGAAGGCAAGACCCCTTTTATGACAAAGGAAAGGAACAGCAGTACGAACCCCATATTTCTATGGTTGCTGACCAAGCTTGCCTTCATGGATTTACACTTTAGGGCTTGATGCATTGAGAAAAATGATAAATGATAATGGGATGACATTAAGGCATAATTGCTGAACTAGTTCTTTGGCATCTGCTGCAGTGAAGGTAAATTTAATGATAAATTGCATGCATTTGGGGGTTTTTCAGTACAATAAGATATGTCTTAAAATCAACCATAGTTTTTGCTGATAAACTGAAACAATATTTTAGTAATTAAAAATATGATTTAAGATTCTGTTATTTTTAGGTATTCCAAAAATTCCTAAAATTACTCCTTGTGGTAAACATACATTTTCTTCAGTGAAGCATGCTCATTTGTTTTTGCATCACTTTTAGAAAAATGTCTATTCTCTGAAGCTCCTTACTAACATCTCTTTTCATTTCCCTATCTCTGCTTTATGACCTATGTATATTTGCAGTTAAAGCTACTTGTAGTTTTATATTACGCCACTCTATTTCATTCTCCTTCGTTCTGAATTCCTTATTTCTTGTTTTTCATAATACGCTTTCCTTCTTTACATGTCAGGGGAACTGTATTTTCAGGGTTAGTTATAATGTTTTCTATGACATTCCCCCCTCCCCCCCCACCACCAATCAGGTGTGACCACTCTTCCTCTTGTTAAAACTTTGTCTCATGCACACTTCCATTATTATACGGGGTGGGGCAAAATAGGTTTACAGTTGGAGTCCACAAAACATAGAGTTTATTCTTGTGTAGTTATTTTTAAATATTATATTGTTTCCCATATGAACAACTGTTGACCTACTTTTGCCCTACCCTGTACTTATCAAATTGGATTATAACTTACTTTCCTTACATGACTATTTCCCTCCTTAAATTAAGAAATCTTTGAAAGCAGAAACTAAGTCTCTGTTATCTCTATCTGCAACATTTAACACATTGCCTATTGAAATATATTTTCTGCATGAATAAAAAGAATCCAAATGAACATTCAACACTTTGCTCACTTTCGATGCCCATTAGTGCTTTCATTTAACATGAAAAGCCTACCAAATAAGATCCAGAATAGTTCAAGCAAGATACCAAGAAAGTGGGCTTTCAGGAATGCCCGAGATCATGAAGTTCGCAACAGTTGCAGAAGTTAATTTCCTCGATATGTTTTGATTAGTAGGACTTTAACGTAACTTCTGGAAATTAAGATGAACTGAACAGCACCTAGTTTGCTGTTCTTTCACATGTGTAACAACTTAACCAACTCTTTCCATGTCCATTCTAGATGCCTTCAGGGACAATTTGACTGCCACAAATGAGAATGAGAAGAAAGTATTTCCTAAGTAACTATGTTATCCTATATAATAAAGATGTAATATGCAAATGGTCATTACGCCGTGAAGCGTAACGACCGACCGCATAACAACCAGATCATAGATCAGCAGGAGGGTGGGGCAGCGAGCTACAAGTGGGCAGCAGAGAGCTACAGGAGGGGGCAGGGCAGCAAGCTATGAGAGGGGGCAGCAGGGAGGCGGAGGGAGCTACAGGAGGGCGGGGCAGCGGGCAGAGAGCTACAGGAGGTTGGCAGTGAGCTACTGGCTACAAGCGGGAGGCTGAGAGCTATAGGAGGGCAGGGCAGTGGGCGGAGAGCTACTGGAGGGCGGCAGTGAGCTACTGGCGAGCTACTGGTGAGCTACTGGTGCACGGATTTGTGTGCAGTGCTGCTAGTGATAAAATAAAGTTAGAAACTTAATCCAAGTAGGACCAATATTTTTAGAACTTTCCAAATGGTGATGAAGTTTGTAAACATTTTTCTGGTAGTATTGATACACATGCTTTAAAAGCACATTCAATTTTTACCAGAAGATTGGGTTACACTTACTGAACGCGGTAGTGCTTTTGCCTTTTAAAGGAGATGGGAGTAACTGCTGGCGTAGGTATATATTTGTGGGGCAATCAGATCCATGACCCTTTAAAACAGTTTTAAGTAGTTGTAAAGATTTAACCCTCATTTAATACAATGAATGGGACATTATAGTTACGATGCTTTAAAAATTAATATGTCAAGGAGGTCACTGTTAGAATCAATACATACGGTCTGTGAATTGTATTTTATATGGATGCCACTTAGGAATATTTTATGTGAAACTCCAGATTGGGTTCCAATTAGGTGAGACGTTTTCATAGTCAAAGAAAACAAAACATTTCATAGTACTTTCACTAGATAATTATATATATATATATGCATTTTGCTTTTAAAATAGATTATTTATTATGAATTTTGTGTTCCTAAAGTTAACATTGGTAGAGAGAAAAGCAAATAATTCATTGAATGATCCTTTAAACATCATTTATTTTATTTCTTATTTAAATTGAGAAAACAAGTTTAAATGTCTGCTTACTCTCCTCTTTTGTATCAAAAAATTAAGAACCCTTTATTGGTAAATAAAGAAGCCGCCTTTTTGAGAATGTCTGTGTAATACAGGCTTATGTAGACACCGAAATGATGTTTTAAAATCACTTGGTGCTTATGCCACAGTGAAATATAAATATCTTTTTTGAGATCAAAATAATAAAAGCAGGCCCAGGCAGCATGTGTTTTGTTTCCTTATTTCAGATATTCCCCAGTGATAACCACAGGTTCTCTGAGTGGCAGGTATTTGCTTTCAGTGCAACTGTAATAGAAGGAAGGAGAGCTCCAGCTTTCTAACACGCTGCATTTCTGATCATTCTTCCCATCCACTTGCAAATGTGAATTGTCACCCCTGATTTATGTTCATTAATCAAAATGGCAAATGCATGTGGAGTGCAGAATCAGGGTCCAGGCTGTTGTCTGAAAATGTGATCAATCATCACTGATTGGCATTTTGAGTTAAACGATACAAGAATGTGGAAAAACAGATGCTTGCTGAGGATGAGGGAAAGGAAGTTAGGGCCAAGAGGCTAGCATTTTAATTGGCAAGATGTAAAATGTTTAAAATAGAAAAGGCTAAACAAAATCTGAGTGTTGTAAGAAAACAATTATGCAAAATGCAAGGAAAAGTGATGTAAAAAGCACGCATTTATGTAAAAGATATCTTTAAAACAATGCCATGGATACTTAAATATGCTCCCTGCAGTAGTGAAAATAAGGCCATAAAAATAGGACTTGACCCAAATCTTATGTACCTAAGGGACAGTAGCTAAGTATAATGAGAATCAGCTCTTCATAAAACAATAAACTTAGAAAGTATTTAATGTATCCTGCCTCTATGTTCTGCTTATTGGTGAAGGTGGGTGGTGGGGTAAATTTATTAAATGAATCTCTTTTAAAAAACTCTACATATAGTCATTGAAGAACAAATAGCTATTTGATGAGATGAGAACGTACTTTATTCCTTGAGGTATAAATAATATAAAACACAGTAGCAAAAATGATATTAAAGTACATTTTTAAAGCCAAATAAGATTATTATAGTCCTAGAAAACTACATATGATTCTATAAAGACTGCATATTTAGGATTTCTCAAATAATAGTAATAATAATTTCATAATTTATCCTGCAATAATTAACAAGGTTTTCACCTTTTAATAATTTATTTTACTATACTGTCTTATTTTAAATACAAAGTTGTCACAAAATCTAAAGATAAATATAAGACATACCATAGGAAAGAGCTCTTCTCATTTAAAATATTACTCCCCAACTGCATATATTGAGATTTTATACTCTCATTATGGTACCCAATGCAACAAATATTTTGAGATTTCTGATTCACTGAACAAATGAATAAAGAAATAAATGAGTTTTGTATGAAATCTGTATCACTATTGGATGAATCTCTATTCTATCTTATTAGGATATAAAACATTAAGAAATAATTACTACAAAAGTGAATAAATTTATTATGAAGTTAATCAATTAGTTTAGACTGATGAGTTCTTAAACTGCAATGATGGCAAGATAAAAGCAAATGAAAAGATTCTAACCTTGTATCTTCGTTGAAAACAAGCAGCAGTTTTGAGAAAGTCCAAAATTCTAGGTAAACTTATATGCATAAGCCATGGACACTGACAATAATAGTATGGTGAAGGCCTGGGGGCGGGGTAGCTGGGTGGAGGTGGTCAATGGGGAATAAACTGGGGACATCTGTAATACTTTCAACAATAAAAATTAAAAAATAAAAATTCCAGGACAAAATTTCTTTGAAAATTTGAAGAAATAACCTATTTTTAGGCAAGCCATTTAAATGTTTTGTGACTTAGTCTCCTTACAATTAAATTGGAGAATGAGACTATCTTTAACCCCTACCAGCTGCAAAATTTATCAAGTCTAAATTTCGATACATCATTTAAATTACAAACAGGTTATATAATTGAAAATCTAATTTTAAACACACACATGTGCACACAAACAATAGTTATGATCCAAAAATGAACCTGGATTAATGTTAACTGAGCAGCAGGCACTCTTCCAGCTATGAGCTAATTTAATTTATAACAATCTTGGGATGGAGAAATAATTATCACTACTTTAGAGATAAATAACTGACTCACCCATAGCTATTAAATGAGCAAAACTTGAAACCTGGATTCAATCCAGGTCTGTATAGATACCTAACTCTACAAAAATGTTCAACTAGAAGTTATGGAAAAACAAACAAATAAAACAAAAACAAAAACAACAAAACACCCAGAGAGAAAGAAGGGGAGGGAAGAGAGCATGGGATATTTAACTTTCAAGAAATTTTACAGCAACGCTGCTTGTACATGTGCATGTGTGAGTGAGTGAGTGAGTGAGTGAGTGTGTGTGTGTGTGTGTGTGTAACAGAATGCTTACCATAGTTCAAAACCTAAGCTTTCCCAAGGATAACCCGTGGGCCTAGGCAAAACAAGTGTTTCAGAGGTGAGGGGTTGTTGGGGGACTGGAAGAGTTTAGCCAAAGAACATATATGCATAGCCCACAGACACAGAGAACAATGCAGTGAAGGCTGGGTGGGGTCTGGGTGGAGAGGGGCAAATGAAGGAAAATGGGAGACATCTGTAATAGTGTTAACAATAAAACTAAAACAAAAAACAAACAAACAAAAAACAAGTCTTTATTATTACATCCTTAACCCTCCGATATTGGGCTTTATTTAAAGTTTGACCATGCATCTTTCTTTGGAATCCTCTGGAAAAAAAACACACAGTGGGACATGGAGTCACTGGTTCCTGTCCAGCCAGCATGGCTCAGTGATTGAGTGTCAACATATGAAGCAGGAGGTCATAGTTCGATTCCCTGGCAGGGTACATAGCCGGGTTGTGGGCTCAATCCACAATGTGAGGTGTGCAGGAGGCAGCCGATCAGTGATTCTCTTTCATCATTGGTGTTTCTATCTCTCTCTCCCCCTCTCTAAAATTAAAAAATATATATTTTAAAAAACACACCAAAGAGAGTCACTGGTTCCTGAGCGTGGGAGGCCCTGGACACGACACATTGTGATGTCACACAGAGGAACAGACACTGGCCTCACATAATGTTTGTTTTATAATAGCAAGGTTCTCCAATTGCTAAAATAAATTGAAAACGCACTTTTTAGGAAAAGTCTATTTTAAATCATTTGTTCAATTTAGATCAGAGGTGGTTTCGATCGTCTTTTTTCCCTCTTGTGAAAAAGATTTTCATAAAACCAATTAGCCCTTCTCTAATTGGGAATGCGTCAGAAGCTGTGTAACGCACATGCTGGTAAGAAAAGTTCTGCTGGAATAAATTATGATGGGAGGCAAAAAGCTATCTGCTTCCTGTGCGATGCATAACATCCGGCTTAAATAAGCATCAACATTAATAAGGCGCTCTTAAGTTTCCATACAGCTTTCTCTGGGGAGAATTTGTTACTGTCAGTCAGCTGCCAAATGCTTATAGAATGATTAATGAATCATATATAGATGATTGGCAGCAAAAGTCTACTTTAGAGGACCCGTCAATCATTTTTATAGCTGCTTTCCATTTTCATGGACAAGAGCAATACCAGTCTTAGCTTTAGAACCATTATAACCCCAACTAGGATTGCTGTAGGCCACCAGCTAGACAGAGATCTGGAGAAGATTTTACTCCATTTCATTTTATGTTCCTCTAGGCTAAACCAAATATCCTTGTTTGCACTCTCCAAGCTCAAGGCAAGCAGGTAGGTGAAGCAGGTAATTCATTTGAAGTGAAAAATTAATGACAGAGGCTTACCGTACCAAATCATATTATCCATTTGATAACTTATAAGGCAGGGTGCAAAGTGGAGTGCCTTCGTTTCAATCATGCAGTTTTCCATGTTTTTACCCTTCAATAATTCATTTATCATGTTCCTCTTGTGTCCATTCCACCAATTTAATTTGAATTAAGAAATACCCCAATCTCTTCGAATAAAAGGTGGCTCCATTAAAATAATATTAACATTGCTAAAAATATGGAGGTTTCATTTGTCTGACTCTAAAATTTCTTTACACTGTGTTGGAAAAGAATGATATGTTTAAGTGGCAACTGCAACATTATTTTCCCATGTGTTGGCTCTCTCTAAGTGTCTAAAACTATATTTACAATAAAGTTTAATAGGTAAACTATTTTTGAGGGGAAAAAAGGTCAAAGTTTTTCATATCTGAAAATAATTCAAGAGTATAAGTAGTACCTTGGCCAGTGTGGCTAAATTGGTTGAGTGCCCTCCCATGCACCAAGAGGTGAACAGTTTGATTCCCAATCAGGGCACATGCCCAGGTTGCTAGCTTGATTCACAGTAGGAGAATGGGGGAGGCAACCCATGGATGTTTCTCTCTCTTTCTCCCTCTCCCTTCCTCTAACTTTCTAAAATCAATAAAGACATACTTTTTTTAAAAGAGTATATAAGTAGTGAGATCAGAATAGGTGGTCAAGAGTTGGTAATTGATGTATTTTTTTAAATCCTTATCCTTTGGAGACTCTATGGTTTTTCTAAAGAAATGATGTGTATGAACAGGAGGCAAAACCATCTCTGCTCTTTTGCTGTTTCAATGAACCCAGAGATATCCTGGGTGGGTAAAAATAGGTTTACAGTTGTTCCTATGGAACATAATGCAATAATTAACACATAATAATATAAAAAATAAACTTGTGTTTTGTGTACTTAAGCTGAATACCTACTTTTTCCCATGCCTGTATAAAAACAACTGCAACTATCTTATTGGTCATGTGAGGCAATACAAGTTAATAGAGTTGAAATAGTCAAGAGTAGAGGTCTTTAGCTTTCTCCCAGGTCACCATGGTAGCAATGATAGGCTTGGTAACTGGCTATTTTGTTCAGGATTCTTATCTATGGTGAAAGGGATTATCAGAATAACTTTCTTACCCATCTCTTTTCCTTCCCTTTGCTTGAACTCCAATTTTTATCATTAGCACACAGAAAAGACATTTCCAACTTCCGATTCACTGGGAAACACTGGTACTTCCTCCTCTTTCTTTTGTCCCATATCCTTACCTGTGCCTTTTTCTCTTTTTTTTTTTTTTTTCATTCTCCAAATACAAGAATGGCCTGGAGATTTCAAGTAACACACTTGCTCCAATTGGTTGGTAATAGATGTCTAGGGATGGATTCTGATCAGGTTCAGTAGGAAGGATCAATTAGCAATGCTTGCCATAGGCACAGGAGGGTGCAAATGAATTATGTGTGCCAAGTATTTGCCACCCCTACCCAAGTCCCACTACATCTACATGTCTGCTTCATTATATGCTGAAAGTCATAAGCAGTTTTTACAATACCCACACAAGATGAGAGCCAAAGGCTATACAGGTTTGTTTCCAAGAGTTCATAGACCAGAACTGAATCATTTTTAATTAACAGCTTGTTTGGCACCCAAGCTGAAGAGTTACATGAGCAAATGATGCTTTGATGCACTGAGATGGCAGGTTGGTTGTCTAACTCTCTGGATAGACAGATGGACAGACAGACTGATAGAATTCTGGGACTATGTAATACAAAATTCGTGAATACACTTGAAAGAGCACTGTGCATTTTGGTATTATATTAAAAACTATTCTTAAACTCCTAACGGACATATTATAATTAAAAGACGACAACATTTATGAGTGATAGGAGATTTGAAAACATTCCCCTAAAGCATTTTACTATTTTTAAACAAGAAGCTTTCCTTTTCCAACAAATAAACAAGCAAAGTTCTGTATGTTTACCAGGTAACACTGATGTACTGATGTAAGGATCAGGTAAGTCGAAGCGTAAGAGTGGACTGCATCTAGGAAGCTGAAACCTTACAGGGACCCGCCACCAGCTACATTTCCAATCTCATCGGCACTGGTCTCTGCACCATTCTTTTCCAATGCTTACATTTCTAATATTCTGTACATTCTTTGGTTCAGGGTTTCCCCAAATGTGGAGCATGTATGCCAATAAATTGCTTTTTGATTGTATAAGGATAAATAATTGTCCTTCTATGAGATTGATGAGGAGGCTGATGTGAACTTTTCTCTCCTTGGATCTCAGCCTAGCAGCCTTACTTGTGGCTGACTCACACATGCAAGGTATTGGTGGCATGCAGATTTTTATGATTTATTGGGTCAGGGACCAAGCAGAGAACAAAGGAGTGCTGGGTGAGCCACAGGCCCTTCCCATGCTGGGGCTTTTCCACTTTGGGCACAGAAATACTGCTTGCAAAGTATATATGGTAGGAACAGGGGTAGAGTGAGACTCTATAATTTCACAGTCTTTTAAGTATCTTTGCCCGAGACCTAGCTTCCTGCTTCCTACCTATTTCCCACCGCTTCCAGGACCACTCTCCGTAATTAAAAATGTAAGTTGTGGACTGGCTCACAATATCCAACTAGGTGCACATGGGAAATGAGGTTCTAGGTACCAGTTAATATCAACACAAAGGGAAAAAAAGGAATTACCTCATTCATTTCAAAAGTTCATCTTAAATCATAAACTAAGTAACAATGGGCCAAAGCAAATCCCTTTATTATGACTGATAATAAAAAAAGTGTTGCATTGAATACTTTATTTCCTATGCATTTTTGTATAGATAGTAGATTTCTTAGAGTTTCTTTTTATCATTTGATTCCATTAAACATATTTTTATTTATTTTTATTGTTCCCTAGTATTTATGGCACATCATTGTGGATTTCTATTTATGGTAATGGCATCCTTTCTAATACGTTGGTTTAAGTTAAAAAGGTGGACCAATGAAGAAAACAATAGTACAAGCGGTATAAGGATATGGCCAAAAGTTTGAGAAGCATTGGTCCAAGTTCCAAACAGCGTAAGTCTAATTGATTAGTAACTACCATCCTCCTCTAGAGCTCAGACCCTCACTAGTTCTTAAACGAAAGGGCTGCCTGTGTCATTCAGATGCCCATCTTTGGCCCAGTCAGCAGCTACCCCTATGCTAAGAAGAATCTAGACAGGACCCATTATAGTTCTGGAAGAAAACAGAAATCCTAATATCGTTCCTTAATGCTTAGTGTGTTCCTAAAACGTTCAATTTTTTTTTTTATGTAACATAAACCTAATCCATGGGATTTAAGACAGGATTTGAGATAGGTCCCTGCTGTGCTCTGATGTCACATAGAACCATTTCTTAAAGTAAAACCATATTCATGACATATTCATTTTAAATTAATAAAACTTAAGGATATATTAAATTATATAAACCACTTGGTTATATGAATTAAGATGTATTCTCAGTTTACAAATATAAATTGGGTTGATGATTGAGTACAAGGCTTGTCTCTATTTATAAATCATATATGTAAAATATATCCTTTAATATAAATAATCAACTTTAAAAAGAAGCCCAGAATCTCTTCATATACATATACTCCCTAAACTTTTAAATTTCAAATGAATTATTTATTTTTAAAGAATACTTACATTTTATTGTGTAAAATAATCCTTCAAAATAAAATTTGAAGACATTTACTGTGCTATTTGCAGCTACCAAATTGAAAACATAGATGCAAGCTAGAAATCCAAATTTAGTGTAATTTATTTTCTTTCATAACTGTAAATTTTTTTAAAAAGCTTAAAATGCAGTGGAGGGTTTGCTTTTCAGAGATATAAAACAGTAATAAAAGAAGACCAACACTAAATAATTTGTTTTGTTATTAAGGAGCCTATTTTCAAAACTCACACAGCGAGGCAGGGAGAGCCTACACCCTTCGCAAGCACCTTTTCTCGGCTTCAAAGCAATATTATATTGCCCTCTAATGGAATTTTTGAACCACTACAAACTACTATGCAGATCACAAGAAAATGGCAAAAAAGAATATATTTTAGTGGTGATAAGCAAATTTCCAAGAGCTATAACAAATAACTAATATAAGGTCAGTCTTAATTCCTATTGTTATGGTATTTAATTCATGATTTTAAAATAATTATGATAGTCACCTTGTAAATTGTATATGATCAGTTTAAGATTTACTCTCGTACAGCCACAGTCACTTGATCTTCTCTGCAATTAGATATCATTCTCAGTTCTGCCAATGAAATCCTTTCATTATTTTATTATCATACAGAAACAATGTATTCATTATGCCTAGAGCTTTGTTTAGTTATATAGCAGGAAAATAATACATTTAAAATTTTTCCCTTCCCCTAAATAAGGATATTTGTAAATATGCACATATTCTTAACTATATTTCTATACTTTCAAATAGTTCTGAGAATTGGAAAGATTAAGATATTAGGTCAAAGGTGTGGGTTTATAGGGGCAATTAGTTTCTTTGGCCACAGCTTGACTTGTCATCAGAGGTAGTCTTTGATCACACATGTAAAATTTTTACACACATGTAAAAAGTATTAATTACCAATACAAATGTTAATTACCAATATGGATATTACCAATATAGGGGAAAGGGAGGAGGCTTCTTCCTGTATATTAAGCTATGGGATTACATTTGGTAAATAATTTTATTGCATAATGTAACCTAATAAGTCTTTTCAAATTTAATATAGGCACAAAATTAATGATTGCTCATTTTTCATCCCCAGCTGCATTTTACCTTTACCTAGTTGATGAACTCTATTTTAATTTTCTTCAAATTGATATAGATATAATTCACTAAAGATGGCTATATTAATATATTTTTAAAAAACAATTTGTACTTCTTAATCCCTTCAGCTTTAAAATTAGTATGGCTGAATAACCCACTTTATATTGATATACATACATTTGTAAACACACACATGCAGACATTCTTTTTGCCTTTGGGAGTCACTATAGGATTCAGCAATAATGTTAAGGAATTATTAAAGTTAATATATAAGCCCCTTTCATGATTTCCTTTACCTAATAAACACAAATGACCACAGTCCCTTGTGGTTTATCATTGGAAGCATGAGATTATATTCTAACTAGAGGCCTGATCCACAAAATTTGTGCATGGGGCGGGGAGGCGCAATCCGGGACCTCTCAGGGGATGTCCAATTGCTGGTTTAGGCTGATGGGGCCTACATAAGCAGTCAGATATCCTTCTCGCTATATGGGACTCCTTGCTCCTTACCACCTGCCTGCTCTCTCCTAACTGCCTGCCTGCTCGCTACTTACTGCTTGGCTCGCTGCTTCTTAGCACTGCTACAGAGGCGGGAGAGGCTCCGGCCACTGCAGCTGCACTTGCCAGCCATGAGCCTGGCTTCTGGATGAGTGGCACTCCTGCTGTGGGAGCATACTGACCACCAGGGGGCAGCTCCTGTGTTGAGCATCTGCCCCCTGGTGGTCAGTGCACATCATAGCAACCGGTTGTTCTGGTTGTTCCACCGTAATGGTCACTGTGTTTTTATATACATAGATAAATGCTATGAATATTTTAACTAAATAATATACACAATGTGGCCTAGAATGTCAATATGTATTTGTGCTTTTTATCCCTGATGCAAACATCAGGCTAAAATAGCAAATCAACTGATTTATTTATTAATCTTTAAGCCTTGTCTTCCATTTAATTCTAAAAATGCAGACCCTTTACCTTACTTTAGTGACCTACATTTATCTTCTAACCTGTTTCAACTAGAATCAATCTAAAATGAGATATAATTAGTAAATAATCTAGCACATGTCAGGAATGCTTTGCGAAGGTAGGTAAATTCACCCTAAACCAGGGATTAATCATTCATTAAATGAACACCATTCCTCCCAATTCTCAAACCCAAGGCAGGTATCAATAATTATTGGGATCCTTCTTTCTACAGAGTCTGGAAGATCCTGAGCAACTTTAGTGCAATATTTGAGCAGCTAATATTAATTGATTGAAGTCAGCATGAAAGTTAATCTCTATTATCACTGCTCTTAGTGCTCATATTTTTCCAAATTCACTTGTGTTAAATCTGGACAAATAGTACTCAGTCTATGGACCAGTTTCCCCTGGTGTGTCTCCTGCCAGTGATGACCCTGGTGGTTCTTAACCAACAGCAATGTCATCCTTTCAGAATCTCATGCAACCTTCAAGAGCATCTCACATGTCACTTCCTCAAGGAATGTTGTGTCTCCAGTGTCTTCTAGCAAGCACTTAGCAGTTTTCCAGTTTTATTGAAATATTATTGACATATAATGTATGTAAGTTTAAGGTACACAATGTGATAATTTGATACATGTACTAGTATATATTGTGAAATGATTACCATATTAGGTTAGTTAGCACTTCTATCCTCTCACATAATCACCATCTTTTGTGAGTGTGTGACTGTGGTGATAACATTTAAAATCTATTATTTTTCTACAACTTTCAAGTATATACTATAGTATTATTAAATATACTAGAGGCCCAACGCACGAAATTTGTGCAAGGGGCTCGCCCTTGCAGCCCTGGCTTCATCTGGACAGTTGTCCAGACAGTTGTCCGGACGGTCGTTCTGCTGTTCAGTCTAATTAGCATACTAGCTCTTTATCCTATCTAATAAAAGAGTAATATGCAAATTAACCATCACTCCATTACACCCACAAGCCACGCCCACCAGCCCATCAGGAGCAAGTATGCAAATTAACCCAAACAAGATGGCTGTGGCCACGGAGTGAGCAAGAGGCTTGGGTTTCCCCGGCAATGGAGGAAGCCAAGCTTTCTGCACACCCTGGCAGGCCCAGGCCTCCACTCAAGGCTACAAAGTTTCAATTATGGAAGATAAATAAATCCCAACAAAAATGGTGGCAGCCTCAGAGCTGGAGAGAGCAAGAGGCTTGAGTTGCCCCCAGCGATGGAGGAAGCCAAGCTTTCTGCACACCCTGGCAGGCCCAGGCCTCCACTCAAGGCTACAAAGTTTCAATTATAGAAGATAAATAAATCTCAGATACCAGGGTCTCCACTTGGGTTGCTGGGGGGCGTGGCTGGCCTGCAAACCACCACAGGACCCCCGCCCAGGCCGCCCTATGCCCCAAGGGAACCCCCACCCTGATCTGGGACACCCTTCAGGGCAAACCAGCTGGCCCCACCCATGCACCAAGCCTCTATCCTAGCGAATAAAAGAGTAATATGCAAATTGACCATCACTCCAACACACAAGATGGCTAACCCATGTGGTCAAAGATCCTGCCCCCATGTGGACACAAGATGGCTGCCATAAGATGGCCAGCAGGGGAGGGCAGTTGGGAGGGACCAGGCCTGTAAGGGAGGGCAGTTGTGGGCGATCAGGCCAGCAGAGGAGGGAAGTTGGGAGGGACCAGACCTGCAAGGGAAGACAGTTGGGGGCGATCAAGCCTGCAGGGGAGGGCAGTTAGGGGTGACCTGGCTGGCAGAGGAGGGAAGTTGTGGGCAACTGGGCCTGCAGGGAAGGGCAGTTGGGAGGACCCCTGCAGGGGAGAGCAGTTGGGGGGACCAGGCCTGCAGGGGAGGGCAGTTAGAGGCAAACAGGCTGGCAGGGGAGCAGTTAGGCATCAATCAGGCTGGTGGGGGAGTGGTTAGGGGGTGATCAGGCTGGCAGGCAGAAGCAGTTAGGGGCAATCAGGCAGGCAGGCAGGCAAGCAGTTGGGAGCCAGCAGTCCTGGATTGTGAGAGGGATATCCCAGACAGGAGAGGGTGCAGGCTGGGTTGAGGGACACACACCCCTGTGCACGAATTTTGTGCACCGGGCCTCTAGTTATATATAATTGACCATGCTGTGCTTCAGATTTCCAAAATGTATTCAGCTTATAGGTGGGAGTTTTTACTCTTTGATCAATATCCTCTAATTCCTAAATCTTGACCAAGCTTGTGACTTCTGATGCAGCATAATTTATTTATCAGAAGTTATTAGATTTTCAACAATCCATGTGGAAGGGAATTTGCCCATTTGCCCTTAACTGTTTCCTAAAGAAAGCAGTAAATGTTCCTTCCTAAGTTCTGCAATTTACATGCTTCATAAGTATGCTCAATACATTTTTAAAATATCTAAAATTAGTTTGTGATAAAAATCTGTACTGTTAGCATGAGAAATTCTAGGGAATTTGGACCCTCTGGACATTTTTGTACATCCCCTATTGAATCGACAGGATATAGAGTTCTTTATCTTTCCAAACTAAGATATGCCATGGAATTCATGAAGCAACCAAATAAAGACAGTGTATCTTTCTGGATCATCAGTTTTACTCAATTGACAGGAACATATTACGTTTGTAATTAAAAAGAAGAGCTGTATCCTGGATTTCAATAATTAAAAAAACAAACCCAAGATTTAAATAAAAATCTTGATTGCAGAGGGGTTACTTTGAAGTAAATCAGCAGGCCTGGGCGTAGGAACCCCTTACCTTATTTTCTGTCATTAGAAATATGTCAAGTGGAAAAGTGTGAGAAATACTAAAGTTTCTCTGTGAGTGAAACAAAGGAAATGCAAACTATAGAAGATCCAAGTTCTGACTTCAACGATACACAAGCTTATGCAAGATTCTTTCTACTTCCTTTTTAATAAAAAGCCTCACTTTGCCTAGCCTCATGGTGGTTATAAACTAGCCTCAATTAAATTTTGATGGAACTAATACACTGGGATTTTCCTTCCTGTTTGTTGATAATGTAGTATATAGCAATTTTTTAGTATCAAGTAATGTGTTTATTACTAACAGTTACATAAGACTGGCTACATAAATTCTATTATATTAAAATCGAAATAATTTTACATGCACTCATGCACAGTTGGAATGGTAACTTGGATCTGCTACAGTCTGAATTTCCTTAAGCCTTGAGTTTATCTGATTCTCAAAATAAAATAAACTATTACACTTCCACTCAATAGCACTAGCTTGTTTAATTAGAGACCACCCAGAATATGACAATTCTTACAGCCTTTGTTTAAAGGGAATCAAAATCAAGATCAAATTTTTCATAGAAATTGTACCAAAATGGATACACTCAACCCATTTCTGCTGTCATCCTGGAAATCACACGACCGTTCTGTTAGAAAGCGTTACATACAGAATACTAGCATTCCTACTCATATACATCAAAACAAAACATGACAAGTAAACCTTTCCAAAAATATTATCCAAAGAGTTTGACAAATGAAAAAAACAACAACAACAGGCTGTCCAAAAGATCCTTTTAAAATTCATATTTAATTGCTTTTAATATTTTTGATAGAAAATGCATTTAATTTGTTTTCATCAATTGAATATAAAAACAATTTCAAATATTCTGAACAAGCCAATTCACAAGCTGTAGTCTGAATAAAATGAAAAATGACCTAATACAAGTCTAATCTATTTCTTCAAGGTCAGATTTTTCTGAACCTTATCAGAACTATAGATAAAAAAGGCTTATATAACTGACACTTCAATTTCTGTAGATTTACTTGCAAAATAAATTAAATTTATAATTCTAGTAAGTGAAATAGTTATTGATAAGGATATCAACAGAAATAGCTAAGACTAAGCTGATTAGTTCAAAAAGGTAGCTTTCTAGATTGAAATTTATTTGTGAAATAATTACAAGATTATAAAGTATTCAGTCTGGCCAATATATTCTCTTTGTTAAGATTTTTATGTTTACTTCTTAACAAATAATTTTTAAACTTAACTCTTTTGGGTGTAGGGAGATCAATGTGTTACTAAGAACCCTCATATAGCATATTTTAGGCATTCCATATTTATCGAATATTCAAATGAAGACATAGTGTCAGAATTAAAAAAGAAAAAAAAAAACTATTCAAGAATTTTTTACCATTCCTCTTACAAATTACACTCAATTCTCCAGCCCCACTAAACATGTTTTCCTTAACTTTTCTCCCCTCCACACTTTCCCACGAAGCTCTTCTGGGACAATGACTCCCCCCAGTTCTCACATCCAGGGAGCAAACTCTTATTAATCCATCCGCTCCCACTTAGACATCACCACGGGCAAGAGCATAGTTGCCGATGCAACATGGACTTACAGCACCGTGCCCCCCTCTTTGCACAGTACTTCAGCTTCTTTGTTTTACTGCCACAATGGCAGGGGCTCTGTTATATTCCCAGTACATAGCACAATTTCTGGTAGATAGTAGACAGTCAAATATTTATTAAATAAGTGAGCCTAGGTTCCATGGTTTACTTTCTAGTTTGCAAAATGCTTTTACATATATTTTATTTGAACAACTCTAAATATTAGTATTTCCATAATGATGTAAGAAACTATGATTCCTAAAGGATTCGTTGAGTATAACTCTTAAGTATTTATAATTTTGAGTCAATCTAATTCAAATCCCAGCCCTGTCACTCGTGAGCCACGCTACCTTGAGTACTTTGTCCACGTAAGCTTTGTTTTTTACAACATATCTCATGGAGGTTTGGGAAGGATTAAATAATACTAGGTTTGTAAAGTAGTTAGTATATTGTCTGCACTGTGCTATATAACAAATTTTCGCTGCTTCTGATTTTTCTGGCAGTGTAGAAGAAAATGCTGACTTCTACAATTTTTTCTCAATTCAATAATTTTTCAATTAAAAACAAATTAAAGTCTCATTCTCTTAGGGGTATTTCCTACCATTTTATATTGCAACATAACTTTCACCACATATTCCTTTGTTCCTACAAACTTGTTCCATTTTTCTTTCAAAATCAATTTTATTGAGGTAAAATTTACATAGAATAAATACACCATCATTAAGTATAGAGTTTGATGAGTCTGTCACATATATACACCCCTGTAACCACCCCCACAATCAAGATCTGAAACATGTCCAGTATTTCAAATAATTTCTTCATGCTTCTTTGGGTTAAATCCCTCTTATCCTTTTCCTAGCCCCAGGAAATCACTCATCTGCTGTCATTATTATAGATTTGTTTTGCTTAAGTATTCTAAATAAACAAAACTTCTGTGTCTGCCTTCTTTCACTCAGGGCAGTATTTATAATTTGCCCATATTAGTGGCTCATTCTTTGTTATTGTTGAGTAGTATTTAATTGTTTGGACATACCAAAATTTGTTTTTCCATTTATCTGTCGGTGGACATTTGAATTACTTCAAGATTGTACTATTATGAAAAGAGTGCATATATTCGTGTTTTCATTTCTTTCTAGAAAATAACTTGGGGTGGAAGACTGGTTATATAATAAAGTATATATAACTTTTTAAGACATTGCCAAAAATTTCCAAATTAGTTTTACTACAATGCTTATTTTAAATCTAACATATTTATAATTACTTTGTTTCTTAAATTTTACAGTTTTGTTTAAGGATGTGTTGATCTGTATTGTAATTTGACCATTCAAGACAGCTATGAATAGCTCTGGTAAGAGAAGATGGAGACCTGAGTGTGTTATCAGAGTGTGTTTATATAAAAAGAAAAGAAGAAGATGGTAGAATAATAAATAAATTTCTTATTATTTTCTAAGTGCAGGGGATTTCAAACAGAGTCTTCCAGTTTTCCTAAAAATGTTTTCTGGGGCGAGCATATGGCCAAGTCTATACCAGTAGCAACTGCCTTTCCTATCCTACCCAACTGTGTCAGTGAAAATCAATAGCTCATCTTTGCTGGAAAATGGAATTAATAGAAACAAGTTACAAAAACGCTTTGTGGGTCTGAGGTGGCTAGAAGGCTGTTTTGTAATGTATCTACCAGTATGATCATCTGTCTGCACACCTAAATCAAGAGCAAGTAAGTAAAGTACACAAGTTACCCTATCCATTGTCTCCATCATAATCTATATCATCTTGAAAAATTTATAAAAGATTAGTCTAAATAAAAAAATGAGATTTACATCTCATATCCATGCTTGCTGAGGTAAATTGTGGGGAAATTTGATTGATTCCCAGAATACTTGATTTAAACAGACACATTTACACACATACACACTAACACACACCACACACACACACACACACACACACACACACACACACACATCTTTCCTATAAAAACAAGGCTTCAGTTACCAAATCCAGATACTGTATCTCTGAGTGATCTCTACTTCCCCTTTATTTCCCTACTATCTTGTGTTATTCTCAGCTTTGTGTAAAATAAGTCAACAGGATATTTTTTCAAAAAGTGAGAAGTCTTTAAGAGCAGAGGAAGGCTACATACTACTTCAGGCAAATCATCTTCAAAGCACTCTTGGATGGTGGTGAGTCCATTGCTATTCTTCTTAAATAACTGAGGCTGAAAGGAACCTGGATTAGCAAGGAAATAATGTGTTCAGAGCATGATGATTGTTGCCATCACTCTACTACTGACATCTCCAAAGCCACTCATTCAGCTGCCTTCTTCACCCAAATCCCCACAATTCAGTTATAAAACCAGACCACAGGTCTCATACTAGTACTAGAGGCCCGGTATACAGATTTGTGCACTGGTGGGGGTCATGGCCTGCGGGGATTGGCCTGCTGTGGGAGTGACACTCATCCCGGTCAGCCAAGCAGCTGTGGACCCGCCCTCTGAGCAGCTGCTCCTGCTGTGCGAGTGCTGCTTATCCCAGTCAGCAGAGCGGCGCTCCCACTGTGGGAGTGCACTGACCACCAGAGGGCAGCTCCTGTGTTGAGTGTCTGCACCCTGGTGGTCAGTGCGCATCATAGCGACTGGTCAACCAGTCGTTCTGGTCATTCCGCTGTTTGGTCGCTGGGCTTTTATAGAGAGAGACTAGAGGCCCAGTGCCTGAAATTCATGCACTTGGGGGAGAGGGGTTCCCCAGCCTGGCCTGTGCCCTTTCACAGTGTGGGAGCGCCGCAATCAATCTCCCTAAAGAGGTAGGCCCCACCCACTAATCTGGGGTTCCTCCATGGATTGCCCCAAAGAGGTAGGCTGAAGCCGAGGGTCCCGCCTCTGCTCTGTGCGGAGCTGCGGGACCCCCAGTGTTGCTGCACAAAGCCGCTGGGACCTGCTTCCACGCTGCATGGAGCCGCAGGATCCCTGGCATTGCCGCGTGGAGCCGCCGGGACCTGCCTCTGTGCCGCTCACGCAGCGTCAAGTCCCTGCCCACCCGAATGCACCTCACAACACCCTTTTCACTCCATTTGCATGTTCAGGTATTGAATCTTAGAAAATAATTATCTTTCTTTGGAATTGATTTTGTGTGTGTGTGTGCATGTGTGCATGTACAATCTGGATTTTATAGTCGTTTTCATTTGTTAATGATCAAAAACTTTACTTCAAAGCAATTTAAAGCAAATAGTGGTAAAGTGGAAATGCCCACCAATTGGCCTAAGTGAGATGCATACATGGTTCATATAACCATGGCATCTAAATGCTTTCTGGTTATTACCAAACAAATATCACCATGTAATCCAGGTTGTGGTTATTGGTGATATTACATAAATTGCTCTGGGGAAAATTACCTCATGCTACATAAATTACCTGTGTGTCGGTTCCAATTAAAAATGCTGTTTTATAATGCAATTATTCACACTCACATATCTTCTAATACATGTATTTTAATAAAACATATAGTTTATCAAAATATAATTTGAAAATATAACATTTTATAATTTTTAATATTTTTAAATGTACATACTAATTTATACCACTTCTTCCAAGAATTCAGGCAGACCGCTTTCCAGATGTTTGCAGTTTGGGTTAATTGTTATATATGAAATATGTTAGGGCTCACAGAAAATGTCAAACACTGCACACTGCAATCATTAACATAAATGACCTGAGCTCTTTTTTGACAGTCTACCATAATGATTAATTGTTGCCATTCTCAAACCACAATTTCACACTGGATTTCCTGGGAAGGAGGATAAAAATCTCAGCTATTACTGTCTCTTATACACTAACTTACTGGATTTAGCTATTGAATGTTAAGCAAACCTTTTAAAGCAATTTAAATATTACTTTTCTTATTATTTGCATTAAGTCCTATTTTCAGCATATCCTGCGCAATTCATAAAACCTATGGTGCATGTACATGGTCACAAAATCGAAGTGAGCCAAACAATGTCGGATTCACTTATAGAAAACCTCGATAATGCATGAATTAGGTTTATAAATTGTATCCAGCACTTGGGTTTTGTCTCATTTGACTCTAAAAGTACTCAACAAAGTGTCTCCGGAATCATATCCATAATTTTCACAAATTATTATTTGCTGAAGCAAGAGACAAAACAAAACAAAAAAGCAATATAGTTGCAAGCCCTCTGGGCAACATCACTTTAAATATCATAACGAGTTAGTGAAGAAAACCTGCAACAACTAGCATCATTTCAGCTCACTGCTGCCTGCTGCCTGCGGGCCATTTCCAGTTTGACCCTCACTGCCTACAACCACATGCGGGTAAATTCCACGTCCATGAACTCGCCTAGCACGTGGCCTAATGCCAGCGCTTTCTGTAGCTGAAATGCCTGTACCCATGCCCTAATCATCTTAATATAAACCTGAGTCATATAAAGTCTTAGTTTGAGCCTAGATCTTTCAAAAACAATTTCAAAATATTAGTATTTTAAACTGGCTACTCTAAGCAAAAAGGCTATTTTGTGTCCTTTTAAAAAATCTTTAAAAATAAGTATTTTTTTTAAAAAAATGAGGGGATACTTTTAACATTTTTGTTATATCAATTTACTTACTATCTTCTATCCAGCCTACTATGTCAAGAAACATGTAACAATCAGTATGTTAACGATTTATCATATTTCCCAAACTAGTCATAAACAAAGCCAAGCCCAAGGCAATAGTGAGGCAAATGGTGTGCTCAGTGAACTCTACCGCACACAGAGCAGGGACATGTGCTCATTATGTAAAATATGTAAAAGGAATCCCCACTCCCTCCCCCCAAACCAGAAATCTACTGTGACTGAGTCACTGCAATGGTCAGTGGCGTGTAGCAACATGCATAAAAATCAGCATGTTGAAACAGTTTGCGAGGCTGTACTTCCAAAGACTGTGCTTGATTCAGTGAGTGGATTTGGGGTCTGAGAATTTGCATATCGAGCAGGTTCTCACAGAATGCTGATTCTGCCAGTACACATACCACACTCAGAAGATAAAGTATTAGGTAATATGATTAGCATCTTCTTTCTGCAGCTCTCAACCAGACGTGACACATCATTCCTATGTACTCCCAAAACATTTCTTACTTGACCATATTCTACCCTGGACCATAATGATTTGAGTATCTATAAATCCCTTTACTAAATTATAAATTCTTTGGGGCTAGGGTTTCACCAGCATTATATTTCTCATGACATCAAAACATTAGATATATTAGATCTCAATATGTTTGTTCAGTTTAAAAATATAGGAATGTAGGACGTATGAATTCTAGAGAACTTAAAACAGTGAGTAAAATATTCTAGCTGAAGACTCCCTATAGAATTGTCAACTTATGTTTCAGAATAAAAGGGGAAGAGATTGTATAAGCTCTCTATGCAAAGTCATGCTTTTAGCTTCTTAAGCAATTTAGAATTGTGCACTATAGTTCACGTTCCATGGTATAACAGGACCAATTATGCCAAGTTCCCAGAGAATGAAGACTAAGAGGGTTGAAGTGAAGCTGGCTGCTTTCCAACTCCCACAGAATGAGATGGCCTAGCCTAGCCCCATGGTCGGCAAACTGTGGCTCGCCACATGTGGCTCTTTGGCCCCTTGAGTGTGGCTCTTCCACAAAATACCATGGCCTGGGCAAGTCTATTTTGAAGAAGTGGCGTTAGAAGAATTTTAAGTTTAAAAAATTTGGCTCTATTGACTAATGAGTTTGCCGACTACTGGCCTAGTCTTAGAGGATAAAGAAGATAAGAATAAAATCAAGTGCCATAGTGAAATCAGTTGTGAAGATGACGTCATCTTAATACCTGCATCTTGTTACCTGATCTGCCCCTTTAGCCAATCACACACAAACAAACTGCAAAGCTTAGCTATAGTCATGACATCAAGTGTAGCAAGACAACATGCTCCAAACATCTGGGATGAAAACTTCCTATGAAAAGAAAAGAACCCAATGACATAATATAAAACGTTTCCTCAGGAGGGTCAGATTTAAATATGCGTCCATCTATATGTATACACACAGCAAATCTTTTTGCAAAGATGTATCATGTAATCACAGCTCTTCCATCTAGAGTGTGTTTTGAAATACACTACCAATTATACAGTCTTTAAAAACTTTGACAAGTACAGTATGACAAAACAGTTATTATCTTTAAAAGTTGATCTGCAGGCAGAACGCGTATCAAGTATTGTGATAAAACAGGCAAATAACACTCAGAACAAATTGTCAAAAATACATGCTATTAGAGAAATCTCTCTGCAGTTGGTAAATGTCTCCTGGCTACCAATTGCGGCTCAATGTGCATGCTATTAGTTACCACCCTCAATTCTGAAGTATTGAAATCTGGCTTTTGACTCCCTGTAGAATAATTCCATATCTCTTCATATTGCAAACAAGGTCCTTGACTATTTCCCCCCAAGTTACCCCTCTGAATCACTTCATTAGTTTGTGTGATTTGAGCCACACCTAAAAATATCAAGCCCTGCCCGGCCTGCATGGCTCAGTGGTTGAGGGTTGACCTATGAACCAGGAGGTCACGGTTCGATTCCCGGTCAGGGTACATGCCCAGGTTACGGGGGCTCAATCCTCAGTGCAGGGTGAGCAGGAGGAAGCCGGTCAATGATTCTCTCTCATCATTGATGTTTCTATCTCTTTCTCCCTCTCCCTTCTTCTCTGAAATAAACAAAAATATACTAAAAAATATACCAAGTCCTTGCACTCGTCATTTCTTCTGCAGGACAGAAGGTGGCAGTGGGGGTGCAGTTCACTCTCAACTCACCAGTCCAACGAGTTCTTGCTTCATCTCCTATAGGAGCCGGCCTAAATACTGTTTTCCCTATAAAGACTCCCTGTCCCCAGAGGAAAAGTTACTGCTTCCACTACGCTACCCTAGGATTTAAAAACAAATGTTTTGTTATGGAAAATGTCAAATACTTTTAAAAGTATAGAGAACAAATGAATCCCTATGTAACCATAACCCAGCTTTAACAATTGTGAACACATTCTTCATATACAGGGTGTCCCCCCAAAATGTATACACATTTTAACAGCTGATAACTGTTACATTTTGAAAATGTGAAATGTATTTTAATAAACACTGCCTTTATAACTATCCAAAGTGTGTATACGTTTTTGAGACATCCTGCATAAATCACAGGCTCCCATCCATACCATTTTGAAACTAATCCTAGATATCATATCATGTCAAGCATAAATATTGCAGTGTGCATGGAACTTCAGTCTATCAGTGGTCACAACACATTATAAGTTAACTTTTTGCATGTCTATTTCTTCCACTTGAAGGCAGAGCTCATGTTTTATTCCTATTTGAGTTCCCAACAATTGAAATAATGCCAGAGATATATAGTCAAAATGTGTTTGTTGACAACATATTACATTTGTTCCTTCATTCATTCCACACATTTTTATTAAACACCTAATAGGAGGCAACACTGTTCTGGGTCCTGGGAATAGCCGGGAACAACACAGGCAAAGTTCCTGAGCTCAGAAACCTTCTCTTCTAATGTGGGGAGGTAATAAATTGATCAATAAACAACAAGGAAGGTAGTGAGGATGCTTTGAAATATAATAGCGTCCTAGGACAAGGCTGCAGGTGTGAAGTGGGGATGCTGTTTTATATGGGATAACCCAGGAACACTTCTCTGATCAGGAGACATTTGATTGACCAGTGTGAAGTGAGGGTCAAGTCAAGAGTACATCTAGGAAGCCCTGGCTGGTTAGGCTCAGTGGATAGAGCACCAGCCTGTGGACTGAAGGGTCCTGGGTTCGATTCCAGTCAAGGGCCCATGTGGAAGGCAACCAATTGATGTGTTTCTCTCTGTCTTTCCCTCTCTTTTCCACTCTCTCTAAAAATCAATGGAAAAATATCCTCAGGTAAGGATTAAAAAAAAAAAAAAAGACATGGAGAAAAAGGACTTCCTGGGAGGGACCCACACAGCTGTGAGATGAGAGTTGATTGGACCTGCTCAAGGAACAGGAAGGGTGCTGGTTTGCTAAGGGCAGAGTGAGCAATGGGGAGAGGGGAAGGAGATGAGGTCAGAAAGGGGGAATCATGCAGAGCTAAGGCCATGGGAAGGACTCCGGATTTTCCTGAGATAGGACTTTGAGCAGAGGAATATCATGATCCTCTGACATCAAGAAACTCTCTCTGGCTGCAGCATGGACAATGCACTGTAGAGGGACAGCAGGGGAAGGAGGGACACCAGTTAAAAGACTACTGCAGTACTCTGGACGGGAGAGACGGTGGGTTAGTGCAGATGGGGAGAGAGAAGGCCATGTAGGGTGTGAGAAAAGGTGACATGGCTGACTCCAGGGTTTGACCTCAGCAATCAGAAGGACAGAATTCCATTTAGTGAGATGGCTGGGAGGCCAGGAGTTAGAAATCAAAGGTTTGTTTTAGGACATGAAAAATGCGATGCCTTTGATATGTCCCATTGGAAATGCTAGGAAAGTTTATGGAGGTTAGGTTGGAGGTCAGAACACATATAACATGTTAGGAGCCATTAAGGTTGTTCAGCCTTGGGTCTGGCTGAGATCATCTCTCATTAGATAGATAATATAAAAGAGGTGAGGTAGGGAATAAGAGAAGGTAATGGTGATATGTGAGTGAATATTTTAGCTAAGGTTATAAAATAGGAACATTAGATACCTTTTTTGTTAGTTGTAGAGATATGTTCTCTACATGTGAAATCCTATATCTCATGTATTGCAAATAGGAATATATTCTATTGCTGTGAATTGAATATGAGGCAACACTATCCTATATAGAAATTAAAAAGTACTAAATCTGCTATACATAGTAAAAAAAAATCATTCCCCAAAATTAAAATCTGAAAAATAATTTTACTTTGATCACAGTTGTAAATATAAAATTACTTTAATAAATCTATTCAAGCTTTAAATGTGAATTCAATCAAAAGATTCTGCACTGCTGTTAGGATGGTAGATTGGTGTAGCCGCAGTAGAAAACAGTATGGAGTTTCCTCAAAAAATTGAAAGTGGGACTGCCTTTTGACCCAGCGATCCCACTTGTGGGAATATAGCCTAAGAATCCCAAAAGATTATATGTACCACTATGCTCATAGCAGTTTATTTACAACTAGAGGCCCGGTGCACAAATTCGTGCACAGGTGGGGTCTGGCAGCAGAGGGGGGAGAGAGAGGAGAGAGGTCATGGGTGGTTGGCAGGCTGGCCTCGTGCCCAATTGGGGTGGGGGGCGACCGGGGGCAGTGCAGGATGAGGGGAGGGGCCGCGGGTGGTTGGCTGGCCCAGCCCCCTGGTTGAACTCCCAGTAGAGAGGGCAATTTGCATATTAGCCTTTTATTACACAGGATAGCCAAGATCTGGAAACAGCCCAAGTACTCATCAGTAGATGACTGGATAAAAAAACTGTGGTACATTTATACAATGGAATACTATGCAGTAGTAAAAAAAAAATTACAATCCTTTTTGACAGCATGGATGGACCTGGAGATTTTCATGCTAAGTGAAATAAGCCAGTCAAATGGGGACATCTGTAATTGTGTCAACAAATAAAAATTAAAATTTTTAAATTTGCTCATATGCTATCAGATAATTTACCTGGATAATATTTTTTATTTTTCAGCTAGTTGCTTTGCCATTATATTGTCTCAACTCATGAGACATGGTTATAAACTTAAAACATTTCATGATCTACATTTTTCCTTGTTTTACCAAGCTGCACTTTATTAACTTTTACATTTGTACTTATTCACTGTAGTACCAAAACCATAAACCAAACTGAGCCAGATGTTAACAATTAAAACAAATCTAGGGAGTAATATCTGTTCAAATGGTTACATAAAAAAATACTTCTTATAAAAATCTGACTTTGACTATGTCTCTATAACTCGCTATGCTTTCTACTCCATTATAATCTGCTGGAGGCAGCAAGAACTTTCTGTAGGTAAGGTAAAGAGATGGAAGTATATGGAGGAAACTCTTCTTCATTCTACATTTAAAATTTTTTGACTCAAATATATATGGGGCAGAAGTAATGTAACAGAAGAATGGGCAGCAAGGTAAAATATTGAAAAGACTCTTATTTAGAATCAGATAGGACAGACACATTTAGAATAAGCACTGCAATTAGGTGGAAACAAGGAGCCAGGAATCTATTAAGAAACAGATGCTCTGCCAATCTTATTTACCCCTGGACAAGGGCTACACTGAGTGCGATGAGCAGGGCACTGTTGGCCTTGCCAAGTGCATTTACTCCACAGCATTAGAGGCTGAGAGCAAGTGACAGCTGCTCTCCACCCTCAAGGATATTTCCTGCAGAGTTTTATCTAATAGATTTTCTAAATGAAGCAAGACAAAAAAAGAAGTATAAGAGATATTAGAGATGAAGCAAATAATTTTAAAATAATAACTTTAAGGGTTCCTGGACCCCCACGGAGAGATGCAGTTCCAGTTTAATTGAGCTAAACAGTGGTAGCTGTGAAATTTGAAGAGTGACTGAGAATATATCATCAATGCAGGATGGTCCCAGTAAGTGCTCAGAGTAACCATAATAAAAGAGTAAATGTTAACATATCCTATTTTCATTTGCCTTAACAAACATAAGGTCATACCAGGGTTTATAAGGCAAGAGTAGAAAATTTTTCTGTCCTGAACTACACTTTGTGCTTTAGTATTATAACAGAGGCCCGGTGCATGAAATTCGTGCACGGGGGAGTGTGTCCCTCAGCCCAGCCTGCACCCTCTCCAACCTGGGACCCCTTGAGGGATGTCTGACTGCCCGTTTAGGCCCAATCATGGTCGGGCCTAAACGAGCAGTCGGACATCCCTCTCACAATCCAGACTTCTGGCTCCCAACTGCTCACCTGCTTGCCTTCCTGACTGCCCCTAACCGCTTCTGCCTGCCAGCCTGATCACCCCATAACTACTCCCCTGACAGCCTGATTGATGCCTAACTGCTCCCCTGCTGGCCCAATTGCCCCTAACTGCCCTCCGCTGCCGGCCTGGTCACCCCCTAACTATCCTCCCCTGCAGGCCTGGTCACCCCCAACTGCCCTCCCCTGCAGGCCTGGTCACCCCCAACTGCCCTCCCCTGCAGGCCTGGGTACCCCACAACTGCCCTTCCCTGCTGGCCTGGTCACCCCTAACTGCCCTCACCTGCAGGCCTGGGTCCTCCCCAAATGACTTCCCTGCAGGCCCGGTCGCCCCCAACTTCCCTCCTTTGCCGGCCTGGTCACCCCTAACTGCCTTCCCTTCCAGGCTTGATTGCCCCCAAGTGCCCTCCCTTGCAGGCCTGGTCCCTCCCAACTGCCCTCCCCTGCTGGCTTGATCACCCACACTGCCCTCCCTTGCAGGCCTGGTCCCTCCCAACTGCCCTCCCCTGCTGGCCATCTTGTGGCGGCCATCTTGTGGCGGCCATCTTGTGGCAGCCATCTTGTGTCCACATTAGGGCAGCCATCTTTGACCACATGGGGGCAGCCATCTTGTGTGTTGGAGTGATGGTCAATTTGCATATTACTCTTTTATTATATAGGATAGAGGCCTGCTGCACAGGTGGGGGCTGGCTGGTTTGCCCTGAAGGGTGTCCTGGATCAGGGTGGGGGTTCCCTTGGGGCGTGGGGCGGCCTGGGCGAGGGGCCTGTGGTGGTTTGCAGGCTGGCCATGCCCCCCGGCGACCCAAACGGAGGCCCTGGTATCTGGGATTTATTTATAAAATTGAAATAAAAGTTCTATAATTGAAACTTTGTAGCCTTGAGCGGAGGCCAAGGCAGGCCAGGGCTGCAGAAGCTTGGCTTCCTCCATCGCCAGGGGCAACTCAAGCCTCCTGCTCTCTCCAGCTCCTTGGCTGCCACCATTTTTGTTGGGATTTATTTATCTTTTATAATTGAAATTTTGTAGCCTTGAGTGGAGGCATAGGCCCGCCAGGGTGTGCGGAAAGCTTGGCTTCCTCCATTGCCCAGGAAACCCAAGCCTCCTGCTCGCTCCGTGGCTGTAGCCATCTTGGTTAGGTTAATTTTCATACTTGCTCCTGATTGGCTGGTGGGTGTGGCTTGTGGGTATAGCAGAGTGATGGTTAATTTGCATATTACTCTTTTATTAGATAGGATCATTTTAATCCTCACAATATTGCAACGTAGTTGTTGTTGTTTTTAAAATGTTTTTCTTATTGATTTCTATAAGGAGGGAGGGAGAGGGAGAGAAACATTGGTAAGAGAGAGAAATATTGATCAACTGCCTCCTGCACAACCCCTACTGGGGAGGGAGCTTGCAACCCAGGTATGTGCCCCGACCAGGAATTGAACCAAAGACTTTTCAGTGTGTGGGACAATACCCAGCTTATATTCAGAGAGTTGAAGAATTGGTTGTGGGAGGGAAAACCCCACACACTCCGTGTCAGAAGTGTTGTGAATAAAAGCAGGTCAGAAGAACCAAGAGGAGCAGATGACAGCTCCAGGTTACTATCCCTGCTGGCATCTCTCTGTGTAACATAAAGGAAAGAGTTAAAAGCAATGGGGAGGGAGGGGCATGTCTAGACACTGAATTTCGTCCATTTTAAAATTGCCTAATCTATACAGAATTAGCAGATCAGCAAACAGTTGACTTGACAGCCAGTTTGAGTCATTTTGTTGATGTTTTCACTGGTTTTCAAGATAACTCCATCCACCTGGCAGCCTAAGGCAGCTACAACCAACATGTGCATTAGTTGGCTCTTCAGCTACTTCCAGTTAATGTACTTCTAAAATTTAGCTTTTACCTTTTAGTATGGTGCTGACAAAACTACAGGTATCTCATCCCTTATGTTCTAAAAAAGGGCCTTGTGTGATCTTTAGATGCCTCCTATCTTGATTATGTAATTGATGGGGATAACAAGAGACAAATATTTAGGAATGATAACCGACAGAAATAATTCTGGTAACCATCAGCTAGAAATGTATCAGGTGCTTACAATTAATTTGAATCTAACTGTAATAATAATGCAATGACAGCTTTTCAAAGCAACTAGCAAGGACAGAATGGGAAATGAGTAATACAATTGGCCACCTTTTCAGCAGTATGAGCTGCTGCCTGCTTCAGTGATTTTTCCATCTTTCCCAAGTGTGCAATATGTGCCTTTTTCCCAAGTATGCACATTACAATTCTTTAAAAGGGAAAAATGATTCCTATAATGGATATATTGAGATTTAAAACATCATTGGCTATCTTTTCCTCTGGAATCTTTTAAGTTCACTCCTCTTTATTTTTTTTGTTTTGTTTTTAAGATTTGTCTTTTATAAAATGTCTTGAATGTTCCTCAAAATAGTTAGGTAACTTTTTTCTTTTCACTCTTCTAAGTTCTCCAGTACACCTGTTTCCCAGTGAATTGGCAGAAAAGCTGTAAGTGAGGCTAACATGAGTTTCCAAAGCTTCAAAATAATCTTGAAAGTGGCTTATTCAGTGTTTCTGTCACCTTTATAACCCCAGCGGCATGGGGTACCTTTTACTTAGAAGGTGCTAGGTCAATTTCTTGGTAAATGAGTTGAATACAGCAGATGGGAAATGCTTCCAATTTCCCTATGTACGTCATTAACTATTTTAAAATTGGGAAACAAAACAGGTGATAGTTTTGTGCCCTGAATTATTAAATGATATTATTTTACTATACTTTGCAAAGCAACACATGCTAGTAACAGTGACACAATTATGGAACAATTTAGTTGAACACCTATAGCAATTAACATGGCCAAATGAGAATATGATCCTAAAAATTATTTGCTCTAAATGTATTCCATGATCTTAATTTTACCAGATGCTTACACTTCCATTTAATAAAGAAAAAGCAGAGACTAGGTTTCTTTTGAAGTATTATGAGTGACTCTTCCGTTTCATCATTTGTCTCTGGACTGCAGACCCTGTTCAGTTGAAAGGTATTGATTTCCCTTCTTTTCTAAGAAGCACCTACAAGGGGACACCATCACCAAGAAGGTGTGATGATGTGAAGATGATATTGCCTAACTGTGTTTTCATTTTCACCTTTCATTTTTCCATGCTGCACATCAGTTTTGGGAATTCTAATCCTTTTTGCCTTTGTTTTGTAATCCATGTTATTATTTATTTTAACTTTTACTTCTGTGCTCATTTGGAATGTTATCAGCCTTCCACCTTCAGAGCATGAAATAAAAACAGAACAAAATATCTTCTACCTTTTCTGTTTCCCCCTCAATTAATTTCATTTATGAAAGAAAACACACCCAGTAGCTGAAAATAGGAATTGTTATTAACTATGTACCAAATACCAAATACCTATTGTCTTATCATTTCTTTTTCATTCTTTTGGTTATGCTGAAATTCAAAGAGAATGGTGAGCTGGTAAGAGGGAGAAGAAAAAAAGCCAAGATCTAGGTCAAACTATTTCACTCACACTCCCTGGACTGTAACATAGTATGACATTCAAATCCATCGTCTCTTTAGTCCTTTTGCCCCCACACCAGCTCAAGTCCTCATTATCTGTAGTCTGCACTATTGAAATAATCTCCTACCTGTTCTTTCTGTTTTAAGTTTCTTTTCCTTTGTATCAAGTCCGTGTTTTATAATGTACCAGCATTAGCCTCTAAAACAGACACCATACCTATTAAAAAATCCCTAGAGTGATCACTTCTGCAGAATAAAATCCCAAAACATGCCAGTGTGCTACTCAAGTTAGCTCCCCACCCCACCTCCACTCTGGTCCCTCTGTGCTCCAGCCACATCAGACCATTAACTATTACTCAGTCCAAGAATTTGGAACCTCCTCCCTCCTCCCCAATTCTGCAATGGCTCACTCCCTCAGACACATTTGAAGTGCCACTTCCTTCAGGATGCTTTCCTTGAGATCTTTGATCTCTACAAAGAATCAATCTTTCCTCCCTTTGTACTATGAAGGCACAAAGGAGATCATTTTTTCTCTCTCTCGTGACGTTTGTACATCTGCTTTGGTCTGTGCTATATAAAGCTAGTGCTTTTCATCCCCTGGCTTGCAAACCACTTTGGTTAGGAACTGTATTTCAGTAACCTTTTCAATGCCTTTTCATCTGAATACTCAATACGTGTGGGTTAATGGGATTGTGAAAAAACATTTCAAATTAATTTAGAGGTTTATTTGTTTCTGTAGAATTAATACTGACTCCTGAAATGGCTAAGTTACTAACTTACATAACTGAATATATTTAACATAGCTTTAATTTGAAAATTGAATAATGAGAAAATGAACATGTTACACTTGAAAGTGAAATTCTGTAATTCTGGTACCTGGTTATTTTCTACCTGATTAAAACACCTATTTTTGCACTTTCTATTCTACACAAAGCTTTAATTTGGGGCATATTTATACATGTCATCAGAGGTTGCAAGCTGGTGGCCCGTGGGCCAAATGGCCCTTGAAACCACACATGTATGCGGTTTGGCCCATAGAAAGTTTTTTTTTTTTTAACTTTTGAACCAACACTTAAAAATTGATATATTTTACACACAAATTTAGATTTCTACCTTTCTTGAAAAAAATCCTGCACTTCTGGGCCTACATGCTTATAAAGTAACATGTGTGATTAATTTTCCACAATCCTCACCATTCAGATGCACATTGTATACAAATGAACTTACTCCTGGTATAGAATTTTCCTGGCCCTCCTATACATTTGGAATCGGTGGCCCTGGTTAACATAATTGTTTTTCTTCTTCCTTGGTTTAATATTTTTATTAAAATGCTATAATGTATAAAGCTGGACTTGGAAGCCACATTGTGTTCAACTTTATGTCATTACTTGGCCTTTTCCTTATTTCTTTCAGAAGATGAATGTTGTTGCAAAATAAACAAAATGGCATATGAATCAGTCGGGTGAGAAGATGGCAGGGTTTGAAATGTCACTTTTGTCGTCACGTCAAAGAGTTAATACTTGATTCTACTACACTAAAGGTTTATATCTGGACAACGTAAAGTTATAGTGGTCATCTTAAAACCAGTACTCCTTAAGCCTTACTTTATAGTTGATAAGGCAGACTAGACACATTTAGGAATACTAATGCCCTGAAAGGTGTTTCTAATAGACTTATAAAGGACTGTGTGTTTAAGTAACCTCTAACCCCTTCCAGTGGAGGTGAGTAGGGTCATTTACACAGACTGGTGGCTGGCTTCAAAGCCGGGGTCTGGGGAGTACCAGGAATGCATCCTTCCCAGTCTCTCGGCCAGTCCACCTCAATTAGTCTCATATTTACTTTCTAGCGCTCATTCACATTTCATTTTTGAAGGCTGAGACAGGCTGTCTCCATCTGTCACAGGGCTAAATAACCATCTCCAGTTTCAGGAGATTCAGTGAGCTAGAAAATACAGCTCTGATCCAATCAACTTTTAAACACATTTTTGTAACAACTAAGAGCAACCTAGAAAATACTGTCCACTCGGGTTTTTGTGAATGTCATGATTCTATCTCCTACAAGACACAAAAGCACAGGAAGATGAACCTCAGAGACTTCCTGCTACTCATTTGTGGCCCTGACCCCTCTTAATATCATCCACATTGCAATTATACATCTCCCTCTTCATAAATGATATCCACCCAAACCTGAGGACCTGGAATTTTCTGTTTTGCAGCTCTGAAAAGTATACTTGAAATTTTCTATGATGGTTTTTCTGATCAAAGTTTTGGAGTGTCTGCCCTACTCCTGGCTGCTCATATTCATAATCTACATGAGAATTCTATCTGTATGCATGCAAAGAAATTATACATCTTGTGGAAGTAAAGCAAATCACAGGTCTCAATACTTGCCGAAATAATTTTGTAAAATAGAGAGAGAATATTAATAATCTGAATTATAACAGTATATTAACATATTTATATTATATCATATGTTGATATAATTCAGCAAAATTTTCATTTTATTTTAAAATATTTGTTTAATCATATGGTAAAATTATAGACAACCCTATACTTTTGGAATTTTAAAAGGAAAATGTCAAGATATATTACCAAGCAAATTCTATCCCTATTTGGCTTCTTGAGAATTCCCTTAATCAAGGAGCAGTAAATTCACCAAAATAAATATTCTTTGTAGGGCCAACATTGCTCTACATTTCAGTCCAATCGGAGAGGGGGTCTCTGCTGGATCTGAAAAGATGTTGTTTTGCTATTCATCTCCTCATGTGGCAAACAGGTAAGGACGGGAGCACCTTTATCTAGAAGCTAAGTAAACAGTACAATGTGTTGTCAAATTCTAGGTCTTGTTAACACAGATGATAAACATCACCTTGCATATCCAGTTACAGCATATGGAAACCAGTAGAGGTGTGTTGTCACCTGTACATTCAGGGCATAGTGAGTCAAGGAGTGCACAGCAATGTACTCTCTCTATCTTCCTATGCAGAAGGGTATGTGTGGTAACCTAGGCGTCAATTCATACCTGCCTCATGATAAAAGTGAATATTCAGCAACAGTATATGAAGACAGCACTTCATCAAAACCTAGAAATTCAAATTTGAGCACGTGTTTTTTAACCTGCAGCTCCCTAACAAATTAGTAATCCGAGTGGCTTTGGGCTGCAGACGGCATTCCATAACCTCTGCGTTTTCTAAAATGGCCTTTTAGAAACAGGGCAAATGTTTCTATGTTAAGAAGTAAAGAAAAAATATAAATACTTCTTTAAATTATTCAATAAAGCAATTATAATTTTATGAATTTTTTACATTTAATAAACTTCTTTAACTCAGTTATAAGCAATTTGACAGTATTTTGAAAATGTTTCCATACAATTATGCTGCCTTTTTCAGAATAACTTCAGTATTAAGACTTTTCAATTTGCTTTTATGGAATCATAAATGTTTGGTACTAGAACTGGTCATAATTCAGCAATCACAACCGACAAATATAGAAATCACAGCTCTGACAGTGTGAGAATTGCTCATAGTCATGTAGCAAAGCTAGGGGTGAGATCATCAGGGGAGTCAAATTAAACAGATCAGCAAGTTACTTATCTTATCTTGCAGGGTTTTTTTTTTCTATTTTATTTAGATTATAACAGAACAAGTCTAATTCTTTCTTCAATGATCAATGTCATTGGGAAATTAGACAATATAAATGCCAACAAATGGGTTTTGAAAGCTGATGACACAAAGGCAATTTCAACATCCATATTATTTCCCTAATAAAAACACTGAAAAAAGCAATTGATATTTTTTCAAAACCCATTCATGTCAGTAGAGTAGCAGTCTGGTTGCTCAAGCAAGGGCTTATCAAGTCCAAATCAGCTACTGACTATCTGCTTAGCCCTAGTCAGTGTTTCTCGTTTAAGATGAATGCGCAACTAATGGAAGCAATGTGAGTTCATGAATGGATTCCTGTTCCATATCTCTTTGATTTTCTTTTTGAAAACACACACACACACACACACACGCACGCACGCACATACACACACGCACACACACGTACCTAAACACTCCATTAAACCACAGGGGGAAGCGACAGAAATTACTTTAAATTAATCTTACCCTGGGAGAATTAGACAACTCAAAGATAAAACAAAGAGTATAATCTTATTTTTTTAATGTGGCTGAAATACAGATTTGCCTGTCTCCTGGGTAAAAAAAGATTAGCTATGTGTTAAAATAAGAGAACTATCATGTATGTGACTATTACAAAAACAAAACAAAACAAAACGGTAGAAGAGTTAAAAATAAAAGACAAAAATCTGCTTTTTAGAAAACGTCTAAAATAAAAACAACATTTAAAAAAAAATCACTTTAAAAATGATGAGTTTCCAAGTCCACAAAATACACATTACTTGGAATCAAACATTTCCAAGGATAGCCAAATAGGACATTATTTATTTCACCCTATTATTATAACAAGTCATCCTTGTTCATAACAGCCTACATTTATAACTTATCATTAAGGAGACAGTAAAATTTTTTGGCTATATGCCAATGGAGAGAAGCAGAAGTAAAAATAACCCAGTAAACTGGTATCCCAGAAATCACAAATAATTCCTTTGGAATAAACTGTATGATTTCAATTTTCTATTTTACTAGAAGATGAACACTCCTACTTACACTTTCTTCACACTAATTAATGTTCATTATAGCCCTATTGTCTGGACTAAATCCAGTGATGAGAGATGATTTGAAAAGGCAGGCGGGGGTAAAATATCTGCAATTGATGAAATCATAGATATACTAGTAGCCCGTTTGCACGAAGATTCGTGCAATAGACCTTCATTCACCTGGCTGCCTGCACCAGTTTTCTGCAGGCACCGGGGACCCAGGCCTTGGCTGTGGCCACTGCCTTCTGCCTTCTTTCAGGGTCGGGGCTTGGCCCCGGGCGGCGGCCTTGGGCTCGGCCACACCCAACATCCCTGCTAAGGATCGCAGGAGCCGACCCCCAGTGGTTTCCTGCGATCCTTGCAGGCTCCCCGCTGGTGCCCAAAGCCGGGAAAGCCTCCGCCCAAGGCTTTCCCAGCCTTGGGCTCCGCCACACCCCAACGTCCCTGCAACGGTTTCCTGGTGGGCGTGGTTGGTGGGCGTGGCTTGGGCGTAGCGAAGGTGTGGTCAATTTGCATATTTGTCTATTATAAGGTAAGATAAGTGTCCTATAATACAAGCGACAGAAAGCACCCTACTATACATGGGACATACTCTCCCCTACCCAGACCTGGACGAGTATATGCACGTTACAGGTCAACGTAACGCAGGTGGTTCTCCCTGTGCTGACACAGTGCTCTCCCAAGCAGCAGTGTCCACTCCGTTGGACACATTGTCGGGTCTGCAATTTCTGGGCTCCAGGAGAGACAGGGATGACTGTGAAAAGCAATTACTGTTGAATTCTAGGGAACCCCTAACACAGCAATGAAAGCAAACGGCTTTTGTCAAGAACCACTTGTAGAAACTTGGGGAAAACCACTAGGAGCACCATCCTTATGCATAACCAAAGTTATTATACCTTTAAAAAATGTCAAGTTGGGCCATGCCTGAGCTTCCAGCCTGAGCAAAGAGGTGATTCTCCTAGGACCCTGAGGAAAAGGAAGGTTGTTAATAAAATGGGGGAGTCTCTCAGGCCTCTAGCTCTGAGCGTTCCCAAGGCTCCTGGAGCCCAGCATAAGAAGGGTTACAAGTGGAAATTCAATTACAGCAATGGTTGCTTGCGGTCATGGGGTTCTTTTAAAGCAGGGGTGGGGAACCTTTTTTCTGCCAAGGGCCATTTGGATATTTATAACATCATTCGTGGGCCATACAAAATTATTAACTTAAAAGTTAGCCTGCTGTATTTGGTCAAACATTTAATTAACTCATCTCTAATGCCTTGGCAGGGCCAGAATATGATTTCACCCCTAATACCTTGGCAGGGCCAGACCAAATGATTTCAAGGGTTTTATAGGGCTCAGGGGGCTAGACGTTCCCCACCCTTGTTTTTAAGAATAATACGAACCTAGATGAAAAGAAGATACAGAACTGCATCTATTCCTACACTTTGATATAGCACATCAATTTTTAACCTTTTTTTTAACATCTCATGGCCCATATAAAGTAATTACTAAAATTCTGCAGCATGCCCAAAACTATAATTTTTGCTGGTAAAAAAAAAATAGGTATAATTTTGATTCATTCACACTGGATGGCGATTTTTATGTTGGCTGTTGTCATTTTTCATTGGACAATGTAAGGGAAAAGACAGTGCCCCTTACTAAATAGTCAGGTATTGCATATTTTAAAAATTTTTGCAGCTCACCAGTTGAAAATTGCTGATATAGGAAATGGGAAAAAGGACAAGGGAAAGGTCACAGTCTGAGAGAGTAGAGCCTAGTTCTACCAATATTAACATAGTTAGTGTACAATCTTAACAGGCTCCTCACACTCACTTGAAAAATATATCTCAGTTGGGGGGGGGGGCTTTGTGAAAAGGTGAAGGGATTAAGAAGTATAAGTAAGCAGTTACAAAAGAGTCACAGGCATGTAAAGTACAATATAGGGGATATGGTTGATAATATTGTAATATCTATCGATGGTTCAGATGGGTATCAGATTTGTCATGTTGATCATTTAGTAAATCATATAAATGTCTAATCATTGTCATATAGCTGAAACTAATATAATACTTTATGTCAACTATAATTAAAATGTTTTAAATAAAAATTTTTAGAGTCCAAAAAATTATCCTCTGAAATAAGAAAACAGAAGTGATAGAAATAGTAAAGCAGCAGGAATTCAGCTTCTGATCTTGAACCTGACATTTTGGATAATGACATTTTGACGAATCTGGTTTGGTGCTCCATGTTTCATTTGTCATAGTGAACTTTTCCTTCTCCCATGGAACAGATTTCCCAGTGCCTGCCACAGTGATCATCTTCAGGTTCACACGCTGCACCATTCTCCAGTGAGTTGAACAGACACAATAACCCACATACCTGACTCAGTTTGTCAGGATAAACGTTAGATGAGTTAATGTGAGGGGAATCATCAAGCACTACATGACACAGAACTTGAGGCCATGGGTTTAATTCCATTTTGGAGGGGGGCAGTATTATATTGGCAAGAAGAAGAATGTGAAGCTGAACTGTTCAGAATTCTTTAAGAACTGAGTGTTAAATCCCTGCGAGGCTAATACTGCAGTATAATGCTCCTTCTGTCTAATTTCTAAACTCTATAAAATTATTTCCATGAAAATTCATTTGCTCTACAATCACAAAAGCATTAAGAAAAGCACTGTGTCTCATTTTATATATTGATTTTCACAGAAACAGTTCAGTGACATGTAAAGTAACATTGTTACCTTGAAGTGCACAAAGTCAACCTGAACTTCGTTTTCTTTTTAAGAAACTCATGCTTATACTTGTCAATGGCATTACGGTTGTCTAATTCATAAAAATCAGTGCATCATAGCCCCTGAAGATGACAGATCCTGAACAAGGAAGCCTTTTTATTTAGGAAGATAATACAATTCTCCTGGGAATTTTTTTTATATCCCAATTAACACTCTAACCCATTGCACATTCTCTGTTTCTGGCAAAAGGCCTTTCATAATTCAAGACTGAAGTTTTTGTTTGGGGATTTTTTGAAGGTTGTTTTTTTTTTTTTTCGACCTATTATATCCAAGTTAAACAGACTACTCATATAACACGCATGCTGTTGTGAACTTTCTTGAATACTCACAAATTCTCAGCATAGTACAAAAATTAATCTGTAGTCAGTAAGTCTGACTTATGCCCTAAAACTTAATTACAGTTAACCTTCAGCCTAAAGACACCCTAATAAAATTTCCTTCTGTGACTTAAGATAATTATGATGACATAAATGGCGATGTGCTGATGAATGACCACCACTGTTCATCTGATTGGAGAAACACTAGAAAACATCTTCGCTGGGCTCTGGCAGTTCTGAAGAGGGTTGATCACAGCTTTTGGTAATAAGTAGATACAGAATGCAGTCTTTCTGGCTCCACATTAGTTCCATGTAAATGACTGTCTTTCCTTACATTATTGTATTTATATCATGAATAGTATCAAAGACCTTTTCTTCTATAGTTTAACTGGTCATCTAAATAATACTAATAAATATATTCTCTAAAAAATATTATATGTTTAGTGTATGATCATACACAGACTCAACCTTGTGATATGTATGATGTGTATTGTGTATAGGTGTGTGTTTGTGTGTGTAAATTTTTGTTTGCTTGCTTGTTTAAAACAATTATTGTTTGTTTAAAGATGTGATTTTTGCTTTTCCCTTCAATCTCTACTCCTGGCCATTTTGTTTCTCATTATCGTATTTTGCATAAAAGAGAAGTAAGATATAGTTCATTATCATATTTTGCATAGAAGAGAAGTAGGATATAGTTCATTAAACAGCACACTGCATACATCTCATATACAGTATATGTTCATACACTAGACCCTGATGATTGTGATAGCCCAGTTTGCTGCTGAATAGGTCATTTACAAATATCATATTGATCCAGACAAGACAAGGAGAACCAATGGGGTTATTCAAAATCCCTCAGGGTCCTAGCTCTTTGATCTGAGATAAACAGAACAAACCTTGAGCTAAATCTGACCACCATTTGACTGGACAAAGTTCTCATACTATAAATTTCTCATAAATATCCTTTAAATCCCCATTTTGCTTATTTTATTTACCATATGTGAAAAATAATATAACATTAGTGTAAATAATAGCTCTCATTCTAAATGTATGGCTTGTCTACAGGTTTTGAATCCACGAATGTGAATAGAGAAACATTATCTACTTAAGATGCATTATTGCCATGTGGACAACATGGATGGCTCTTGAGTATCATGCTAAGCAAAATAAGTCAGACAGAGAAAGTAAAATACCATATGATTTTACTCATATGTGGGATATAAAACTGAAATCAACAAATGAACAAACAAGTAAAACAAACAAAAACTCATAGACACAGAGTATAGTGGTTACCAGAGGGGAAAGTGGGTGGGGATAGTAAAGGATAAAGGGAGTTAAATATAAGGTGACAAAAGACGATCTGACTTTGGGTGGTAAGCACCTCACCCAATGCAATAAACAGATGATATGTCATAGAATTTTACACTTGAAATAGACATAATTTTATTAACCAATGTCACCCCAATAAATTTAATTAAGAAAAAGTTGCATATGCCTATCTGTGATTGGGATATATTACACCTGCAAATTACTTGTGTATAAAACAGCAAAAATAGCAAATACAAAATGGTCAAGAGAAGGTTGGTTTGACTGCCACAAGAATGCTATAGATAAGTCTTTAGAGAGTAGATGTTGTGATCTGAAAGGCAGGAGATGATTTCACCACAAGGGAGTGGGGTCGGGAGGACAGGGGTGAGGGAGGGCAAAGATCTTTTCTCTGCAGTCACAGTGCATGATATTATGGTATTCAGCTTCTAATGATTTGGTATTTTATTTGGATCTTAAAAACTTTTTCAACCTCAACGTTATTAAAATACTAATGTGACTAGTAAGAGCAATATCTTAAGCTATAGGTTGCAAACTGAAATCTCATGGCCAATATTAAGCCACAGACAAAATTTTTACGACCTATACTGTTTTATGCATTGAAGCAATATTTAATATCAGGAGGTTTTATGCTTTACTTTATGATTTAACACATTAACCAGAATTTCTTTACCTTTATTTTAAGGTCCTGGGCCCTTTGTAGAGTCTAATGAAGCCATGTGCCTCCTAATTCATTGTTACTTCAACAAAATGTATTGAACAGTTTCTAGGTATCAGTCCCATTCCACTTTATGGAGTTCTTAGCAGAGGCAAAAAACAAACAAGCAAAAAACAAACAAACAAGATAAAAAATAAAAATAGAAAAACAACCATGCCCTCAAGGAATTTTTGGTCTAGAAGGGAGTAGACAAAAAATAAGTAGCTAAGTACATTATGTAGCACACTAGAAGGTGCTGTGCTCTGGGGAGACACAGTAGGTAAGGGGGAGACAGAGATGCAGTTAAAGAGGTGGTCAGACAAGTGCTCACCAAGGACCTACTATTTGAGCAAAGCCATGAAGTTAGTGAGTGGGCCACAGAAAGGTCTTCATTTTATTAATGCTTATGTAAGAGCATACAACACACAGCATTTTTCCAAAGATTTCACATTCTGTACCCCAGTGCCTCATTTTTTTCCCCTGAATTGTCTGGTCTATTCCATTTTCTCTTCTTCATTCCATTCTCTTACCTTTGGGAGCTACAGAACTGACTGCCAAAATAGCATCTATTTCCTGCCATAGACTACTTTTATATGCAATCCAAGTCAGCTTTTGATATCAGTTTCTCTCTGGCTCTTTATTTATTCTCTCAACCCTTTATTTTTAAAAATAGTTTACGGAGATCTACTATATATCTGATACTCACTCTAAGCACTGAGGATCTGTTATGGGCTAAACTGTGTCCCCCTCAAATGTATATGTAGCCCTGAGCCACAGTAAATCAGAATGTGATTGTATTTGAGGTAATGTTTATAAAGAGATAACTGAGATTAAATGAGGTCATTAGTGTGGGCCTCATTCAGTGTGACTGGTGTCCTAGAAAAGGAGATGAGGACACAAACACAGAAGACCATGTGAAGACACACACAAAAAAGGATGATGGCCATTCAAAAGCCAAAGTAGAGACTCTCAGAAAAATCCAACCCTGCCAACACCTTGATATTGGACTTCTAGCCTCCAGAACCATGAGAAAAAAATATTTCTGTTGCTTAAGCCTCCCAATCTGTGGTTCTTTGCTATGGTAGCCATCGTAAACTAATTTAGATATCACATAGGGGAAAAAACACACACACAAAAACAGATAAAAATCCGTGTGCACTCTTTGTGCTTGGCTTCTAGGCTCTTCTCTATTATACTCCTCCACTTAGCACACCACTCCCAGCTAGTCCTGTCCCTCAGGATCCTACTGTGCATTGGCAGCCTTTATGGAAAGTGCCCACACTAGTTCATCCTCTGACAGCAGAGTCAGGGCCTCCAACAAACTGACACAGAAGAACCTCTAAAATCTTCGCAATATTGTAGGTTATTTTAGTAGCAAGCTACATGTATCTAAAAATGTGCTAAAACAGATGGAATTCCTAATAACATTTTGGAAAGCATGCTATAGATATAAAATATTCATTAAAGAAGAAGATTCAATTTTTCACAAAAACAGGAAATAGCAATAGCTTATTTCTCAATATCATGTCAAGGATTCTGTTTTTGACTAGTACACTCATGAGGCATTACTTTAAATATTATCTAACAGTAAACTTGGTCTCTCAAGGCAAGTTCAGGTTTGTCAGTTAGCAGTTTTAACACTTTACCTAACATATAATCCAGTTTCCTTTAAAAAAATAATTTTAATTGATTTCAGAGAGGAAAGGAGAGGGAGAGAGAGATAGAAACATCAATGATGAGAGAGACTCATTGATTGGCTGCCTCCTGCACGTCCCCTCCTGGGGATCGAGCCAGCAATCTGGGCATGTGCCCTAACTGGGAATTAAACTGTGACCTCCTGGTTCATAGGTCAACACTCAACCACTGAGCCACACCAGCCGGGCTAATCCAATTTCTTTTAAGCATTTGTGTTATTTAAAATTCAGATTCTCAAGGACATTGCCAAGGCTACAATAGATTAGAAAAGAACTTATGCAAAGAAAGCCAGGTTTCAATTTCTAGAGCATATCATTGGATTGTTCCTTCTCCTTGATCTCTACCTTAATGGTAAAATATCTACAAAAAGATAATGGTTGAGCATCGACCCATGAACCAGGAGGTCATGGTTCAATTCCCAGTCAGGGTACATGGCTGGGTTGCAGGCTTGATCCCCAGTGGGGTAAGTGCAGGAGGGAGCCAATGGATGATTCTCATCATTGATGTTTCTATCTCTTTCTCCTCCTCCCTTACTCTCTGAAATTAATAAAACTATATATTTTTTAAAAGATAATATTTTAAATACAGGGTGGGGCAAAACTAGATTTACAGTTGTGAGTACATGAAACACAGTTTATTCTTGTATTATTATTTATTAGTGTATAATTTTCAATACAAACAACTATAAACCTACTCTTGTCCAAACCTGTATATATGATCTGAGCTTTGACACTACCCAGTTTTCTTCTCCTTGCCGATCCCCACCTCTAACCTTACTGAACTCCTTACTCAATCATTGAAATGCAGGTCAGAGGTCACATCCTCCTGCTTTTCCCCTGGTTTCTTACCACCACTTCCAGCTAGAACTGGGGCATGCTTACATCCTCCCTCAGTCTCCCTCATGGCATTTAGGACTCGGGGCTGCAGTTCCCTGATGGCCTGGACTCCTGAAAGACGGGGGCTGTATCTGTATACTTATAAAGAGTCCCTGTTCATGTATGTTGAGTGAAGCAGCATTGATTGCACCCATCTGAATAACATGACTATTCCTAGATACCTGCTTATGAGTTTAGAACTATTTCCACAGATAGTTTAAGGCTTATTCACTTTTAGCCAAATATTTGAACTTACCATAGAGGGAGAAAATTAAATTAAAATGTGTAAGGAGCTGTGGATGGGAAATATTTGAACATACTTCAACATTCATAAGTGATACATATTTGCTTGAAATGAGCTATAGTTAATGACAAAAGTAAATTTATTTTATATTATTTTACTTCAGCAGACACAGCTGAATTGAGAGTCCTCCTTTGGGAGTCACTTTCCGCTTCCTACGACCATTCCTGAAAGAACACAGTGCTCCATGCAGAGAGTGTGCCAGTTCTTCTAAGCCCATTATCAGATTATTATATTGTAAATAGTTTCCTAGCGCTTTGAAAACAGTCTTAAACAAACGCACCTGAATGCAAGACATACATCAGGAGTGAGTGTCATACCTGTGACCATAGCCGATTTATACTACAGAACTTTTTCACCTTTAATATTTTCAAAATTAGTGAGCAGGTCTGCTATAAAATACTACTCCTATTCTTCAGCCTTTGACATTTTTTTAATTCTCTTAGAAGATATTTCCCTTTAACTGTCCCAGCTACTTTACCCTACACTCCCCTGGCGAAGGGGGAAAGTGTCCATTGAAGAGCAAGTCAAATGAAGCCATGAGCTAACAGAGCCCTGTAGATTCATACAACACAAAAATGGAAAATGGCCTTTTACTTTAATTATCCCTAAAATTCAGGCAAAAGTAAGGTGTCTTTTCTAAAACCGACTTCCTCCTTTCAACAGTTCATTATGGCAGAGAAGCAAACTGAATTGTGGAAGATGTGGCAGCTGCTTTTTGAAAATCGCCCCTATAAAAAGTTTCGACTTGGGGAATTAATTATTTTTCATAGTGTTTCAGCGTTTTGCTCTTTGACTTGTCCAAGTCCTTTCCCATCTGGACTGGGAAGGAGGTGGCTGTGGGAAATTTATGTGAATAATGGGGTCTCTATTATTTCTTCCCTGGAGTTATGGGTGGAATTTAGAGAGTGCCCTGCACACTGGGAAACAGGCTCAACATGCTGCACTGTCTATCTTATTGGCAGTCCACACTGAGAATACCTCGGATAGACGGTGCCTGCAGGTCACTAAAGAGAAGCAAACGAACAAGCAAAATGGAAAAGGGGACACTGAGGTAGGGCTGACAAAATGGTCTGTTTACACAGAGAACAGTTCCTTCAGGCTGTCAGAAGCCCTTGCTGCACTGAATTCCAAAAAAAGTCCATATCTTCCTTGAGTATTTCAAATGTAAACTGTTTCGTTTTCATTAGCATGTGCTAGGGAACATTCAGCATTCCAACTGATAGGATCTCCAAAAGTCTGCTATTATTTTCACGTTAAAAAATGACACACCTGCGGTTATGAAAAAAATAAAATGAAAATTTTTACATGACACACTTGCTTGATACTTTCATCCTGTTTTGACATGGCACCGTAGTAAGGAACAATGTGGGGCTCCTTGTTAAAAAATTATTAAGGATCTCAAGATGGTGACAGCAGAGCATTAAAACAAATACAGGGGCCCAGCCAGCATGGCTCAGTGATTGAGCATCGACCTGACCTATGAACCAGGAGGTCATATGTTGACCTATGCACCAGTCAGGGTACATGCCTGGTTTGTGGGCTTGATCCCCAGTAGGGGGCGTGCAGGAGACAACCTATCGATGATTCTCTCTGATCATTGATGTTTCTCTCTCTCCCTCTCTCTTCCTCTCTGAAATCAATAAAAATGTATTTTTTATAAATTAAAAATAAAATGAGCACAGGGCCCTTCTAAGTGTGACTGCACAGGTGGACGTCGATGAAGCCAGCCCTGCCAGAGAGGCCTTTTGAACTCTGTGTGGACTTTAAACAAAGACAGAAAATGATTAGCTGGATTGCTCTGATTTGGGTCAATGACCCTTACTTCAGGAGCCACTTGAGTCTAAACTGAAAGTCGGGGCACAGTGCCAACTTTGAGAAACACCTCTGCTTCATCTGCTACTTAAACTAGCTTCAAAACTACAGGTTTTGCCCCGGTGTTTGAGAAAGGAGGCTGAGAGGATCATTCTTCACACAGGGAAGAAACTGAATTATCTTATTTGTTTGGAGAAGGTTATGATGTTGGGGATTTGATTTCCTCCTGAGACAAATAAATATGGATTTCTATATGAGCATGGCTCTTCTATGCAAGGCATTTACTATAAATGTTACTAAGGCAGGTGACTCCTTTTTAATAATAAAAAACACATTAATTTAAACTTAACATGTTGACTTAATGATTTAAAAATAATGCTTGATGATTCTATATTTTCTAAAAAACAAACAAAACAAAAAAAACAGACAATACATATCTGGTTCTGTGTTCTGAGAGAAATTATAAACTGAGCAGATGAGACCAACAGGCCCATAAAAATTACTCAAATATTAACTACTATAGAAAAATCCAATGGAAGGTGGAACATGAATTCTATGTTCTGAATATGCAAGCTAGTGAAATGTATGTCTTTTACAATAACATATAATAAATGAAAAATATACTCTGTTTTTTCTAGGTTTCAAATCTCAAAATTTTGCAGCTAAAATTGACTTAAGAAATGATTTCTCCCTTATGTTCACATCAAACTCTTTCTGATAACAAGTTTCTGAAATCCTACCCATCTTTCAAGGTCCTTATGGAATCATCTGTGAGTCCTTCAAATTGCATCTTTTACTTTTTTCCTGTAAAAACTAGCCCCCTCATCAGCACTTTCTATCGCATTCATGGCACTGATTATGTGGTATCTTGCTTTACATTTGTTTGTATTTCTTCTCATATTCTCTTTTAGAAAAATCTCTATAGCAGTATCAAGAATCTTACTGACTAGTACCAGAGATGAAATTTTATTTAAAATAATTGAATTTGTTACACCAACAAAATTGACAACCTAGAAAAAATGGATAAATTCCTAAAAACATACAATCTGGCAAGACTGAATCATGAAGAAATAGAAAATCTGAACAGACTGATTGCTAGCAAGGAGATTGAATCAGTAATCAAAACCCTCCTAACAAACAAAAGAGGTTTCACTGATGAATTCTCCCAAACATTCAAAGAAGAATTAATACCAATTCTTTTATAACTCTTCCAAAAGAGGAGGGAACACTTCCAAACTCATTTTATGAGGTCAGCATTACCTGATAAGTTTGTCAACTAGTATAAATTGAGATCACAGTTTGAGATAGAGAAAAGGCTGAAGGAATGAATGCAACAGGACCACAGGAGTAACAGGAATTTTCAGGTCCTTAACCAGTAATAGTAGTTTATATTTCTACAGTACTTTACAATTACAAAATGCTTTCATGTAAACTATCAAATTAAACCCTCACAACAACATTAAATTTAGGAAAGCGTGGTGTTAAATTCAGTGAGAGAGAGAAAAAATAGAGGCTTAGAATGGTTATGAGACTTGTTCAAAGAAGGCACGTTGTAGACTCAGATTGCATTAGACCACTAAGGGAGAACAGTGGGAAAAATAAAATTAGACTAAGAGGCATAACATATAAGGGACTCTTTCATCAAAATCCTATTTCCTCATTAACCTGTAGCAAGCTTTTGTTAGCAGTTGATTCAGGGAAACAGCATCCAGCATTGATGTGGAACCCAGGCTCTGGAGTCAAGGGGCCTGGGTTGGAATCTCAGCTTTGCTACCTACTGGTTATAGCCTGGGAGCGCCACTGTTCTCTGGATCCTCATCTTTGCATAAAGTGAAAAATTTGCAAGTTATACTTCAAATTAATATATTAATTACCTGCAAAAAAATTCCCTAACATATTTATATTGTCATAATGGCAATCTGTTGAGACTCCAATGACTATCAGCCAGCTGGCCTTTGAACTAGTAGCCATAATGCAAATAAAACCCGTGATATAACTTGCTTTACTATGTTAAGAATAGAAATAAGAGTGTATAGTTTTGTTTATTCCAAACTCTCTATACACCATTGGTGATAACTGTGATATTAAAAAAGGATGTGAACAGCACCCTCAAGCAGGCAATGCTAGTCTTCTGCACGCCCATTTCATGAATTCAACACTGGCATGGTGGTTCTCAAACTTGAGCATACAGAAGTCTAACCTGAAGAGCTTATGGCATAGATCTAGGGTTGTTTTTTTTTTAGATACCTAAATAGAGAATAGTAAAAGATTGGAGGAGTCTACAGCTCGGAGATAGTTTCAGGAGTAGGTCTGGGGTTGAGCTGTGGAATCTGCATTTTGAACAAGTTCCTCAAGAAGTTTACATAGTAATTTCTATACTCTGATTTTAGAAACTTTTCCTACAAGTCCTTAGATAACACTGTCTTAGATACAGACTGCCCAATATGCAATGCTCATTTTACTAAGGGGTTCCTAAACACTAAGGAATCCTCAAGACTTGAAATGCATTGCTAATGGTGGAAGCTCCATCCGGGTTATAGGTGTTAAGGGAAATATTTTGGTCGGGAAAGCAGGGCCATCACTTTCGATATCATCGTCTACTGTATTTCCAAATAGCTGTGTTTAAAGGCATTTCTCCATCCTAGAAAAACACATGCATCTCCAAGGAGTCTTTTTAATTTCACAAATACATCTCATAACTTTTTAAAATACTGAGAACCATCTATAAAGTGAGGATATTAGACTTTACTGACTATAACACTCTTCCTTGAACACTTAAAGCTTTTCAGACATTCTTTTTCTCTCAAACCGGCAAGTCACTTAGTTTTTTAAGCCCTGATTTCTACATCTCTACCATAAAAGAATGTGTAAAAACAAAACAAGACACGTAAAAGTAATCTATAATGGCTTTTAACTCTAAAATTCTATAAATATCTAATTTTAGGTTGAAGTATAAAACCATACTCTAACCTGAAGAAATTAATCCTAAAAACATTATTAAGCCTACATTGTTTTCTTTTTAAAAATGTAACTATTTCTTTAATATTATCCCTATTTATTCTAGCCAGAATCCTAATCAAGTTCAAGTCATGATGACCATTTATTGTTTATGTTTAAGGGACTAAGCAGTTATTAATAGATAATATATATAATCAGTAGGTTATATAAGATATTTAGACCAATAATTATCCCACTAGCCCTCTGAACAAACTATAAATCACACAGTAACCCATTTTTAATTTTTAACAACATTTATACAGGGATTACGATGTAACAGGAACTTCTTTAAGCTTTTTATAAATATTAACTCATTTAGTCTTGATTATGAGTTTATGGAGTGGGCACCGTTCTTATGCCCATTTTAAAGATGAGGATCCAGAGAAGATCAGTGATGCTCCCATGCTATAACCAGTAGGTAGCAAAGCTGAGATTCCAACCCAGGCCCCTTGACTCCAGAGCCTGGCCTCCACATCAATGCTGGATGCTGTTTCCCTGGGTCAACTACTGACAAAAGCTTGCTACAGGTTAATCAGGAAATAGGATTTTGATGAAAGAGTCCCTTATATGTAGCCAGGAAGTCACTTAAAAATGTAATTTCAATGTGGGGATTGCATGCCTTTGTGATTTTTTACTGAAACAAAGAAAGGTAGTGCTGTTTGGTTAGAACGATGGAGATGCCTGTTGTTTATGACCATCCTGAGTCTGTTCTTGAAATCAATGTTGAATTATAAATTTTCTTCGTCACCACTACTAAACCCCTAATCCAATCTGCCAGCTGGCTTGTGAACTACTGGATGGCTAAGTGGTCTCCCTATCTCCAGCCTGACTCTTCAAATCTACCCAGCACTTGTCAGCCACAGTAGTTTTCATAAAATGTTAACTTGATTATGTTACTTCATTGCTTAAAAACTTTATTGGGTTCCTATTTTTCTTAGGATTAAAAAAAACCACCCTAATTTTAGTTGGGTGACCATATAATTTAATATCAAATTGGAGCACTTTTAATAGTAGGGCCATTATTAATCATTTTGCCAGATCAACAAGGCTGCCCAGGGCAACCCAGATGTGTGGTCAGTCTGCTTGTTAGATATTGCATGAATTAGCCCCTTCAAATGCTCCAATCCTCGATGAGAGCCATTCTTCTACCCACTTTCTTTCAGTTCCTATAATACACTGATTTTCCCTACCTCAGAGCTTATGGGCATAATCATATGTCTGTTTAAAAAGTTCTGTCCACAAATCTTTGCCTAACACATACATGTTCTTGTTTCAAGTTGTGCTATAAATATCACTCTTCAAAGAAGACATCCTCAACCCCCCAAATAAAAACCACCCTCACCTCACTCCCATTATTTCCTCAAACAATATCTAAAATGTTTCTTTCATACATTTGCTACAATTATTAATTTTCTATTTGTTTAATTAATGCTTCTATTATTTTTCTAAAGTACAGTTCTTAAGTTATAGTATAACTAGTACCTACCACATTAGCTGCTTATTGGAGAAGCTGGGTAAATATTCTTTGAATGAATGAGAATGAATATTTTTTAAAACGAGAAATAGAGGACAAATAGTCTGACATAGAGAGTACTGATTTGACTTCAGACAACTCATATAAAACAACATAGGGATGTCAATCTTTGCAAACCAATGAAAGCATAACTAAGTGAAACAACAAATTATGGTTTTTTTCCTCTCTCTTTCTCTTTCTCTCCCTTCCTCTCTCTCTCTAAAATCAATAGATTATAATAAATAAATAAAATAACTGAGGTAGGAAAAACCCCACCTACGTAAACTAAAACTTTGTTCTATAAACTGCTAGTTCAAAAAAGACAAACAAGGGAAAATAGTTAGAAGAAAAATATAATTAATTGCACTGATATCATAATAAGTCTACATGATAGCAATCTTTTGGTGTGGGCAAAATAAATCCTTAAATATCTATATAGGAATTTATGCTCCTATAGTAACTATATAATCTCATTATAGCCGAGGGAGATTTTGGAACGTATATTGGTACAAGGCAAGATCACCTTACCGTGACAGTGGGCTTCTCTCACTGTGGGGCCCACTACACAGCACCAGTTAAAGGTTTATTCTATTCTAGGGTACAGTAATGTGGGAGAAAAAATGCAAGTGATGTTTTCTTTAAATTAGACTTAAGGCATATATACCCATTTTATGAGTTGTGTATAAAGGAAACTGGTATTTAAAAGGACTAATAAAAAAAGAGGCCCTGACAGAAAAACATCTACAGGTGAGTAAACGATTAATGTCATTATTATGAGTCTCTGGTCCCATTAAAAACTATAATCCCTTAAACTATGTTTTTCTGGTATCAATTTTGGCTAAAATAGGTGGCTTTTACTCTGCCTATATTGATCTTCAGACACCTTATCAAAAAAAAACACACACATTTTCACACATACAGGTTTCTGGGCCTGCTGCCTAAAGCATCCAATTATCAAATCATCAGAAATATCTACAGGTGGCCTTCTTCCTGTTTTTCTTCTGATTTTGTTAGGGTCGAAGTTTCACAATAATAGTTTTCTGATTTAGATCATATCTGTCTGTTTAAATGATTAGCACTCCTATGCTAATCATCTATAATAATAAAAGGGCAATATGCTAATTAGACTGGATGTCCTTCCAGACGTCCTTCCTGATGAAGTCGGGGCTCGGGTCCTGGAGGCCAGAGGAGGGAAGCCCAGGTCCAAGCCAGTGCAAGCAGCCAGGGGAAGGAAGGCCTATTCTTGCACGAATTTTTGTGCATCGGGCCTCTAGTACTATATAAGCACCTCAGAGAATGACCAGTGAAAAAGGAACCTAACCAACTTTCTTTAAGTACATGGAGAGACAGAAATAAAAATAGACACATACAAAAGAGATAAAAATCTTCCCTTACATTTTACAATGGATTTTCTCCCTAAAACACACCAAAGCAAAAAAAAAAAAAAAAAAAAATCTGAAGTTATCGTCTAAGAATAATCCCAGGACAGGTTGGCTTCTGAAAATTAAAACCCTCATCTATAATCTATGAATCTTTTTACACTCTGATATTTTTCCTCTCAAGGAATAAATGGATACTAATAATTATTTCAATAAGGCTAATAAAGTGTAAAATACCCTGGTGTGACGAGTCTGGGAACTGAGACTATTGACAACATAACTTATCTTCAATTGTATGTACACTTGACCCTTGATCAACACAGGGGTTATGGCCATCAACTCCCTGTACAGTTGAGAATACACATATAACTTTTGGCTTCCCCAAAACTTAACTATTAACAGCCTAATATTGACTGGAAGCCCAATAGATAACAAAAACAGTTGATTAGCACAGATTTTATGTGTTATATGTATAATATTGCATTCTGACAATAAAGTATGCTAGAGAAAAAAAATAAATGTTATTCAGAAAATCATAAAGAAAACATATTTACAGAATTTATTGGGGAAAAAAAATCCCGAGTATAAGTGGGTCCACACAGTTCAATCCCATGTTGTTCAAGGGTCCACAGTGCTTGCCCAAAAAATTGCCCTAGCCAGTTTGGCTCAGGGGATAGAGTGTTGGCCTGTGGACTGAAGGGTCCCAGGTTCGATTCCAGTCAAGAACACATGCCCGGGTTGCAGGTTCGATCACCAGTGGGGGCATGCAGGAGGCAGCCGATCAATGAGTCTCGCTCATCATTGATGTTTCTATTTCTCTCTCCCTCTCCCTTCCTCCCTGAAATCAACAAAAATATATTTTTAAAAAAGAAATAAAGTATTGAATTTTTATTGTTTTAAGTTAAGAATTATTTGTATTTCCTGGCATTTTGTAGGCATAATTTATAAAACTAACCATGTTTTAGAGATTATATCTGAATAACAGCTTGGCATAGACAAAAGAGCTATAAACAATTAGCAAAAATAGATTTCAATGTTTGAGAATGAAAAGGAGTTAACAATTTTTGGACTTTTGGAAAAAAATAGAAATCTTAGAAATGTTTAAGCAATTCTGGGACCTTAAATCTTCTGCAAAATCCATATGTATCAACTAATACCAGAAACTACACAAAGAACATGGTAAGTCAGAGCTTACATTTTGAGCATTGGACAAGTTCACATTCATACTCGGCCTCCAGAATTTCCAAGACACCCCCCCCCCCCAAAGAAAAAAAAAGAAAAGAAAAAGCAGTTAAATGACATTATGACACTATGGCATCATTTTTGAATAACTGTACACAAAAACAATATATTAAAATGTCTCTTATATTTTCCACATTTTAAAAATATCCACTAATCATTGAAAATGAGCAATAGTTACAAAATATAATGCTTTTTATTGCATTTTTAAAGAATGTTGTAAGATTTTTAAATATATTGTAACACCTTCATTCCAAAAGATATCAATAATAATGTGAAAAAATGAGTACTTATATTGTTTTCTGAACACTGTTAATAGAAAACTTAACACTAATACTGTGCTTGCTGATAAAGAAAGCGATGTCCAATTTTAAGATGTCTTCATCTGTATCCATATCTCCTCTTAGAAACCTAACAAAGCAACTATTGATTTTTTAGCTTATTTTCACTCAAAATAAACCACTTCTCTTGGTTCATTACCTTAGCTACACATTTGTATCCTGAGAGCTCCTTCCAAAATAAGAATTTAAAAAAAAACTATCCTTATCTAAACAAAGTGCTGACACATTATATCTATATCTATATCTATATCTATATCTATATCTATATCTATATCTATATCTATATCTATATCTATATCTATATCTATATAATTTTTAGTTTATACTTGTGGATTGTGGTCTATTTTCATTTTTTTGCATGTATCTGTCCAATTTTTCCAACATCATTTGTTGAGTAGACTATCTTTTTCCCATTGTATGTTTATGCCTCCTTTGTAAAATATTAATTGGCCATAAAGGCGTGGGTTTACTTCTGGGCTCTCTATTCTGTTACCTTTAACTATAGGACTGTTTTTATGACCCTACCAATGGAAGAACATATTTGCCAATGATACATATGATAAGGGGTTAATTTCCAAAATTTATAAAGGTCTCAAACACACAACACCAAAAAAACAAACAATCAAATTAAAAAATGGACAAAGGACCGGAACAGACACTTCTCCAAAGGGGACATACAAGTGGCCAATAGACATATGAAAAGATGCTCAGTGTCACTAATCATCACTAAATCACGAGATGCAAATTAAAACCACAATGAGATACCACCTCACACCTATCAGAATGGCTACCATCAATAAATCAACAAATAACAAGTGTTGGCCAGGATATGAAGAAAAGGGAACTCTTGTGCACTGTTGACGAGAATGCAGATTGGTGCAGCCATTGTGGAAAACAGTATGGAGTTTCCTAAAAAATGAAAAGGAAGGATTTCCTACCATTTGCTGCAGCATGGATGGAACTGGAGAGCATTATGCTAAGCAAAGTAAGTCAGTCAGAGAAAAATAAATATCACATGATTGCACTCATTTGTGGATTATAATGAATAACATAAACTGATGAACAAAACAGATTCAGAGACAGAGAAGCATTGATCAGTTGCTCAAACCTCAGAGTGAAGGTGTGGGGGGTGGGAGGGGGTGTTAAGAGATCAACCATAGGACTTATATGCATGCATATAAGCATAACCAATGGACACGGACACCAGGAGGATGAGGGCATGAAGGGGGGGCAATGGGGGGATAAGAACACATATGTAATACCTTAATCAATAAAGAAAGAAAGAAAAAAAAGAAAAATGCAACTGCCTTATGACACAGTGATTCCACTTCTGGGAATATATCCAAAGAGATTCGAAACACCGATTTGAAAGAATATATGCACCCCCATGTGCATTGCAGCACTATTTACAATAGTCAAAATTTGGAAGCAGTCCAAGTGCCCATCAGCAGATGAGTGAATAAAAAAGCTGTGGTAAATTTTTCACAATGTAATACTACTCAGCTATAAAAAATGAAGGAAATCTTACCTTTTGTGGACAGCATGGATGGACCTAGAGTGTATTGTGCTAATCAAAATAAGCCAGTCAAATACCATATGATTTCATATATGTGGGATCTAATGAACCAAATTAATAAACAAACAAAATAGAAACAGACTCATAGATACAGAGAACAGACTGACAGTTGGGGGTGGGTGGGATGGGGGTGGGGTGAAATAGGTGCAGGGATTAAGAAAAAAACACTCATAGAGACAGACCACAGTATGATTTCCAGAAAGAATGGGGGATGGGGGCAGGTAAAAGAGGGTAAAGGGGAGATACATGGTGATGGAAGGAGACTAGACTTTGAGAGGTGAACACACAATACAATATACAGATGATGAATTATAGAATTGTACATCTGAAACCTATATATAATTTTATTAACCAATGTAACCCCAATAACTTCAATAAAATATTAAAAGAAGAAAAGAATGAACCTATCTGTAACTTGCTCCACTAAATGTTTTGGAATATTTTAACAATAAAGTTATTACAAATTCTAAATGCTTCTAGAAAGACATAATGATCACTGTATTTCCTTGGTATTTTGGTAAGCAGTAAATGTGGTTTATACTATAATTAACTTGAACTTTACCTCCTGGCTTAAAAAGTTGTTGGAACCATCAACTCCATATGTCACCATTATATGTCAGTTCATGGTCATTCTTCCTCCAAATAAACCAACCCGTATTTTCTCCTTGGGCATAAACAAGTTTATTATGATAAAATTGAACCTTAACAAGTTTAACTTGCTGTTCATGGTATCCTATAACTTCACCAAAATATTTATTACATATAGCTTTTAGCATAGCATTTACTCAAAATAGGAAGCCATAAATGTTAGAGCTATTATTAGTCTTTAAAATCATCATTGTCATCATTATTATGATTAAAATAAACAGCAATTTGGTGTGTAATTTATATTCTATGCTGAGATACATTTTATGAGTTCTCTCTGTATCAGATACATATGTACAAATTACAGTTCAATAATTTATTTGATAACTCATGGTGCCACATTATAAAATCTTTAGCTATGTAAAACATTGCTAGAGTATTCAGCATTTCTTTTAACTTTTATGTGAAAATCGTTTTTAATTGTTTATTAATGTAACTATTTTCAGCCAAGACATTATTTCTTCTGGAAGATACTATCTCATGATATGTGTGCCTGGGGATTTACTTTTGTCTTAAGGCTGCCTTAGTATGCTTCAATGACCTAATTCTGAACCAGGGGGACTTGACATCCCTGGAGTTCTAATGTGGACCAAAGAAAAATTATGCCTCTCTAAGAGGACATATGCATTTTAAAGTTCTGGCTTGTAAAAAGAAATCTTCTCTAAATGAAAGCTCAGGTAAGGAAAGAAAAGAATTTTTCTTTGATCATTTTCATCTGTTGGAAAGGATTATGCTTCTGAAAAAATAACACGCACACATTCAGTAAGGTGACAGGTTTGTAACACAGTATATCTAGGCCAAAAGTATTTGTTTAGGGATCATATTAATCTTTTTGACACTGTGACAAAGGATTGGGAAGGGATATATACAGCATAAGACTGGCCCTACAAAAACAGTAACATTAAAAATTGTACGCCAAGATGATCAAGTGTGCTAATGTCACAAGAAACACAAAACTACTTTTTCTAGAAAAACTGGGTAAGGTAGGAAGGGTATAATCGCTTTGTGATAGATCTATGTTTAAAAGAAACCTAGGAAGGCTTTTTTTTCATCCATTTAGTACATATTTATTGCACACCTCACATATGTGAGGCATAGAGTTTTTTTCATTTTATTAGTTTACATTCAACATTATTTATAGTAGACGCATAGTATTTTACTAGCAATGCAAATAGCTTTGCTTTATTCTTACAATCATGCCTGTATTAATTCATTCATCAAACAACTGAGAGCCACTGTGTGTCAGGAAGTGGATTAGGTGTTGAAGGTGCAGAAAAAGCTAGGATTTCTGTGTTCAACATGCATGAAGAGATAGTTCACAAAACTTGTTTAATTTCATTAGACATCAAGGGATTGTGAGTACACCACTTTACTAGATGACTTAAATTTTTCAAACAGAAACAATACCATGTCTTTACAAGTATGTGGAGTAATTGGCACTCTGGCACTGCTGGTAAGAATGTAAATTGCTACAACTATTTAACAAATCTGTTTGGCAGTAATCACCAAAGCTGAACATGTACATAGCCCATGATTCTGCAATGTACAAATGTACCCCTACTTGTGTGTGTGTGTGTGTGAAATGCATATACACTAAGTGGCCAGATTATTATGATCTCTGAACGCATAATAATAATCTGGCCACCCAGTGTGTGTGTGTGTGTGTGTGTGTGTGTGTGTGTGTGTGTGTGTATACACACACACATATATATATAGTCACCAAAACATGTATACAAGAATGTTCCAAGCATTGTTTTTATAATAATCTAGAACTATTGATGCCACTGATGATAAAATTGATAACTAAAATGTGGTGTAGTCATATAGTCACACAAGTTTAAGAATGAAGAAACTACCGTCAGATGTAACATTGGTGAACTTGACCAACATAATTTTAAATAAAGAAGTCATATTCTAAAAAATACCTATTGTGTGATTCTATTTATACAAAATTTAAAAATAGGCAAAACTTGGAGGAAGAATACAGGAGGCTCATGAAGTGCCTGTAATGATGTTTTTTGATCTGAATGACGGCTACATGGGTGACTTCACTTTATTCTCATTCACTGCACTAGATACTTAGGATTTGTGACTCTTCTGTAAAAATCTATTTAAGCATAAGCATCAAGCACCACTCTTGATTTAAGATGAGCATATTGTAGGAAAGTGAAGACAAAGGAAAATATTCAAGATAAGTATGATGAATCAAGTATCAGGGTTGCCACTACCTTTGGGCAGTTTTCTATGTATTTGCTACAGGCCCTTATTACTACATATACAGTATAGGCAACTGTGGTACTCACCCACTAGTCTCCCTATCTCCCCTATCTCAAGTACCTTCACTTTCCAATCTATTTAAACATCAGTGAAGTCAAGTTTTGATTACTCTTTTAATCACTGCATTACCTATGTCATTCCCCTGCTCAAAAGTGATCACTGACTCCTCATTGCCTATACTGTAAGAACCTAACTCCTTAACCAAACATAAAATGTCTTCCATTAATTTCATCAAATGTGACTTTAACTTATTATACATTATCTACCTTGAATCACCTAGATATAACTCTTAATAATGGGTAGTGTCAGGTGATAGTTAAGGATATAGACCCAAGAACTCTTACTCAACTTCATTAATCCTGAGGGAAATGCAAATCAAAACCAGGATGAGATACCACCTCACACCTGTTAGAATGACTGCCACCAAAAAAATAAGTGATAACAAATGCTGGTGAGGATGTGGAGAAAAGGGAACTCTTGTGTGCTGTTGGTGGGACTGTAAATTGGTGCAGCCACTATGAAGAGTAGAGAAGTTCCTCAAAAAATTAAAAATGGAACTACCATATACTATATATAATGGACTATTATTCAGTCATGAAAAAGAAAAAAACCCTGTCATTTGACACAACATGGATAAATCTGGAGAGCATTATGCTAAGTGAAATTAGCCAGAAAAAGATAAATACTTTAGGGTATCACTTATATACAGAAAAAAAAGGTAAAGCTCACAGAAACAGAGAGTAGAAAATGGATTGTTTTATTTGACTAACATTTTATTAATTAACTAGAGGCCCAGTGCATGATTGAATCATGCACGTGTAGGGTCTCCTACACGCTTTCACTTTCGATCACGGGGCAGCTGGGTGCCTGTCTGCTGGTGCACCAGGCCTTTCAGAAGCCTCCAGCGTGGCGGAGGCTTCTGAAAGGCCTGGTGCCTGAGCGAACAGGCACCCAGCTCCCCCGCTTTTGATGGTCCGCGGTGGGACGTGAGCTCGCTGCCCCAGAGGCCCCTTCTGTGCCGCAGCACAGCCATGGCGCAGATGCTGAGCTCGAGCCACCGCTGGCCACGCGAGCTCAGCATCCCGCTGGCCCAATCAGCCACCCCGGCCCCCCCGAGTCCCGCCCCCCCGCGCTTCCTGGCCAATCGCGGGCATAGCGAAGGTACGGTCAATTTGCATATTTGTCTATTATTAGGTAGGATGATTTCTCTTCTAATTATGATTTCATAATGTAAATATATTGTTTCCTTTACTTTAATATGAAACATGTGGGTAAATTATCAAATTACCCAATTTTACATAACAATACCATAAAATTTATTTTAATATTATGTATTCTCTAGCTATTCAGTGCTAAATCTTATCCTAATCTATATTATAAAGCATAACTACTTCCCTATCAAGTAAGCAGCACAGTCAATTGCTCATCTAATCATATGAGTTGAAGATGTATTGCTATATCTTTAGGGCAATATAAAATTGTTTAAAACATTTTAAATCATATAATGAATAATGTTTATTCTTTGGGGTATATTTTTACTTGAACATAATAATGAATTACCCGAGGTGCTGATTATAAAAGGATAAGCTTCATAAGAACACTCACTATCAACTGCTAAAAAAGAGGGAAGCTGAAAGGTACTGTCCATAAAGCCACTGGACTGTGAAGTGGCCACAATAACTCACAGGGTGGAGAGAACCAGGCACCGAATCCATGCCCTCTTCTCCTTTGTGATGCTTTCACATTGGAGTAGGAAGAACAACCTCTTAAGAAAGAATGGAGACGTTTGTATTCCTGTCTATAGAAACACTCCCCAATCTACTAGCACTATAACAGCATGTATTCTACTAAAGGACAGCCTTCTTAAACTTGGCTTAAAGAGTTCCAAGCAACAAACTCGCTGAGTTCTTCCTAAAGCTTCCTCAGAAAGCCTCACACTGGGGCTACTGTTAATTATTCCAAGCAGCTCTCAGCAAGAGAACTTCAAAGACTTTCCTTGGCTACTTCTCAGTGATCTAGGAAGCTTCTAAGTGTCTTTTCACCAAACCATTTACAAAACTTGGAACCACTGAAAACATCTTTCATCTTTCCCGTTCCTCTGTGGTTAATCATGTTTTTGTTCAATTCCATGTTCGGTCCAGTGCCATTTTCTACAAATCTGCTTTGCAGGCAAGCATGTGAATTCAGTCAGCTTTACCAGTGTTCAAGTTCAATAACAAAACTATGAATCAGGGTGAAGGTGAACACACATGTATTCAGATCCAATTCAAGAATTTACATAAGCAGAATATGAAACACCGTATTGTAGACTTGGGCTCTTATTACAGGCTAGAAGAAACAAGTGTAGAGAAATACAATTGTTTCAGTCTATTATCACTAGATCACAGAGATTTTGAAATGTACACAGCAAGTCTTCCCTGGTGATAAAGATGCAAAGAGAAGGAATAGGATGTAACAGGAATAGGCCTTCAAGAACTGCCCACCTGGTACTCGAAAAGCCTTTGTATTTACAACATAATGCCTAAAATTTTGAGCTCAAAGTCTATGCATTCACTTATTCCATCAAAGAAAATGAACAGAATGCCTGTAGTTTGCCAGACACAATGCAAAGAGTAGGAGGGGTGCTGGAGCTATTATAAAATGTTAAACCACATTTAAGAAACCTATACATTTGTGGGAGGAGAAGCACATCAAAGAATAAATACACAGCATAGCATGTGAAAAGTGTGATGAAAGTGAGAGGTATAAAAACCTACTGGCAACAGAGATAAGAGAATAATTCCCATTGGTGGATTTGAGGGGCGGGGCGTCAGGGAGTGGAGGATTTTTGAAGCTACTCAGAAACTTGCCAGCTCCTGAACAGATGTGGGAGTGGGAGTGGGAGTGAGAACACCAGGTAAAAAGAAAAAAAGGAATAAAGGCAGACAGGCGTGAAGATAAGAAAGGGGAGGAGTTTCATGTTACTACAGTTAAGGGGAGTCTGAAAGGGAAAAAAAAATTTTTTTAAAGAATAAAGATTTTGAAGGTCCATTTTTACTTCTTTAATAAATTTGATTTTATCCTGTTGGCAATGTAATGTTAATGAAGGACCTGATGACCTTAAGGAAAGGAGGGGAAATAGAAAATAAGAAAAGATAACCCTGACAGTAGTAGACAACTTGAGTTGCAAAGGGCTGAGACTGGGTGAAGGGAAAGTTTACTCCCAAAGCTACTGTGCTAGTCAAGGTGAAAATGATCAAAACTTGAGAGTCATTGAGGCACTATCTCCAGTTAAAGTTCAGATACCCAGAGTGGGGCAGATCTATTACTCAAATATCTATCTGTATTCCTAAAGATGAATGCTACAGAGAAATAAGAAAATAAGAAAGAAGATGCCAGATGACTATGATAATTGAAGGAAACAGGAGGGCCAAAGACACTAAGGCATGGATTATTTTGAAATTTTCCCTAAAATCAACTCAGAGCTCATTTTAAAATAAATCTCAGCAATGTACAAGGGAAGTTCCACTTGAAGATGTCAATGTAGGAAGAGGCTGAACTCACCTGCTCTCACAGACATACCAAATCTACACTTGAATATGAAACAATTTCCTCTGAAAAAAAATCCAAGAAATTAAAAATGGCGGAGAGACCCCTAGGCATCAGGTAAGTGAAAGGGGACCACAAAGAAGTGGGTAGCAAAGGCAGAGATACATTTTGCCACAAACTCCATCCCTGGCACAGTGACCCACAATTGGGAACTCAAATCCTGGATCTTCTCCCTGAGCAGTGAGGGTCTGTACCCGACTTTGGGCACCCCAACTATTAAGACTGGCACCTGAGAGACTAGCCCCCAAAACACCTGGCTGTGAAGACCAAAGTGGCTCATGAGACCGACGGGCAGGGCTTGGCAAACGGAGAAAGAGCAGACAAAGGGCTTGAATGCAGATGCGCCCACCCAGGCCCTAGCATGGAAGCAGCCCTGCAGGTGGGCGGCGTCCTCCACGCTCTCCCTCTGCCGTATAGAAGCTGGCAAACACCATCTTTCTCTTTTTTCTTTGTTTTCCTTTATTCTCTTTTTTTTCTTCCCCTTTATTTCCCCGGAGGGCAGCATCTTTGCACTCTCCCTCTGCTTCACTCCAAGCACCAGTAGCTCCTGGAGAGGAGCTGTGTACACATCTGGCGGCCTGATTTTACAGCTGCTTACTCGGTTGTTGGAGCGGCTATGAGGGTCCGCCCCTTGATGGCCTGGCTCTGGAGGCCAGACAGGCTTATGTTCCCAGGTCCCATGGAATCGGAATCCAAGAGATAGTTCTTAGCAGACAACCACTCCCAGGGCACTGCACAGAGCCCAGACGGGAGCACACCCCTGGTCTTTCTGAGGAAGAGGCCTAGTCGCTTGCCCAGGAGCTTTGGCCTGGGGGTAAGGCTTCTGGCTTGGCACACTGCTAGAGACCATGGAAGGGCTCTCAGGGGACAGAGGCCAGGGGACACCATCTCTGCTCCCTCTCCCTGCCTCGTTCCAGCTCACCGGGATCTTCCAGAAAGGAGCCCTTTGCCGAGGGCCCTGATTTTTGCTGCTGCTGCCAGAGGACACCTCTCCATTGCCTGGTTCTGATGGCCTGAGCGGCTTGTGCTCCAGTCCCATAGGACTGTAACCGATGGAGAAAGAGTTCTTAAGCTGCCACCACTCCTAGGGCACAGCCAGAGGCAACAGGCCCAGGAGATCAGTCTTCCTGTGAAAGAGGCCTATTGGCTTATCATCCCAGGGGCAGCCTGAGGGGCATGCTCCTCATGGAACACACCTCTAAGGGCTGACATAAACCTTTCCTGAGACAGCGGAGGGCAGGCGCTACCTTCATGTTCTCGCTCTGCAGTGCTCCGGAGCTCCAGCATCTCTCAGAGCGGGACTCTTCCATGTGTGTGGTACCCCAGTTTGGGTGGCTGCTGTCCAGAGGATGCCTTTTGGGTCCCCTGGGATTGTAACAATGGAGAGACAGTTCTTGGAAGGCTACCACCCCCAGGACACTACCCAGAAAGCAGGATGAAACACCCCCAGCCTTTCTAGGAGAGAGGCCTACTTGCTTGTCCTGGAGTTCCCGCCTTAGGGGAAGGCCTCGGGTTGGAACACACCCAGAGGCTGTGGAAGTGCACTCAGGGAACATAGGTCAGAGAGTCCATCTTTGTACGCTCTCTCTGCTTCGATACAGCTCCCCAGTGTCTCCCAGAAAGGAACGTATATACTCATCTGGATTTTCATACCTGCCACCCAGGGAAAGCCTATAGATCGCCCGGCCTTGGTGGTCAGCAGGACTTATACTTGCTGTCCCATGAACTGTATATATCTGCATACCTTAAAGGCTCCTAGCTAAGGATCTGGCTTCCCATAAGCCTGAATCTAGGTAATGACTGAGATTCCACTGCTGCTTTGGGATACTGACAGGTCTTGGCACACCCTGTATTAAAACTAAAATAGTATACTTGGACAGTTGATAGAAGATGATGCTATCTTATATCCACATATTCTACTATTTTCCTAAATAACCCGTCATGCTTTCTCAAAAAGAATGGATATAGCCCTAACCGGTTTGGCTCAGTGGATAGAGCGTTGGACTGCAGACTGAAAGGTCCCAGGTTCGATTCCGGTCAAGGGCATGTACCTTGGTTGTGGGCACATCCCCACAACGGGTGTGCAGGAGGCAGCTGATCGATGTTTCTCTCTCATCCATGTTTCTAACTCTCTATTCCTCCCCCTTCCTCTTTGTTAAAATAATCAATAAAATATATTAAAATAAATTGATCTACTACTTGGAGAACAGGAACACTAGATTAAACCTCCAGTGTCATTCCACTAAGACTAGATGGTGATGACCATTTATGTTTGGAACAATTGAAGAAGCAGCTCCACATGAGAGCCTGCTTGGCCTCGGATAGGCAGAAAACAGGACCTCTACCACATGAGTTGCTTGGGAGCAGAAAACTAGTCTTATTGCTCCTTCTTAACGCAGAGTATGCCATCTGGCATCTATTGGGATTTAGTAAATAGTTGTTAAGTAACTGAATTAAATCACGAGTGTATAGTTATAAAGTTTTCTCTCAACAGCCCTTTTTGCATCTGACTGTCCATATGAATATGTGAAAACTGTACAACTTAAAACTTCCTACATTTACGCATCCAAATTGTGGTGTAGACGGAAATGGGAATCACTGAAAGCTGGGGGAGAGTGGCCTGGATTCTCCACAGAAGGAAAATACCCACCCCTGTATTGGCTCTGTGCCCTGGAGAACAGACGACCTTGCGTAAACTGAATGAGACACATCAGGCTCACAATAGTGGCTTCCAAAAACCTGCCGTGTGCCAGGCACTTTGCACACACAGTAACTATGAACGGCACAGAAACTGAGGCACAGCTGGCTTGCTCAAGGCCACACACATTTCAAGAGAGAGGCTGAACAGGAATTCCAGCCAGATCGTCTCAATTTCAGTATTCATCCTCTTCCCACTTCACCACAGTAATTTTCAAGAGACGTTAAACATATAATTATATAATAACTAGATCACGATGTTAAAAATATACTCAATGTAAGTAACATTTAATCATGATTACAAATCTCATTAAAATGTAATTCTTTACTTGCACTAACACGACTGCTTTTAGTTCTTTCTTAATTCTTTCAGCTAATCAGTCAATGTTGTTTGAATAGTTAAAATACACTTTTAAAATGTGGAATGATAATGTATTATTGAAGAGTTTAGTGATGTGTTCGCATTAAACAGCAATTTGTAAAAAATAACAACAACAACAACTAATGTTCCACCAGATTTACAAGTGATCTACAAAACTTGCAAATGCTTGTTATGCATACACAGATTAGCATGGCTGCTCTGAGGCAGTATGGTGCACTGTGCCATCAGGCACACACAGCTGTAGCACATCACAGATCTGCTTCAACAGCACTCCTCCGTGTTCAGCTCCGATCTGCATTTAAATTCCTTGCATTAACAGCTGTAATGGAACTGTGCAGAGCCTTAGGCAAATAAACATGATAACCACCGAAGATTTTGACTATAGCCGTGCAGAGTAGTCACATCAAATGCAGAAGACAGAACATTACAGAAAAAAAAAAAAGTGTAGCTGGCAGTCTGGAAGAGTTAAGAAATTCTTGTTGAGACGTTGCATTTGTCAAGTTCTTTCTGCTAGTATTAAACTCAGCACTTTCTAGAAAGTGCTACCCTGACATTGTTCAATGTGGGAACTGTTTCTAAAGTAAATGAAAACGCCTTGTGTGCTACATTTCATCATGATTTCAAGCTCAATACATAGAAAAGATTTTAATATGTACACTAATAAAGAGTCGGCTTTCTACTCCAAATTGTTCTTCTCACAGACTGCACAGACCTCCACCCTCACTCCCTGGCCTCCAGAAGCTGAGAGACATCACACAGACTTAGCAAGGAGCTGGAGGAGGCGTAAGGAGAAGAAAGTGTGAACAAAGACCCGTGAATGACTATCCACCCTTCCTTTCACTTTCCCACTCTGGGGCTATGATTGCACGGCCTGCTTTCAGCATCACAGAAATAATAATGTCGCCGGTAGAAACGGGGTCCTTTCACAGAATCGTGAGGAAAGCATTTCAGGTGAGCCTCATGGGAGGTTGTGTGCAGTGGTAAGGATTACTGAAACTGCAGCAAATGCAAAGGGCCGTCCTGGTTTCAGCTCTTGTCCCTCTGGGGCCAAAGCCCAGCCTTGTCTTCATCAGGCCCAGAAATAGGGCCAGTGTCCAAAAATCCTGTACCATGCCAAGGTAGTCCAGTTTAGTCTCGGTCCCCATCTGGCTACCTTAGTCTGTTCTTGGCTGCACTTCAACACTGCCCAGGCCTGCGCTTGGAGCCCAGCTCCTGGGGGGTCCCAGGCAGCTGCTAGTCCCACATGGCTGTTATGAAGCGAGAATGAGGATGCTAATGCGCAAATGTGAGTGTTACCAGGAGGAGAGCTCCAGAGCTTTGTTAAGCTTGGATTACATGATCTGGGCTTGAGAAAGATCAGGCACTTTTTCAAAATAACCAATCAGTTTTCCAGTCCTTTGCAGGTGTGTGCTCAGCCCTCCCTCTAACCAATCCCTTTCCTAGATCTTTTCTAATCCAACCCTTTTCCCAGGCTAGACACCTCCCCTTTATGGCTGCCACTCTGGCTTCTACTGCGCATGCACTCAGCAGAGAACTTTCCCCTTTCTTGTTTTCTCTCTCCCTCGGAAATCCTGGCTAATGAACAGTCTTGATGGGAGATTCCTTTTGCTTCCTTTCTTTATTAACATCTAGCTACCTCTGCTAACAATAATGGAAGATTTGCTGACAGCAGCAGTGAACTTTGATTCTCAACTCCCTCCCACAAGCCCCTTGGGCATCTAACATGATGATACTTCAGTAATGGTACTGCCCTCTTAGAGAACAGTGCCTGAGCCTCTGATAGTGGGTCCTTTGAGTCCAGAAGGGGTGGAAAACAGCATGCAAAAGATGCCTTTTTTTTAGATATACACTCTGGTGAATTCCCGGTCTAAGTGAACCTCTGTTACCACTAGAAAGTTTCTCATGGAACTGACTCCAAAACTAAATTTGCCTTGTATTATATGAAAAAATATGACATAGATTTACCTTATAACTGTGATTGTTTTATTTTTATGATTCTTGAATTTATTTGATCAGCTTCCATGGAATGCAGACTATTAAAAAATATTATTTTGGAAGCTGTTAGCCTTTGTTAAAGTTTGGCAAAATTATTATATCTAATATTTTTATTAGAATTAGTAAAATCTCTTTAACCAATAGAAACAAATCTTTAATAACATATCTCCCTTCTCCTTTAACTGAATGATTTACATTTTATTTTATTTTATAAGAACAATTCATAACCTGTTGTAATATGTGCTTTAAGCAATTAATTTGCCAAAATATTTTCAGCCTGTCTTCACTGTAAGTAAAAAATAAATTGTCTAACAGTTTCTTTTTTTTAATTTCATTCATATATCACTGAATTCAAAGCACTTGGCCATATGTCAGACTGTGGCAGGTAGGTCATATGAGTAGTTTCATAATATATGAACTATTGGTGCACTTTATACTGCTAACAAATTTATTTGTTGAACTAGAGTTAAATCAACATGGCCATTTGAAATTCACTTTAGTTCAGTAAACAAATCACTGAGCACAAGAAAACAAAACAAAACAAAAAACCCTATTTTAAAATCTGTTTTTCTGCAGCTGCACATTTTAAATTAATCAATATATTTCTTATCAGTTTCCCACTGCTAAAAAATATGAAAAGTTGACTGGCCCCACAATAGCAGATGAACTAAAATAACTGAAAAGCATCAAATATTTTTAATTGGTATACAGGGATCTTTTACACACACATATGCACAAGAACAAACATGCTACTTGTTTAAATGTATATATAAAAAATAAAGTCACACAAATATCTATTTACTTTGAAAATATGATGACACCACTGAACAACTAAATATGAGAGATTTATTTATAATAATCTCCCTCCTAAACTATTTCATGCTATTTTACAGACAACATTCCAGAAATATACATATTGTCTAACTTATTTCTTAATTGCAAATGCAGTCACATGAATCTATGCTAGAACTATAACAAATATGCATATTATTAGTATACCTTGGAATAAAAGAAACATTGATAAATCCTATCAATGAGACAAATTTCACCCTCTTGTCATTTACTGTTAATATATGCATGTTGAGGTGATATTATATTACTACTACAGCAGGTTATAAATCATAGTTTAGATTTCCATGGTTGATGTCTTTGATCTTTATCTTATACAAGGGGCCCGGTGCATGAAGATTTGTGCACAGGGGGTGGGACCCTCAGCCCGACCTGCACCCTCTCCAGTCTGGGAGACCTCAGGGTAGCCCTCTTCAAACCAGGAGTTTCTGTCTTTGCAATCATATGAGCAAATTGTCTGAGACCCCAACCCAGTTTGGTTTGGTGCTCACAGAATAATAGAGGTCTTTTTTTTTTTCTTTGCTCCATTGGTGGAGATTTCCTAGAAGTTGCAGGATATCTTCCCTTTAATTTTTCCTCAACACTCTGACTTTACTTATGTCTCTCACCTTTTCTTTCCCTCCATCCCCCACCCGCAACAGTAACTTGCTCTAGGCTCACTTTGCTCTAGTGTCTAGGAGATCCTGCAACGCATCTGCCACCAGAACTATGATTCCCAGAATTCCTGGTGCTCCCCACACTCTTGGTTTCCGCTTCCAGTACAGGGGCTGCAGAAACCAAAAGGACTGTGAACTCCAGTCACACCCCAGGCCTGGCTGACAGGACCAGACACTCCAGTGGTGTCCCTGGGACCCCCGCTGCTTGGTGCTGGCGCATGCACATGCTGGCCACAGGCTCGAAGTGGGAAGGGTCCCAGGGACGCCCGCTGTGTTGCTCCGGCTACACGGAGGGCGGGCGGGCGTCCAACCCCGCCCCCCGGCTGTTTGGTGTCTGTGTACCATCTTTGTTGGGTTAATTTGCATACTCACTCCTGATTGGCTGTGGGCATCACAGAGGTACAGTCAATTTACATATTTGTCTATAATTAGTATAGATGATTTATATAAGGTTATTTTGATATATATTAGTAATTGTATAAGATAGATGTCTAGATGAACTTCATTTATCAGCCATAGTTTTTATAGAATTACTTCTTTACATCAACAAAACCAATAAATTTTTAATAAAAATACTATACCAAAACATGAGACAAATTCTTCTTCCTCTTTTTGAAGCCAACATTAATGAAGCATGCATAACATTGTTACATAGTTAGAATAAATTATTTTCTAAATCCCTAGTACATGTTTCTATTGTGTGTATCTGTAAGTTTGTGTGTTACTTCAATATATGTATTCAATTCCACCAGCGCTTCGAATAGTATCAAATGCATGCCTTCCTTTTCCATTTAACTGGAAAAACCCAAAGGCTTTAGACATAAGACAGAAAGCAAAAAGGACAAATGTTTTTGTTTGAATTATGATGCCCTTTAAATTATACTGCACAAGTACAAGTAGAAATAGAACAATTCTAACTTTAGAAACTGTAGCATATAAATGTCTCCACTAGGCAAACTGTCAAGACAACCTGGATAGCGTCAGTGAAAGTAGGTCTGTCCTTTCTTGGCTATAAAACTGGAAGGAGAAAATCTTGTTACCAGAGGCCTCTTCAGATAAAAACCAGTTTTTCAGCCAAAGAAACTCTTCTCTCTTCCTCAAAGTGCCTAGTCAGTTAATTTCTAAATGTTATGAGATCTTTTTTTTTTTTTTTCCAAAAGTGAAAACAATTGGCTCTTCTATACTGTTTACCCTTATCCTAGGTCAAATTATTCAAAATTCAAATTTTTAATGAAAAAATAATGAAGATCTAAAACTCTATTCAAAGTATAATAAAGGAAAACAGTCTCCATCAAGATAGTTTATACAAGCATTCATAAAGATATCATTAGTGATTATATAATCTAGAATAAATAGAATTTCCCCAAAAGAATGGCAGAGTCAAATACACCTTCCAAATTTCTATTTAGCCTTTACTAATACATTGGGAATAACCCCATTGACAAAAGTACCCTAAACATTTTCAGCAACACTAAATAATACTATCTCAACCAGTTAAAATTCCGAAAGCACTGGGTTGGTGAATGGCAGTGTGACTCAAAATTCCATTATCATTGCCCAAATTTCAATAACGTCAAAGCATTCACTTTGCCAACCCCAAATACAACAATACAGCTACAAGGTACACTACAGAAAATGAAGAGTTCCCACCAGGTTTTCACAATAGGGAAAAAAGTGCTTCCTTTCTTTTTTTATGTAAACAAAGACAGGAAGAAAATAACCATATTAACTAAAAAGTACTAAAAGACATTTATAAATAATATCACACTCTACATAATATACTAATCTCAAGTTTAAAAATAGTAATATTTCCTCAACAAAATGTCCTTCAGCAAATATCTATCATCCTATTTTTGAAATGTTGTAAAAATTAATTATAACATTTAATTATCACATAACTACCTTCAGTTAATGGGGAGAGACAATTATTAAAACAGAGATATTCATTAACACATTTAGAAACTTCATTAACACATTTAGGTTATTTTATCCGAATATCTAATAATTAATATAGGTGAGGTATGTACTATATACTCTAGTTCAATATACATTCTAATAAGTACCACGCCAAGGTAAAGCAATACGTTTGGAAATGTAAAATGTCAAGTATTTCTGCCACGAATCATATTTGTGTTTTATTATTGTCTTACCTCCATGATTTTGTCATGAATCTCCAAGCCTTCTGCTCTGTCAGCAGGTCCATTTTTCAAAATTTTTGAAACATAAATTCCTTCTCTCGATATTTCTTCTTGACCATTCTATTAAAAATATAACCATTAGCAGTAAGAAAGATGTAAACAAAGTTTTTAGTTGGATCAAGGACAATTTAGTAAATGTCTCACTGCCAACCCTCCTTAACATGCAACTCTTTTTCTTAGCTGGGGATTTGACACTGAATTTTAACTTACTTAACACCAGTCATTCATCAAGATGTCAGCTTTAATGAATGAGTCCAGCACCTCTGGCCAGATTATCTATTTACCTCATGTTTTCAAGTATGCATAAGAAACTATGGGGAAAGGGCATGTACAAGGCGATATCAACAGGCTCCTCCGTATGATTTATAGAGCATCCCATTTCTAAAGAGAGGGTGTATGTAATTTAAAAAGGTTGTAAGTTAAAGAAAACAAGAAGCATATCCAGCCTCACTATATAATTGGTTTGAGAGGTGGTCACAGTCTTCAAAATATAATTTAGCCTCGTGAAGTGATAGATTTGGGGATATAAATCTGAATGTTTCTAGTCACAGGGAAGACTGGGAGCTTGCTGAAGTGTGAAATCCCAAAGGATCAACTCTAAGCTGCAAGAGAACCCATTCAAAGCTAATCGTTACACGTTTCAGGTGTAATGAGCCTAATGATCGAGTAAACCTCAAACATATAGCCAATATGGTACAAGTAGTACATGTCAGCCAGTCCCAGGAAACCAACTACAGTGCAAAACTTATTTAGGGAAAATGCCCAATATCTTACAATAATACATCGTATAATTTTAAATGCCATTTCACTTCATGGCAGGTTAAATAACATTTTTTCTCCTTAATTAGTCTTCCTTAACATGAATTTTAAGAGGGTCTAAAAAATGGCCAATGTCACCTAAATGTCAAACACCTAACTAGCACTCATAACAATATTCCTTAGGGGAAAATGAAACAAAAATGATATGATGAAAAGACGTCTATTTTTTCCATAATAAATGGGCACTGTCCTAGAGACAGAAGCAAAGCAGTCATTAGTTGCTAGGTTTTTCAGATGCTAAACACAAAGAGGAAATATGCCCTTGCCATCCTGACCTAAATAGAGCATATGGCCAACAACTCTAAGACAGTTCCCCTAGACAACATCTGCACTGCAGGATGCAAAAATTTCACGGCAGTTTATTGAGAAAATGAAAGAACATGATTTTTTTTAAAGCTTCACCACCTTTTTCTAGTTATAGAGAAGATTAAGTTGATGTAGTAATTTAAAGGATATGATAGAACTTTGCAACTACAGCACAGTAGACACTAAAAGGATTATAATCCATGCGTTTTGAAAACAGTTGACATCATTGTAGAAAGTATTATTCATTCAATTAAATAAAAGAATTGACTTGGGGAGTCAAAAATATTTCAAACCTGCTCTTGTCCTTTAACATGTCATTTCCTATGTAACTGTGAAAACAATATCCCTTATTTCAAAACTGATTTTAATGGTTCATTCATTCATTCAGCATATATTGCCTGGTTTGTGTAAGCATCTGAAAACTGACCAACTTAACATAACCAATAGGAGGTGCAAGCAGGCAATACAATTGTCTAGTATTATTAAACAGAAATTGCCTATACACATTACTATGAAATAGGTTTATTTAAGAAATTTGCCAGTGGGGCCATACAAGGTAGATAAAATGTGAAATGTACTCTTTTCAAGTAGTAAAGAGAAGGAAGTTTTTAGCTGTTTTGCTTTGCTTTTTTAAAATATATATATATAGGTATGTACAGGAATATTTGCATTAAGGAAACGATTTAATCACAAGCATAATTTTAAAGATCAAACTAGATGCTTTTTGTACTAAAAATCCACAAATTAAAACTAAGTCATTATTTTATAAGCAAATAGTGAGCTATGCATTAACAAGGTGGGTTACCTGATTTGGCCGACCTCCTATAATATTGAATCCCAAAGTGTCATTTTCTCGTTCTAATAGAATGGTGAATGGCTTATGTTCTCCGCCCTGGAAGAAAGGGGATAAAATAGCAAACTCCGTAAAAAAATATATAAAATTAAATAAATTCTAGAGTAAAGCTTTTTTCCCCACTGTAAATAAATTAACATTTGAAAAGGGGAAAACTTACAATTAAGGATGGCTGAATTTGAGAGAAGGTTAATTTATTCCTAAATTCACTTTGAAAGGATGTATTTGAAGGGAACAACCATACATGTGAGAAAAATAACTATTTTCAACTAAATGGCATTGCATTTTTACACATTAAGCAGTCTTTATTCTAATGCATTCATTGTTTAATTCTGACTTCACTGTAATTTAAAACAGAATTCTGGTTTAGCCTTGCAAGTGTTCTTATTCTTTCCCTCTATTACAAAGGAGTAACATAAATTGTTAAAGGATCTGAGAATTACGCTACGTAAAAATTTCACCTCGGAAAGTCTGAAGGAATAGTGAACTATTTATCAATTTCTTTCCACTGTACTGTTTGGGTTATCGTTGTCATGCAGGATATGACAGGTTACAGTAATCCTAATTTTAAATAGTTTTATTATTGGGTTTTGCATAATTCCAGAAGATTAAATAAAATAAAATAAAAAACAGAGGAGAGTTAAACACATAGGAATTACATCTACAACCTGTTTATTAGTAAAGACTATTTTAAAAATAAGATGAAGTAGTGCCAGACTAGAGGAGTTTATTTTGTTTATGGTTATGGATGTTAACTATCCTAAGATATCATATATTTGGCAATGGGCAATTCCTTCAGAATGATAAAATCCCATAAGCATCTTGTACCGCTACTACCATCATCACCCCCTTTTCCCAGGTGCTTTTCCCAGGCAGTGCGCACAGCAGCCCCTACTGGTGGTGGGAAAACATTTCTGAGGAGCACGGAGAAGCCTTCTGATAATGAAGTCTGCACATCATGGGCAGTATTTCCTCACTCCTGAGAACCACAGCTTGACTTTTTGAATGGACTTCCCTGTCATATAATTCTAGCTGTTACTCCTTCCCATCAACTACTGCTTCCCTAGGACCTTGAAACCTGAGCTGGCACTACAAAGCATATTTCTGGCTTCTCTCTAGCTCTTCTCATTTTGTAAATTTATCTGGATATAAATAGGATAGAGAAAGAATAATAGGTAGCATCCAGTCTTTTAATTACGCAGAGTGCTTCCGTTTAGCAGAGTAGAAACATTGTAGCCCTTCACATTTCAATTTTTTTTTTTTAGGTGCAAGAACAGAAGCGTCTTAAGTCCTTGCCTGAGTTGGAGGGAGTCCCAAATGGGAAGCACCCCGGGTTGCCCCTCCCCAAGACACTGAAGAATGGAAACAGCTCCTTGAATGGAGTGCAAGTTCTCCTAAACCCCTGCTCACCATGGCAGCGACCAACAATGTCAAACACTGTGCAGAAGTCCTCCAGCAGAGAAGTGACAGCTTTATAAACAAGGGGTGCTGCAAAGAGGCTTGTTTATTCGGTCTAAAAGCGGGCAGCCCACGAGCACAGAACACAGTTGGGGCCAGCAGCTTCCACAAAGAAGAGAAACAGCCGCTGCAGAGCGGGGAGGAGGGGAGAGGAGGGAGGGCTCCTTTGACCCCAGATGGATGTTGCTGCTCTCAGACTTGGTTCCCCAAGTCACACACACACACACACACACACACACACACACACACACACACACACACGCACACCAGCACCACCACCAATTCTGAAACAAGAAGGCAGGTAAGGGTTATTTAGGGAAGGCAGGGGTGATGCAAAGAACTCTTCAGGTCTAAAAAAAATATCATCTCTTAATCTCTTAACTCTAGATCCCCACATCCCTGACGTTCCCTGTGCTGAGTAGAAGGTGGCTGATATGGGCAGTGTGACAGGGAACCAAGTCATTCGGAGCCCATGGAGGGGGCTAAGCAGGCCTCAGGGATGCTGGTGCAGTGGGAGAGGGAGGCAAGGGTGGCGAGGTCCCTGCCTCCTGGTCTCAGGTAAGGGCCAAAGGTACAAAACAGAGGCAGCGAGGGTGAGGGCAGGAGTCAGAAAGAGGGGGAACAAGGTTTCCGGGTGAGAAAATGAGTTTTCCTAATAACCTCCTTCTTCGTGGAAAAGTTGGCATAGAAACTGTTTAACTCTTTCCAATCCTCATATAAATGGAAAGGGAGCAATCCTTGCTAACTGCAATAGTCAGACATTCGGGAGATGAGTAATAGTATAGTGACCTCGGGCGGGTGGATGCCTCCTACTGCCTGACAAGGAGGGCATCACCTTCCCGGGGAGTCCTGAACTACAGAAAGAGCCTTCCTCTTTCCACCCCAGCGATCATTCCCGGGGCCCCAGCCCTCCGCGCTTACCGGGCCGTGGCCGCCGCCCAGGTCCCTGGCGAAGTTGCGGACGTGAGCCATGTACTGGGCGAACTTCTCCCGGTACCTGCGGGCCGCCAGCTGCACCTCGTCCTGCAGCGCCCAGAGCTGCGCCAGCAGCGCCTGCTCGCGCCGCCTCCAGGCGAGCACTCGCGCCCCGGGCCCCCGCCCGCGCCCGCGGCAGCCGCCCGGCAGCCCCCCGCGCGCGCCCCCGCCCCGGCCGGCCCCGGGCGCCGCTCCGCAGCCCCCCCGCGCGGGCACGTCCTCGCCGCCGCCGCCGCCGCGGCCGACCGGCCCCGAGACGCAGCCCCCGCGGCGGGCAGGGCCGGAGTCACCGCGCTCGGCGTGCGCCTCCAGCTCGTGCCGCCCGACCGAGCGGCCGCAGCCGCGGGCGCGGTGATCACACCGGATGCGCAGCTTGCGGATGAGGCTGCGCAGAGGCAGCACCCGGTACAGCTCGCCGGGCGCCAGGGGCTGGCACTGCAGCGGGCACCGGCGCCGCCGCGCCGCCCAGGGCAGCAGGCAGCTGGCGCAGAAGACGTGCCCGCACGGCGTGCACAGGGGCTCCTCCAGCACCCGGCCGCACAGCTTGCACTCCAAATCCGGGCCCAGGGCTTCGGCGAAGCGCTCCAGGGCAAAGCCCATGGCAGGGATGGGGGGGGGGGGGGCGGTCAGGGGATGCGAATGCGGAGTCCACTTCCTCCGAGCACCCCTGTCTCCCCGGGGCACCCTTGAGACAGCACTCCCGCTGTGGCCCCGGGGGGTGGGCAGGAGGAGAAGGTTGGGGGGTTGTAGTCTCAGAGTTTGGCGTGAAGTTTTCAGGCTCCAGCTAAGTCCCCTGGCTCCGCCGTATTGACGCTAATAGAAGCCACCTCAAGTGATGCCCCCTAGCCCCCTTAGCTAATCTGCAATTTATATTCTTTCAAATTGTGTCCACGGAGGGCCGAGGCCAGCTCTCAATAGCCCTTAGGGAAACGGTGCTCCACTTCGCCTGCACAGTGAACTTCAGGCAGTCTTCCAGCAGAAATAACTTCCAGTTCCACCTGAATACTCGAAGCTCCAGGGAAGCAGAATCTTTGTCCATGAGGTTTGTCCATTCCATCGACTCCTCATCACTCCGCATCAAGTGGATCTGCAATAAATGTGTTTGAATTAGATGCACTCTTGTTCTTTCAAAGCAATCAACTACAAAATCACCAGCTAGGTGTGTCTGCCAGCTTAGGAAAATCACTGCGAGGTATCTCCAGAGCCAGGTTCCTCAAATCACGATCCGGAAGTCAGTGAGATTCCTGAGGCAGGATGATGACTGGCAGCCACCATGGGGAAAAGGCCAGGTGCTCGCCTTAGGAAACCTCTCTCTTAGGGAGAACTTGAACCACCATTCAAGGCCTCCAGCCAGGTGAGGAGGCTGGGATTCTGTTACTGAGCACTCCGACTCCAGGTTCAATCACCACACCATCCGTCTTCTACTTCCGCAGGCATTTACACTGGGGAGGGAATGCGACCTTTTGGGCACTTGGGAAGGTGAGTTAAAGGGAAGGATTATGAAAGAAAGCAGTGAAATCACAAATCAAATCTTACTAGTTGCTTCCCTCTACTTACCCTGTATATGCAGTTTAGGTCCAAAGTGCTTCCACCCCCAGTTTGACTCTTCAGGGTGGGTAGCATGCCAGGCCTTACTGAAAACACGCAGCAAGGAGTGCCTCCAAGCTCTCCTTCCCCAGCTTCCTTCACCATCTTCTGAAACTTAGGAACGCAAAGCAACCCTATCACCTGGATACATACCACTTCCTGCCCTTATGCTGCCGCTACTTCCGCAGGCCTGAGATGGGCTCCCTAAATTAATCAGTGATGATTCCTCATCACCAGCTGAGCGTTTTGCCCAGAAAGCTGTGTCCTCATGGATAGCCCCAGTAGCTATCAGTTGAAACACAGGAACAAGGCTCCAGTCTTTGCCCTTTAAATCCTTGAAGGGAAGAATTAGCAATGGCTAATAATAGAGGCTAATAAGAACCTTCTGGGCCTTCTTTCTGTTTGAAAGGTGAGATTTTATTAGAGTAGTTCAATAGCAGTGGGGATCCTGGATTGACTTGCCAGATATTTGATATGCTTTTAAACTTGTTTCAAAATAAGATGCTATAGTCCACATTTTCTACATATACTAGTAGATCATGATAAAGTAACGTTTGCCACAATGCTGTAAATTTCCCCCTTCCCTTTAGTCTTTCACAAACAAACAATAATTCCCAAATAAATAAGGAATCATTTCACAGTAGTAGCATGAGCATATGCTTCTGAATTGCATAGGTCGGCTATACAAAGGAGAATGTTATAGAATGTATTCAAATAATCTGGGCCAGAGACTTCTGTTCCATCTTCTTTTTTTAGTTACAGAAAAAGCTGTGACTTATAGCTGTGAGTTTATAGCTAGGGCTTGACATTTATTTCACAATAAGCACGATAATAGAATGTTTTTAAGAAAAGAGAGAGAAGAGGTGAAATCTGAAAATGTTCAGTTGAGATATTATAAAACTGAGACATGCAGTTAGTTGAAAATTAAAAAAAAAACCCAAAAACTATATATCACAATGGTTATATGATGAGTTTGGTTAACCTATATAATTCTTGTAGCAAAACTAGGGTCGTGAGTAGATCTTGTTATGAGTAATCCCGGGATGTATAATATTTTGATTGTTGAAGAGAAGATGGATGTCAAAAACCTTGTCTACAGAGAATCACGAGTTAAACACGAGAACATGTGAAGTGAAGCCAAGTAATGAAGTCGGCCAAAAGGGAGCTTAGGAGAATCTTTTACGTGAGAAAAGGCAAGCGTGAGTGCTTCCAAAGAGAGTTAATTGCCAGGACGAAAACATTATGAGGTGAAGCTAAGGAAATGGACACACCTACATGAAGCCCATGGACTCTTCCCATCTGAAAACATTGCAGCTTAATAAACCTGTGACATCAATTGAACTAACTAGTCTGATGTCCCTTCCCAGACTATAGAAGATTATTCTATATATTAGGAAAATTGTAGTATCTCAAGAAAAGCTTAGGTGAGCTGGAAACCTGGAGCCCAGTTAGACGGAAGTAACGGGGTAAACAAAGAAAGCATTTGAAATAAGTTTAAAGTACGCACGAATATTTCAGCAAAACAGATTCAGTAACACTGAGATATCTTTTGCCTAAAAAGAAAAATTACCACCTTGCTTCAATAGCTTGGGCATGTCCGTATGTCTTCACTGATCAGAATTATCTATTAAGAATCCCTGGTTAGTGAAAGCTGCAGGCTCAAAAGCAACATTGTCTTTCTTCTTGCTGCGGGTTGTGGCCAAGACCAGGCCTGTCACCTTTCTCATAACCTTCCATTCAGACTGAACCTGAGACTATGCTTTGCCAACTGAGATTCAATGGGAAGACAATAAATATACTTCTTTCATCTGCAAGCCAAGGAACATGGCTGAACTCAAAATATTTTAAGGTAACCAGTGTTTGGTTAGGTATTTTCAGCATAGGAACTAGTTTTTATTTTAATCCACTGTCAGGGGTCATATATCCAAGAAAACAGATAAAGAATTTACTTACTTGCTATATTCTTTGGGCCAATTTGTAGAGCAGTAATGAACGTGGGTATGTCTGTGAGTGTTTCCAGTGAGAAGCGTGAGTCATCCCTACTTCCAAGGATGAATAGGGAATCTGAGAGTTGCTGATTGTTAAGTCAAACACTAAAAGACCTAATACTGAAATAGTATATTCAAAGACTCAGAAATGATGAATGGAGAGGTGAATAGGAAAAAGAGATAATTTTTTCCACCCCATGCATAGATAATACCGTAAGTCAACTCATTTGTGATTTTTTAAATGTCTCATGCATTTGATTGAGAATTATGAAGTCAGGAAGCTTGAAAAAATTCTTCAAAGAAACAAATAAAGCACTTCTTTAATTCATACATGTTTAGATAGTATATTTTGGCACTTTCAACAAAATAGTAATTTTTAAATCTTCTTCTATTATAAGACCTTAAAATCTCATCATTTATATTTCCTTTTCGCTTATTCCCTGGTCAGAAATCATGAATTACTATTATGGTCTGTAATCATATACATTTCTCCAAAGTGCCCCAAATTTAAGCTGTAACTGTCTATATAAGATTACCCTGATAGGTGGGGTAAAAATACCCAGCTACTTGAGGTCAAAAAGTTCCCGTGGATACATTCATTTGTATTATTGAAGTTAACATTCATTTCTGTTCTTATCTTTATATTATTTACACTTAGTAGCATAAATAAATGGGTTTATAAAGCATGAGATAATAAGGTCAACTTGGAACTATTTAAAAATTCTAAACTTGATTAAAACAATAAAAGATGCTTTCAAGTTGAGCTATTTGAAAGCTCACTAAGAATGAGGAAGCTATTTTTACAAGATAGGCTGATAACATACTGTGTCGGGGAAGAAACACTTTTAGATGTGCATTTCACTCTGAAAATTACAGAACTGGTCAAACCCAGAGAACATGAGCAATATCAGTCATTACGATTTCTGTCTGTCGACACGTACTCCACCAGAAGTTATTTTCTATTACCTTCCTTTTCAACTGTCTTTGGCAAAATGAAGAATTTAAAGGGGCATCATGACAGTACAGAATGCCATTTTCGAGAAGAACAAAATGATATAAACAAAACTATTGTGTACAGCAAAATACAGTAAATGATTTATAGTAATTATGCAGTGTCTGTGGGATGCAATATCAGACAGCACAGAATGAAGCATTGGAAGGAGGCCAAGTTAAAGTGGAAGATTAAATTAAAAATTGTGGCAACTTTCAATTCAATGATGGACTGATCTCTAAATTCACTGAGACATTAGGGTCACGTTATTATCCATTTAAGAGAGAAATGTTGTGAGAGATGGTTTATACAAGAAAATAGATTAAATCCTATATTAAGTTAACCTTGATTTTGTGCTATAACTTTGCGGGCCACAGTCACTAACAAAGGGGAAATATCAGAAACAACTACAAGAGCTAATATGCCATAATTATTCACTCTGCGACAGGCATAGCATACACTCTACATGCACAAGCTCGTTCCATTATCCCAATGATCAATGTGGTAGATACTATTATTATTCCCACAACTTGCCCAAGTTTATACAAACAGAAAGTGGCAAAGTTTGGGATTAAACCAATGTCTGCCTCATTAAACGCTCACTCTACAGTACAGTACACTCCAATGGCTTTTCCCTACATCTATTAAGGAGTTATTTTAGGATAAAATGCACTATGCCATGTGATATGTGAATGGAAGTTATAACTGTGTCTATTTGATTCCATTGTGAAAAGGCTACCACTCCCCCCGCCCCGCCCCCCCCCTTTCTCTAAGGAGGAAAATTCTAGGGTCACATTTATTAGAGGACTTTGAGTAATTGATGTGAATGAGAATATTGACCTTATTAATTGTTCTATGTAACACCAATGTGGTTAAAAGTTTAGGTCATTCTGTCCACATAACTGGGAGCTTCCTATATGATAAACCAGTTGTCTCTGTTCCTTAAATCCTGGTTTAATAAATCAATCACTATAAATTTTGGTTGAAACTTTACTTTGTGTTTAGTTCTTCAATGAAGATTTTTTGGTAACTTAATATCTTTTAGACGTCTCTCCAAAATTTCAGAGACTTCCTCAAAATTTTGAGATATTTTAAGTTCATTAAATAAACACGTTGCTTAGTGAAAACCAACAAATTATTTTGCTGAATAAAAATTTTTTTTTTACTATTTGTAATATTGTTAGAATCAGAGCCTAAAACTAATGTTGTAAGTAGGGTTTGAAGACAAAACTTAAAAAAATGTCACTAATCAGATTTACCATCAGTAATATTCCTTTGAGTTTCAGAAGCCACTTTGCTCATTTTTTTTGCAACTCAGAAGGAATTCATAAATAATGTTATTTATTAGTAATTTATTACATGATAACATGCATTTTAAAAATAAGAGGAATTGGAAATTCCACATGAAAACTCTGTTGACTACTATAAGGTCTAAGAAGCAAAGAGACATTTCTGCCATTATTTGTACCACTACACCATGGGTCTGGGCATGAATTGTTTAATTTCAGTATAATCTCACCTGTAAAATAAAATAATTGACATCTTTAAAGAATAAAACAAAATATCTATAGTTTGTTTGGGATGCTTTAATTACCATTTATAATTATAGACAAAATGATCATATACTACAGTATCATATGTGACACAAGTTTAAATTATAAACTCCCAAATTCAGGGTACCCAATGTTTATTAATGTAAAGCAAATCTAAGTGTTGTCACTAACTGGTCAAATTAGTCTTGACCAACTTAGTTAGCCTTTTTCTGACTTAATTTTTTTATCATCTATAAAATGAGAATAATAATTTCACCTACCTCATTGGGTTATTGTGTAATTGGTTAGTAAATATAGCATAGTTCTTATTATGTATTTGCCCTCATTATTGCACCCTGGAAATATTTTATCAAATTACACATAAAGAATAGTTTATGAGTATATGTCCCAAAACACTGAATGCCTGTGCCTGCCCCCCCAAAAAAATCTCATTATGTTATTTTCATTTGCACTTTTTGTTTGTTTGTTTTGTTTTTTACCATCGATTATTTGTAATGTTTATTGACCATAGGTATTTCTTCCTGGGATTTATTCTTTACATTTTTCTATAATAATATTTGTCTTTTAATAATTGATATGAGTCTTTTATATATTCAGAATACTACTTTTTTTATCAGCCTGTATAACATTGTTAAATTCTGTTTTGAATTATCTGTCTTTGAAAGTTGAAGAAGGAAGAGCGTGCATTATTCTTGTGAAAGAATCTTAAAACACAGACTATCAATCATCACTGTCTTGTTAAGAGAAGAGAATGCGGGTTTTTGCTTTGTAGTATTAGTATATGTCTCACCACATCCACTGAATAGATATGTCCGCCTTGTTACATGAGAGAAGAGTGTGCCCTTCAATGCAACCTTGAACACGAGTTAGGGAAACCACTTTCTTCCTGGATTCTTCCAACTAGATTATTGAAACCGCTCAAACAATCTTTTATCAATGTTGCAAACTTGTTCACCAGTTCTGTGATATCATTTACCTTTATTTGGTATGTGCTATGCTAACATTTTATTTTTTTATGAAGAACTCCTTTTTAAAGAAACTTTGTATGCACAATGCAGTATTTGGTAAATGTTTGTTTAATGTTAAATAAACACAATAGTTTAAATTATGTGCAATTTTGGTTCCTAGTTAAGGTTATGATTACAGTATTCATTTGCAGAGTCTACAGTATTCATTTGCAGAGTCACCCCACAACTGCACACTAGATTTCTGATTGTAATAGGGAGACTGATTAATTCCATTCATGTATTTCTTGCCCACCTTCTAGCTCCATGCTGATTACTCCCATCAGGTCCATAATCATCATCCAATTTACAAACCCTTTGGGTTAACTGTCTTCCCCCATCTCTTTCTGACTCATTTCAGTCTTTTCTTTTCTCCAAATTTTTTAGAGCAGAGTTACTTATCTTTTTAACCCCATTTTCAGATTCTTTCACAATGCCTTCCAATGTAATCCTATTTCCAAAATTTTTTCTCATATATTCAAACTTTCCTGGAGAAACTCTTTTAGTATCTACTGTTTTAACTTAACCTGATTTTCCTCTGGTAACTGAATTCTCCCAGAAGAAACTGAAAGAATGAAATAATTCATTCCCCTAATCACCATAATCTCAAAGGTAGGGAAAAGGACAGCATTTATTCATGGTATGTTTATAGATAGGAGTCTTTTTTTTAAGTCGATGGTAAAGACTTAGACATTGTAATTACTGCAGTCCTTGAATTGAATCCTTGTTCCTTTAATACTGGCTGTGCAGTCTTGTGGTAAAGGAATTAACCTTTCTGAATATTAATTTCATTATGTATAAAATGAGCAAAATAACAGCTATTACACAATGATTGTGTGAAGAATAATAAATTAGTGCTTATATCTCTGACACAGAGGTGGTGTTTAATAAATGGCTGCTCTTGTTCTTCCTCTGGGCAAACCTAATTTAGGTTAGGGCATTTTTAACTGTAAAATATATGCAATAATCATAAAATTTTTTGTTACCCTGTAAGTCATATTGTACAACATATTATCCCTTGTTCAAAATGATATAAAATATAATTTTATTCAGATTGTTTTTCTATAATCTGATCCACATTAATAAATATGGCTAAAACTAAATATTGCATCTGCCCTCTCTCAAAAATGCTGTTTTTTTCAGTTAAATAATTGAAAAGAGAGGTGCATGTTGAAATACTATAAACATTAGATTTCCTTTTTATTTTGCACACAGTTATAAAATTCAACCTGCCCCTAAATGTTGGCACAAAACCAGATTTTCAACTAAATGTGAATCTTGCCAAAATACTTAAGAAATATAAGCCAACAAATCTGGAGAACAATCTGGCAGCACTTAGTGACGTCAAGAATGTGCACCCCTATGACCCAGCAGCCCTCTCCTGGGAGCCTCTTCCACAGGTTGATTCTGGAGGTTTGCCGAAGCTTTGTCTGGGGGCCAGGGAATTATGGGAAACCTAGGTGTGCATCTAAAGGAGAAGAGATGAAACGTGTGGTAGAAATAGCCTACAGGCTATGCAGTGGTCAAAAGCAAAGATCAACATACGCATCCAGATGCAGCTGCACTCAAAGCCACAATATTGAGTTAAAAATAATCATAAGCATGTCTGTAGCAGAATAGCGTTTTTGTAAATTAAAAACAGATACATTCATAAAACAAAAATGCACATTTTTCAAGGATACATACATATCCAAAGACACATGTTAAATGCATTAGAGTAGGTGACTATGAAAGGAAGGAAGTGGTAGTGGGGAGTGGGAATAACAGGGAAAGGGAGAAAATAAATTGCACAGACTAAGGGTGATGGTATATCATGAACTGAGGATTATGATTCATTCAATTCTCTGTTTTTAAGATCTAATAAAAACAAAAGAGAAAAAGAAATAGAGAGTGAGTGAGAAGAAATGAAGGGAAGGGAAGAAAAAGGGAAAAACTACAATCAGGTCTTGCTTCATGCATATCCATTTAAGAACTTCTCTTTTAATCTGTTCATAGTGGTTTTAATTCAATTTGTATCCCTGCATATCACCAAAACATATTTCCTGAAGATGACTGCATTAATTACACCTACTTTTAGTAGGTTCACTTCATGACTACAGGGACATTTAGATATTAAATTGATGGACTTAATCCACATTTAAATTAAAAACAAGAAAAGCAAATTGCCTTTCTACCTGGCTGTGTACTCCACTAAGCCTGCTGAACATTTGCTGTAACAGGATGGTTTCTACAGCAATTTATGAGTCTTATTTTTCACAGTCAGAGAGAGTCCTAAATAATAAAAGGGTAGAATATGTTTGTGTGTGCATGCTTGTATTGGTGCACAAAGATTATATAAATTATATTTTCAGTTATTTGTTCTACTATGGGGGAGTATAGCTAAATTAAAGACAGATGTAAAACAGTAAGCGAAGCTGAGAGGCCAAGACAGAGCACCGGCACACAGAACATACAGAACATCCCTCTGTGCTATGGAGATACAGGAAGCTTCCAAGATACAGGGCAGAACCTGGAGGGCTCAGGGGAGAGAACGAAAGGGAGAGGATTGGCAGGGTAGAGGATTGGCTTCCACGCAAACACTACAGGAATTAACCATGAATCAAGACTTCTTAAATTATCTAGTGTCAGTATCTAGCATAGGAATTGGGAAAGAAGTAGATGATTCAGTAAATGGTTTTAGGAAAATCACCTGCTATATGGAAAAAAAAATCTGTTTCAATTTTGACCAATCTCCCTTTGTGTAGATAAGTTCCATGAGTATTAAATATAAACTTTTAAAATTAAATATTAAAGTTTCTAGAAATAAATCTGAAGAATATAGATGAAAGTATCAGTAGGTTTGGCTATGTTACCTTCTGGATATTAACAATAAAATAAAAGCAAAATCAAGCAATAAACATGCAGGTTATATTTATAAGAAAATTATTAAAACCCTAACAGAGAAATTAGCAAAGAGCATTTACAGGAAAGAAATGGATAAGTAAGAAATAAACAAACAAAAGGTTAATTTAATTAAGTTAAAGACATGCTAACTACGGAAGCAATAAGAGAACACTATCTTACCTAATAATAGACAAACATGTAAATCGACCATACCTCCGCTACACCCACAGCCAATCAGGAGTGAGTATGCAAATTAACCCAACAAATATGGAAGGTTAATTTGCATATGCAGGCATGGAGCAACCAGCCGGGGTGGGATGCCTGCTATGAGGAGGAGGGAGGGGGGCAGAGGGAGCTACAGGAGCGGTGTTCCGGCCTAGAGCGAGGACTTGGCGGCTCCCGGGTGGCCCAAGAGTGGGGACTTGGAGGCTCCCAGGTGGACGGCAGCGAAGACAGGGGAAGGAAGGCCTATTCTTGCACGAATATCGTGCAATGGGCCTCTAGTTTGTCTAATAAATTAGCAAAGGTTAATTTATGATTGAGAGAATATAGATGTCTAGGAACTTGTCTGTGTTTGTATGTGTGAAGGTCTATCTGTCTATCATGTGTCTCAGTGTTCATTTGTGACACTTCCTGGATTTCATAATCCCTGCTACTGATAAATATAACCTCTTTGAGGGTATAAAAATCGCTTTAAAATTTTAAGTTTTAGCCCTATCCAGTTTGGCTCAGAGTGTCAGCACATGGACTTAAAGGCCCCGGGTTCAACTCTGGTAAAGGCAAATGCCTGGGTTGCAGGCTCAATTCCTGACCTTGGTCGGGTCACATGCAGGAGACAATCAACCAATGTGTCTCTCTCACATAGAAGTTTCTCTCCCTCTATCTCTTCCCATCCTTTCCACTCTAAAAAAGTCGATGGAAAAAATATCCTCGGGTGAGGATTAACACAAAAAAAAACAAAACAAAACAAAGTTTAATTTGTATCCATAGTTTTATTTAGACTACACAATAAAAAAAGAATCTATCAACCTACACATGAGTTATCACAAAGGTTTCACTACAACACAATGTGAAAGGGTGGTCTTTACTTCTTAGATCATTATGGGCCAATTTGATAGTAATATGGAAAAATATCATGATCTCTCTCTCTCATACCATATGCAATGTTCTAAGTGTGACAGTTTAAAAGATAGGTGTGCTACACCAAAAAATAAAGATCATAGAAAAAAGCATAGAACATCTCATAATATTAGAGTAGACTGAAATTTCTTAAGCAAGATGTATAAAGTGCTACCGATAAAATATAAAAAGGAGAAATTGGCTGGTAACTGGAAGGGGATTGTGGATTCACAGGTTTTGCTTCAAATTATATAATCTAAATCATGTTTACATGTTGGTTAGTGTGATCCATCAGAGACGGAGAATGTGATGATATAGGAAGAAGAAGGCATTGAAGGAGTGTGTATTCATGCCCTACCCTTGAGTGTTGGCTGGCTTCACAAATTGCCTCTAAGCAGCAGAATGTGGTAAAAGCAATGGGTTGTCATGTACATGATTAGATTATGTAAGATTATAACTTCTCTTTTACTAGCAGACTCTCTCTGGCTTTGCTAAAGCAAGCAGCCATGTTGGGGAGACCCATATGGCAAGAATCTGAGGATGGATTCTGTCCAATAGCCAGCAAGAAACTATAATCTCACACTATAACAGCTCCAGGGAAACTCATTCTTGCCAATAGTCGTAGAAGGCCCATCCGGATAATCCATATGATCTCAGTTTTGCCTATTTGTAGCACTAAAAAGAGCTGAGCAATGGCAGAGTCAGATGGGGGAGGGGGGGTCAGGGATGGAACATCAAACCCCACCTGACCAATCAGTTAGGTTTGCCTCCGACTGAGGTGGCCCCAGAACATGACACTTTCAGTTTTAAAACTGGGGCAGCCCCAGGAAAACCAGAGTGATTTGGTCACCTTCTCAGGCTTTACCTATGCTAAAATTAGGATTCAATACCACAGACTCATAATTCAGTGGCAGGTACGAGCAGGACACCATGGGCCCCTATGAATCTGAGGCCTACACCCTTACTCTATCTTGACATGATCTTATAAACTCAGTCCCGTAGGGAGATGCCATCTTAGCCAGAAGAACAGGGTGGAGGGAACAAGTCCTGGGTGGGAATGGGTTGGTGAAGAAACTCTTAATCACTAGACATTTATCTGAAAGAGATTTATTTTACCCACAAAAGATGGTTTAAATTGAAGATCCTTTTCATGGATAAGCTTCTATCCTTCCTCCCCTCAGCGCTGTGGCATCCAGGCTCAGGAACAGGGAGAGGTCTGTTATAGAACACAAAGGAACTGCCATTTGTGCATCTAAGGTGGAGTGGGTACTGTTAGACATCGTTACACCTCTGTGGTGGCTTAGCTAAGCTGGATTGATGCTTGGATGATTCCCTTTCCTGCATGGTTTGGATTAGATTAGGCCCCGAATGTAATTTGTGCAAGGTTTGGAAGGGGGAGTGATACCGCAGCTGTGTTTATGCTGGGAAGTTTGGGAAAGGGTCAGAGGTTGTGGGGCTCACTCCAGTGTCCCGGATCTACTGGTTCACCTTGTTATCACAGATCAGCAGCTCCTGCAGCTCCCATTGATCCTTCTGCAGCTCCTCCTAATGTTGGGCCAGTTTCCATTACCAATGTCTTCAAAGTTGGAGGCTTAGAGGCAGTGAGAGGTGGATGCAGGGGCCGGTGAAAGAGTGAGACAGGGCCCGGTGTGTCCTCGTGAACTCCAGCTTATTCACAGGCTCCTGTTTGTCCTTGCTTCCCCCACTTCACACCCATCTTTCCTTCCTTGCTGCTGGCCCTTGCCAACATCAGGCACAACTTCAGGTCCAATAGTAACACACTATGGGAGACTAACCAGCTCCCATAATCACGCAAGTTCTGATCCTTATAATAAATGTGTCAAGTCCCTCAGAGTGGTTCTGCTTCTTTGATGGAATTTATAGCATTCCCAAAAGATATTAAGGACTCTATTAATATCTTAATTTTTCAGATGAAGGCACTATAACTGAAAGATCAAGTAATTGACCTCAAATCATAGAGCTCTTAAGTGACAACCTCTGGTTTGAACCCATCTTTCTCAAGCTCTACAGCCCTCTCTCTTTCCAAGTTGGCTTATCCTCAATGATGCCTGTCCCTGGGAAATCATTCTATCATGTCAGTCATTGCCTACCAAAACTCTGGCAGCATAAAACAGAGAGCAGGGAACTCAGGAGAGTGGAGAATGGCTGCCTCTGGGGTGGGCAGGGCACCTAGAAAGCCATGCAGAGCAAGTTCTGGTTGCCTGAGTTTGAAAGCCCTAACACTTACTATGATAATAACACCCCATGTCAGACTTTTCCTAAGTGCTTTACACTTCCTAAATCATGTAATCCTTATAGCAACTGTAAGAAGCAGGCTTTATTATTAATCCAACCTTACAGATGGACAAGATTGCTCAATCAGTTGGCTTAGAGCCAGAATTCAAACTCAGAAGGTTGGCCACCAAGTTGCATTTCCTGAACAAAGTGGAGCAGGCACCACAAAGCAGTGCTGAGTTTCATTAGAGGAGTTAGGGCTTCCCAGAAGACTAGCATTTTCTACCTCGCGGTTTTGTTAACAGCGAAATAAAAAAATGACCCAGGAAATAGACATCAAAGTAAAACTTAATGACTTTCTTTGGTTTACTCATCAATCTTACACTTTTACAAGACATTAAATTGCTAATAAAAACAATGTTTTGAACAATTGAATATTGAAACCACCATTATTATTAACCACTAAGGTAAGTATCATGACAGTGAAATTTCAGGAGAATGGCCTAGTTGCTTACATTATAGATTGTCAGATATTTCTCAAGTGTCCACAGGAAACTTTGCAGCTACACTAGGATTTTTGTTTAGTGGCTTTCTGTCATACCATTTAGAAAACCTGTTTAATTTTAAAATATTATATCTTTAAGAATAAAAAAAAGTCCTTTATATTCATCTAATATTATTAACAGGAAGGAAAAGCAAAGCGCGATATATAAAGATGAAGCCAGCTATAAACACAAAGCAAAGAAATGAGGGGAAAATAGCATGTTGGAAGATTTCCAGAGTGTCTATTTTAATCTTGGAATTAAGATTTTGAAATGTAGCTTAAATATCATTCCATTAGAATATAATTGGCTCACCCCAAGCTAAGCTAAGCATCCTTAAAGATCTGTGAAGAGAATCTAAGTGTTACTGCTTGACATAGATATAAGATGTCTTTCTAAAAGTCAAAGAAAATGATCCCTTGTGTCTTTTTAAAAGCAAAATAGAAAATGGAGTTAAAGTTAATAAACATGTCTGGAAAACAAATATTATTTTTATTTTATTTTGCTATTATTATTTTTGTCTTTTGTCTGGACAGGAGTCATATTAGAAATAAGAAATGAACAAGTGAAAGAGGTTAAGAAACAAATACATTTAATATCTGACTCTTACTATGAATAAATTAAAATTGCCCTCATCCTTTCTAATAAAAGAGTAATATGCAAATTGACTATCACTCCAACACACAAGATGGCCACCCCCATGTGGTCAAAGATGGCCACCCCCATGTGGACATAAGATGGCCACCACAAGATTGCTGGCAGGGGAGGGCAGTTGTGGGCAATCAGGCCAGCAGGGGAAGGCAGTTAGGGGTGACTGGGCTGGCAGAGGAGGGCAGTTGTCGGGGGGGGGGGGGGGGGGCGACCCAGGCCTGCAGGGGAGAGCAGTTGGTGGCGACCAGGCTGGCAGGGGAGTGCAGTTAGGAGCAACCAGACTGACAAGGGAGGGCAGTTAGGGGTGACCAAGCCAGCAGGGGAGGGAAGTTGGGGGCAACCAGGCCTGAAGGGGAGGACAGTTAGGGGAGACCAGGCCTGCAGGGGAGGGCAGTTAGGGGCGACCAGGCTGGCAAGGGAGGGCAGTTAGGGGTGAGTAGGCCAGCAGGGGAGGGCAGTTAGGGGCAATCGGGCCAGGAGGGGAGCAGTTAGGCATCAATCAGGCTGACAGGGGAGTGATTATGGGGTGATCAGACTGGCAGGCAGGTGAGCGGTTGGGAGCCAGCAGTCCTGGATTGTGAGAGGGGTGTCTGACTGCCCGTTTAGGCCCAATCCCAAATGGGCAGTCGGACATCCCTTGAGGGGTCCCAGATTGGAGAGGGTGCAGGCTGGGCTGAGGGACACACACAAATCCCCATCCCCCTGTACGAATTTCGTGCACCAGGCTTCTAGTCACATTATAAACATTAAGGACATGATTCTTCTAATTTAGGTAGTACTTTGGTATTTATAAAACACATTCACATCCATTAGAATCTTTGATTTTCTTTACCATCAACTCTGAGGATAGGTATTATTATCATTGTTGTACACAGGAAAACAGTGAGTCTCAGACCTTGAAATTAACTGTTCAAAATCACATGACAGAATTTGAATCTTGATAAACTAATTTTAGGATTAATGATTCTCCCCACCCACCCACATTTAAACTAGTTTTTTTCCTTCTTAGTTTTGAGAAGCCTGACACCAAGAATTAACTTTTTGCTTCTTAAGTATCTTCTCATAGTTGAAATTATACAAAAAATAAGTTATATTTGTATTACCCACTGACCCTATATTTTTCATAAAACCTGTTTTGATATAAATGACAACTGGACTATTCCCTCCCCCAACCATAGTATTTTTTTTTTTAAGTCCCTGTCAGGCAGGAAAGACCAGAAACATCCAGGTCTCTCTTAATATCAGTGTTATACAGAAAAATTAAGTCAACTCAATAGGATATAAAGCTTCATCCAGAATAATAAGCTGGATCATTCAGCTTAATTCAGAAACAAGATACCTGCAATTGTTTTTCTGTTTTGTTTTGTTTTTCTGTTTGTTTTTATACCAATCGCTCTTAGACTCTCTCTGTAGAAATTCTACTTCATTGGGAAGTAAATAAGGGGCATAGTTTTCTATTTAACACAATTTTATCTTCCGGCCCAACAGAATATTGACCTTTACTAATTTTTTTTGTTTCCTAATTCAATACACCCTATAGGAGCCCACATGAAGGTTGAGATTTTTGTCTAGTTTCATTCATTCCTGTAACTCTGATGTCTAAAACAGCATCTGGCACATGGCAGATGCTCTACAAATATTTGTTGAATGAAGGAAGGAAGTTTGTAAGCCAAGGTTTAGTAGAGAAATTGGCTTCCTATCTACTGTTAAATAACAGGGATATGTAGGCAGGATTTGGGTCATTAACATAGTTTATAAAATCTATTTCCTCCTCTGTTCTTCACACTTTTCTTCAACTCCAATGCCTCCACTTATTTGGCATAATTCCTACTGTTCACATAACTCAGTGATGAAGGCAAGTGGGAACAGAGGATTAAGGACAGTGAAGCAGACTGGGAGGAAGCAGGGCAAGAAGGTGTCGCTTTACTTTTACTTTTTTAAAGGTGTCATTATTTCTTACATTTTAGAAGAAAATTTATTTTAAAGATAGTCATTATTTTTATTTATTTTTAAAATTTCATTTTAAAATTGTTTTTAATAAACCTCACTAACATCCCTAAATAAGTCATATCTACAAAATTTCAAAATTTTGCATGATACCTTCTCCTTCCTACATACCTCCTGAATTGCAAATAATCACAGAGCCTGGCCAGTGTGGCTCAGTGGTTGAGCATCTACCTTTGAACCAGAAGGCCATGATTTGACTCCCGGTCAGGGCACATGCCCGGGTTGTGGGCTCTATCCCAAGTGTGGGGCGTGTAAGAGGCAGATTCTCTCTCATCATTGATGTTTCTATCTCTCCCTCTCCCTTCCTCTCTGAAGTCAATAATAAAAATATTTTTAGAAAAAGAAAAAAGTCACAGATGTTTTCTGCCAATATTTAAAATAAAAGATACTCATTCATGAACTTAAACTTATCTGGTTCTTAGTGATGTAAAGCTTTAAATATTGCCCTTACAGAATTCTGTATATGCAAACATTTCTTGAATCACATCTAAATGAGTAGAGTTTCCAAAACAACTTTTACTAAGAGAGTTTCACACTCCCGAGGTAATCTAAAGCATGCACTTAGAAGATAAGATTGAATAAACTTCTGTGTTCCTCTGTCAGTTCTGACCCTATTAATGTTAAACGAGGAAGTATCATTAAAGGTGTCACAAGCTAATGTGAAGGTCATAGCAGAGCTGAGAATCAGGTTCTCTTGAGAAGGGTTGTCAAGTTATGGCCTGTGGCCAAATCTGACCTGACACTAAGTTAGAAACACAGTTTTATTGGAATAGAGCATAGCTCATTTGTTTATGTATTGTTTGTGATGATTTCACACTGCCCGGGGACAGAGACTGTCTGGCATCCCAGGTCTAAAATATTACTATCTATAGGCCTTTACAGAAAAACCTCTGGAGCATTGTATAATTATATCAGGACTGCCAAACACCCCATTGTCCCTGTGGGAAGAGTACTTCTGTGTTCAAATCCTTATATAATCCACTGATACTATTCAAATCAATTTGATTATAATATTTTTGTCAGTCATACAGCTTACAAAAATAAATAGTACACATTAAAATGTTACAAAATGGTGTTGGAAAAATTGGACAGATACATGCAAAAAAACGAAACTACACCACCAACTTACACCATACACAAAAATAAACTCAAAATGGATAAAGGACTTAAACATAAGACAGGAAACCATAAAAATACTAGAGGAATCCACAGGCAGAAAAATCTCAGACATATGCTGAAGCAATTTCTTCACCGATACCACTACTAGGGCAATGGAAACTAAAGAGAAAAATAAACAAATGGGACTACATCAAAATAAAAAAAAAAACTTTTGTAGAGCAAAAGAAACCATCAACAAAACAAGAAAGCCACTGTATGGGAGAACATATTTGCAAATGTTATCACCGATAAAGGTTTAGTCTCCAACATTTACAGGGAACTCATACAACTTAACAAAAGGAAGATAAACAATCCAATCAAAAAATGGGCAAAGGACCTAAATAGACACTTTTTGAAAGAAGACAGAAGGAAGGCCAAGAGACATATGAAAACATGCTCAAAGTCACTAATTATTCATGAGATGAAAATCAAAACGACAATGCGGTACCATCTCACACCTGTCAGAATGGCTATCATCAACAAATCAACAAATGACAAGTGCTGGTGAGGATGAAGAGAAAAAGGAACCCTTGTGCACTGCTGGTGGGAATGTAGACTGGTGCAGCCACTGTGGAGAACAGTATGGCTTTTCCTCAAAAAATTAAAAATGGAATTCCCTTTGGTCCCAGTGATCCCACTTCTAGGAATATATCCCAAGAAACTAGAAACCCCAATCAGAAAGGATATATGCACCCCTATGTTCATAGTGGCACAATTTACAGTAGCTAAGATTTGGAAACAGCCTAACTGCCCATCAGCAGATGAGTGGATTAAAAAACTGTGGTACATCTACACAATGGAATACTATGCTGCGGTAAAAAAAGAAGGAATTCTTACCATTTGCAACAGCATGGATGGAACTGGAGAGCATTATGCTAAGTGAAATAAACCAGTCAGAGAAAGATAAATATCACATGATCTCACTCATCTATGGAATATAATGAACAAAATAAACTGATGAACAAAAACAGATCCAGAGATAGAGAAGCATCGATCAGACCATCAAACCTCAGAGGGAAGGTAGGGGAGGGTGGGGGTAAGGAGAAGAGATCAACCAAAGGACTTGTATGCATGCAGATAAGCCTAACCAATGGACACAGACAAGAGGGGGGTGAGGGCATGAGGGGGTGGGTGGGGGGCAATGGGGGGATAAGGACACATATGTAATACCTTAATAAATAAAGAAATTTTAAAAATTACAAACATACTTTAAAAAAGGAGGCAACAATGTTTTTTTAAAGTAAATCCAGCACAGTGTTCATGATATATCACACAGCAGAAAAACAGAATTTCAATTGTATCTCAGACCTAGAATAGTAGAAAAAATAAAACAGGAAAGGAGTATGTGTTTGGATCAAATTAAAGAAATTGGACATGAAAAGGCTAGCCTTATAAATAGGAATTTATATTTTTTTACCAATATTAAAAATGTTTTCAAAGTAGAATTAAATACAAATTAACCTTACATTTGTAAAGTATTAATCACAAGAAAGAATTAGGTAAACCATTTTAATAAATTCATAGTCTAACATTTTTACACGTTTCTATAACTAGGTTAAGTTTTCAGTATGCTAACAGAAATTTGTGAAAAATCAAAATTATATTTTAATAGACCTTTATTTGTAAAATGATCTTCTATATTAGAATGAGGTATCATCACTACTCGTGACTATAGAGCTTTAGTAAAGTTACAATAGACGAAACCTGGTGCACGGATTCATGCACATTGAAAGGAAATTAATTAGAAGAAATATTTTAATATTGCTATTCACCCTTTCTCTATAATGGAAGTGTCAACCAAATTCACGATTGACAATGACAGATCAAAACACACGCATGTGATTGGAACCAGCGAGAGCTTTATATGTATCGCGCATATGCGAGTCAACTTAGCCTTTTATAGATATAGAATAAACTTGCTTAATTAGACCTGCTTTCTGATTTAGCTAAACTTTTTCCAGCCCATTGAAGCACCCCAACTTAATTGTCAGCAACACAGTAATAAATATCAACACGAAGCAGATTATTATTGTAGATCATGCAGGGAGAACAAAGGGTAAACTATTTAACTGCAGTAGTGTTTGATTATATTCTGTGCAGTGAGAAAATCTGAAGTCATTTTCAAGTTCCACCATTTGTTAATTCTTTTCAGTCAGGTCAAGTTTCTAAACTTTCTAAATCTCCGTTTTCTGGCTAATAAAAGAAAATAGTATTCTACCGAGTCTCCTATCTACCTACTCCAGGACTTCTGTGAGGCATATGAAAACACTTCACAAACATTTGGTTAGAGTGTAAAATGTTTGAACCTGGCTATAAAGCAAGTCGTGTTCCTGGGCTGAAGAAACTCTAAGGAGGCTGGCTAGTCGCTAGGGAGAGGAAGCTGGGCGTTGCTATGTGATGTCATTACCTGGCACCTACAATGACCATTTTCAGGCTGGGCTGGGCTGTGGGCTGCATTTTGTGCCATGGCAGCATTTGCTGCGATTTGGTGTGGTGTCACTCTGGGGTGGTGGCCGGGCCTGTGTCCCACTTTGGGGGAAGCCAAGTGTTGGTTTATTGGTGCCAGGTCTGTGGTGCTGGCCAGTGTGCATCATGGCAGCTCCTGCTTTGAGCATCTGCCCCCTGGTGGTCAGTGTGCATCATAGCTACCGGTCGGACGGTTGGAGGGACACTTATCCTTTTATATATATAGATACCCAACACCCAACACTGTGTTAAATATTTTAAGATACATGTTTCTCACTTATTCCAGATGAGAAAATTTATTATCAGATTATATTAATAGTATTTAAACTCATCTATTGGAAGTATAACATAAACTCTTCTTTTTTTTTTCTTTTTTTTTTGTTTTTTTGTTAATCCTCATCTGAGGATGTTTTTTCTGTTGATTTTTAGACATAGTGGAAGTGAGGCTGAGAGAAAGAGAGAAGCATTGATGTGAGAGAGACAAATTAATTGGTTCCTTCCCGCATGTGCCCTGACCGGGGCCAGGGACCTTGCCTGCAACTGAGGTATGTGTCTTTGACTGAAATTGAACCCCGGACCCTTCTGTCTGCAGGCTGACTCTCCAACCACTGAGCCTAACCAGCTAGAGCTAACATAAACTCTTCAAGAGGGTTGAGGCTGGAATTTGAACCAATTTGTGTCTAACTCTATACTGTTATCTAATATCTCATTCTGTTATAAAGCTTTTAAGGATAAGATAATATGCACCTCATTTAACTTGTATGTGAAAACATGAATAGGGAATACAGGAGATACACAGGAATTAGTTGAAATAGGGAAAATAATTTGTATTTAAACATTGACACTAAAGCAGTAAAATTTGATATCTCAATTTATTTTAAACAAGGATGTTGCTTATTTTATTTGACATAATTAGTCTAACTCATTATACTATAGGAGAACTTTGAGCATACCACAAATCTATATATATAAAAGCCTAAGTGACTGAATGGCCAAACAACTGCACGACCAATCGATCTATCGCTATGATGCACACTGACTACCAGGGGACAGACATGCAATGCAGAAGCTGCCCCCTAGTGGTCAGTACACTCCCACAGCCAACCTCCCATGGCTGGCCAACCTCCTGTGGTCCCTCCCCCCCGGCCCGCCAGCCCCAGTGGCCCTGTTTGAGACTGAGCGAGATGGCCCCGATAGGCCCTGATCACCGGCTGGACCAAGGGACCCCACCTGTGCACAAATTCGTGCACCAGGCCTCTAGTAAATTAATAAAAAGATAATTAATAAGATTTTATTAATCTCCCCAGGAATTGTTCTTTATAGTTATCAGTGACTTTCTTTTTAGTAAATCCAAAAAACCAATTCTCATTATTGATCTTTCTTAATCTATAAGCAGCATCTGACTTTCTCTCTTTTATCTCTTTTTCTCTGGCTTCCCAGGATCACGTACTAACCAAATTTTCTTTCTACTATACTAGTCATTTCTTCTCAGTTTCCTCTCTTGGTTCCTTTGCTTCTCCCTTACTTCATTGGTGAAGTGCCCCGGGCCTCGTTCTAGTAATTTTAAATACTATCTATTAACATATATATATATATCTCCAGACTAAACCTCTCCCTCAGTCTCCATCATCTCCAATTGGATAGCTAACGGAAATTTCAAATCCATATCAGAAATCAGGTTCCTATTTTCTTACCTAAATCTGCTCTACTCCCAAACTTTAATTTCATCCTTCTAGTTGCTTAAGCTAAAAACCATATAGTTATCATTTGTTTCTCTCCCTCAGACTCCATTTCTCAAATTCTTCAGAAATCCTGCTGGGTGTGACATAAAACTATATTCATAATCAGCCACTTGTCAACATTGCCATAGTTGCCAGCCTGAGTTGAGCCCTATTACTTCTCAATGTTGTTATGTTTCCTCTCATTATAGTATAATTATATAGACTTGTTCCACACAAGGGCTCTTCAATTAATTATTTTTCTTTGTCTAATCATGCTTGAAAAAGTATAACACCTTTTGGACATATACACTTTTTCTTTCACTGAAACAACATCTAATATGAAATAATTTTTTTAGTCAAAGATGGTCATTTGGAACAAATTTAGATTGTATGTCATATTTGGATGAACCTAAAATGTTTTATTTTGCAAATGTACACCAGTAGGAAGAGGAAGAGATAGCACCCTCTAAACTCTTCAATCTGTTTAACTGCATGCTATTTCCATGTGCTGCAAAGGGTGTTGATTTTAATGTATAGTCATCATCAAGAACATGTGACTCTCATATCGAAGATCTTCCAAAGAATGACTCCTCTGTACCCTTCTTCCACTAATTCCACCAGCTTTAATACACTATTGAGTATCCAGCAGTTTTTGATGAATACAATAAACCTTTATTATTAGACCCTTAATAGTAAAAATGTATTTATTTACTTTCAAATTTTTCTAGCTTATATAACCGGTTTTATTTAACAGATGCATTATCTATAAAAAACTGTTTGGGTATCTTGGATGGGATGGAATGACTAATAATTTTTCCCCATTAGAACTAATGGGAATGATTTTTCATTCAATAATATTCCACTTAGCAGAAGAGTTTTCAGAAACAAATAAAAATTATTAAGCAAGAGATAGGTGTTCTTGTATAAAGGGTCACTTGGAAATAAATGCAGAAAAAGTGTTTACCTCATTCTTAAACTTACTGCTTGGTTGTGATTTTTTCACTGTCACTCACAACTAACTGTTTAGAACAATTATAACTTAGAATTTGAACACAGTTATCATTCAGAAAAAAGCACACTCCCACTCCCCACCTCCACCACCAAATTACATGGAGTACGTTTGTTCCCATTGCACTTTATACTCATTACTCCTTGTAGACTACACTTACTAGTATATTCTGTAAGTTCATGTATGCCTACATATACCTCACCATGCTTTGGATGTATGCCTGGATTACCAATAAAAATGCACATGGGTCTATAGGCATTGCAGGAGGAGAATACTGAGAAATATGAGTTTTAGAATGGTTGGTCAATATTTATTCATTGGCTACTGTGCATTAAGAAGTAAAAGTTACTGGGAATAATGTTAATTTTATATTTAAAATATATTAAGATGTATATAGAAAGCATTAAATAAATTATAGAAGCATCTTAGATTTTGTAAATCTGACTATAAGCCATTAATCCTTTATTCTCTTATCAGTTTAGACATTTTTGAAATAATGACTTCTTAGATAAAAACTGCTGTATTTTACTAATTACCCAAAGTGCTTCAGTTCTCATAAAACAACAACAACACACAAAACTTTCCTCTTCCTGCCTACTTCTATATGCTATTGTTTGTCGATCTTGGGGTACATTTTTTTCTACTTTTTAGAAATTCATATTAAATTTATATTTCTCCACATCAACTCATAGTCTTGGTAAATATAAAAGAGAGGTTGCATAAGTGAAAAATCTCAAATTCTTATTTTTAGGAAAAAAATGAAACTGAGATTATGCCACTAATGCAGATAATTTTGATAGTCTAATTCTGAACTAGATGATTCTTTTGGATTGCATGAAAATTATAAGTTACTTAGAACAACTGAAACGGAGTTTTCTCCCTTAGGCTTTTTAAGTAATTCTACACCAATGCAATATTTATTAGTCAACATTTCAGAGGATGGCTTTGTACTAGTACACATTCATAAAAATGGCTATTTAATGTGCATACTAGAATATCAATGTCAATTATTATTGCAGAATTGTACAGAAGGAAGGTTATGCCTGTGTTAGTGGTAGAGCAATAGCTGGAAATTGGACTTGGAAGAGAAAAAGATTGAAAATTAAAAACCTGATTGGCACCTATGAACTATGTATTATTTTGGTCTAAGTTATTCAGGGTTTTTTTTTTCTCATCTATAAATTTATGAGCAATGCCAACCACATTGTTTGACACATAGTAGACATTAAATACACGCTTTTCCTCCTTTTCTTTAGAATGTGGAGTAAAAGCATTGAGGTCTGAATTTGCTTCAGTGAAATGCATTTCAGAAAAGAGGGAAAATAAGTTAAGTTCGCTACTTTTGAGTATGACAATGTGAATGCTCCTGGAACTTTGTTATGGAGATATGGAGTATTTAACTCTGATCCAAACATTTAGGTAAGAAATGAAGCATCAAATAGCTAGATAAAAAGTGGGCAATAAAAATTAATTAATACTTAATGGGAGATCAGAAATCCTAACAAAATGGCCATATATACATGTCTATATATGTACTTAACCACATAAAGATTTTAAGATATTTTTATAAAATCTTTAAAGAAATATTTATAAATATAATAGTCTTACTACAGATGACTTGTGGCAATGAGCAACTATCATTTCCTTCTCCCAGCTCATATGGAAAAACAAATTACTTGCTATATAAAATAGATGCTATCAGCAGTATTGCTAATTGATGGTGTAGCTGCCAAATACCAAGTCACATTCTGACAAAGAATATGACCTAATGTTACTCAATAACATTTCATCAATCACAAGTCAGAAAATAACCAACAGTCAGTATTTTCTTTGGATCAGCAGTGCAACTTAATAGTGGCAGTTAGCATAATTAAAGGCTAGTAACCAGATTAAAATGTCTAAGTTTGTAATTTTTTTTAGTAAGAAAAAATAGGTATTAAATGATGTTTGAGTTGAATCAAAAGTATGGGGAAAATCCCACCAATATGATTTAAATGCTTTCAATGAGTATTTAATGAGTACCTAGCCAGTGCCCAGTGAAGGGCACTCAAGGGGATATAATGGTAGAGGATATAATCTCCATTCCTCATGTATTTATAATATAATTGGGTAAAGAAAATGAGCAGATTTAAAACAAAAAGCAAAAGCTTAATGGCTATAAATGAAATACTATAGGATATCTAATACTATAGGAGAACTACATGAGTTGAAATTACTAGAAAACTGGAGGCCCAGTGCATGAAATTCATGCACGGGTAGGGTCCCTAGGCCTGGCCGGCAATCAGGGCCTATCTGTAGGGCAAATGGCGGGGCCCCCACTGGCACCTGCCTTGGCTGGCCTGGGGCCTGTGGCTGAGGGCAGCTCCTGCATTGAGCGTCTGCCCCCTGGTGGTCAGTGTGCATCATAGTGACCAGTCATTCTGCTGGTTATTCCGTCGTTCAGTTGGTTTGCACATTAGGCTTTTATTATATAGGATAACATTGCATAGAAGGTAAACTTCGAGGATATATGAATGGAAGGCATTTCAGGGGTCCCTCTTGTCCCTAAAGCTGACTTCCTAAATGAGCACATCAAAACTTAGCTAACGGGTGAGGCCGTGCGCCCCTGGATCCAGGTGAGGCCACGCGACCCTGGGTCTGGGTGAGGCCACATGCCCCTGGGTCTGGGTAAAGTCGGATCCCGGGTCCGGGTGAGGCCGTGTGCCCTTGGATCTGGGTGAGGCTGGGTCCCGGGCCCGGGTGAGGCCGCGTGCCCCTGGGTCTGGGAGAGGCCACGCGCCCCTGGGTCCGGGTGAGGCCACATGCCCCTGGGTCCGGGTGAAGCTGAATCCTGGGTCCCGGTGAGGCCGTGTGCCCCTGGATCCGGGTGAAGCTGGATCCTGGGTCCGGGTGAGGCCACGCGCCCCTGGGTCTGGGAGAGGCCACACACCCCTGGGTCCGGGTGAGGCCATGCACCCCTGGGTCCGAGTGAAGCTAGATCCCGGGTCCGGGTGAGGCCGTGTGCCCCTGGATCCAGGTGAGGCTGGGTCCCGGGCCCGGGTGAGGCCACGCGCCCCTGGGTCTGGGAGAGGCCACGCGCCCCTGGGTCCGGGTGAGGCCACGTGCCCCTGGGTCTGGGTGAAGCTGGATCCCGGGTCCGGGTGAGGCCGTGTGCCCCTGGATCCAGGTGAGGCTGGGTCCCGGGCCCGGGTGAGGCCACGCGCCCCTCGGTCTGGGAGAGGCCACGCGCCCCTGGGTCCGGGTGAGGCCACGTGCCCCTGGGTCTGGGTGAAGCTGGATCCCGGGTCCGGGTGAGGCCGTGTGCCCCTGGATCCAGGTGAGGCTGGGTCCAGGGTCCGGGTGAGGCCGCGCGCACCTGGGTCCGGGTGAGGCCACGCACCCCTGAGTCCGGGTGAAGCCGTGCCCCTGGGTCCGGCCGAGACCAAACCAGAGGGAGTCGGACCTGCATTTGTCCACCATCCAGAGCTGAAAAGTCAGTGCCGACATGTACACATAAGGAACTGGTGGACATTGAAATTGGGTCTCAAAAGAACTGTTGGTCTAGAAAGAAACTCACTACAGACTGATTCATTTGCCTGTCAGCATAACTATTATTGCTCGTCTCACATTCAGTTCTTATATTTCTAGTGACACATGATCTCGCTCATCTAGGGGAAATGATGAACAACATAGACTGATTAACAAGAACAGAACCAGAAACAAGGAGGTATCAATCGAACTATCAGGCCTCCGAGGGAGGGTAGGGCAGGGTGGGGGGAGGGGGGAGAGATCAACCAAAGGACTTGTGTGCATGCATACGAGCCTAACCAATGGTTAAGGACAACAGGGGGGTGGGGGCATCCGTGGGGAGGGGTGTGGGATGGGAATGGGGGCATGAGGACAAATATGTGACACCTTAATCAATAAAGAAATTAAAAAAAAAACTTAGCTAAGCAAGTACATAAAAAGGCAATTGTGTACTCCAAATGTTTACAACACAAAAGTTTAATGCAATGCAAAAGTATATATGTAGTCATCATTTTGTAGCTATTAGCACTCAAACGATAGTTGAAATTATGAACATACACAAACTTGAGCAACTGGGTCTAGAGAAATAAACAAAGAACCAAGTAAGGAATGCTGTGTGAAATACAATGATAGACTTTGAGAGATGCAGGAGAACTATTCATTTTAGGCACTAAGAGTAGTGAGAAGTTAACAATATCAAGGCAGTTTGAGTGAGATAAGAAATAATATTGGATCAACAGGTAGTCAGTCATTGGTACCATATGAGGAAAGGAAACAAAGACCAGAATAAGTAGATTTGTTGAATCAAAAAGCATCATCAATCTTAAGAAAAAGTTGGATAGTGGAAAAAGGAAAAAGAGAATTTGCATGTTAATCTAAACATTCTGGAAACAGATAGCAATCATATTCATTCAAAAACAAAAATGACCATTGCAAATGTCATTGCTTTGGTGACTGTTTTGGTATATCATAAAGAAAAACAGCTTCAGCTTCAAAAAATAAGAATTATTTTTTTTTCTCCCATGAAAAAGTAAAGTCGAGTGCTAAATGTGAACACCGTAAACTGGCTATTCAGCATTATACAGACTAACAATACAGATTCTGATGGTGGTTGATCATACCATGACATAGTGTGATGGAAGGCTAATCCAATTTGTCAGAACAGAGCACTTCATCAATCTTAGAAAGCACTTAGAATATCATGTTTGTTTTTCTGTAACATATAAGCAGCCAAACATTGCTCTTTCTCCCAGCAAACCTGGGTTCAACTTGTTCTTTGGTATGCGTCACTAACTAAAAAATGCTAACTTGAAAAGTGGGAAAAGAAACTGGAAACAAGACAAGATATGTTTTTTAAAAAAACATAAAACCTAAGCCTTACTTTCATTATAATGCATGAAGCCACATAATGACCGAGAATAATTATTAAAACTGAGTCAATTTATCTTATTCCTTTTAGAAAACAAATTACATATGACAATCATAACCATGTCTCTGGAGATAGATTGGCTACATTTGCCACTTACTAGTTGTATGTCCTCCAGCATATTACATAACGTTCCTGTGTCTCAGTTTCTTCATCTTTAGACTATTAAAAGTGCCTTTTAGGGTCCACATGAAGATGAACTCATATAAATTTTTAGATCAGTTACTGGCACAAACTGAAAGGTGAAAGTATTTGCCAATTTTCTTTCCATTTGTTTCTTTAAAACTTTTTATAATTTTTTTTCTAATTTTTCAATTAAAGTTACATTCAATATTATTTTGTATTAGTTTCAGGTGTACAGCATAGTAGTTAGATAATAATATACCTTACAAAGTTTTCCCTTCAATATTTCCAGTACACACTTGGCATCTTACATAGCTATTAGAATACTAGGGGCCCAGTGCACGAATTTGTGCACCTTGAAAGGAACTGTGGGCCATAAGGCTGCGATGGGCACAGGGGCGGGTCTCAGCTCATCCTTCATGCCCCATCTGCCCCTCCCTCCTCGGCCCACAGCCCCCTGTCTGCGGGCAGTCCTTCTCCCACAGCCACCACTTTCATGTGCTGACAGCCCCACTCTTACCCTCTGATGGAGCAGAGCGATTGGGGCTGGCACCAGCAGTGGGTGCGAGCAGGGCAGTGCCATCAGCAGGTGCAAGTGGTGGCTGCTGCCCTGATCACCCCTCAGGAGCAGGAGGAGGTGCAGAAGCTCTCAGGGGCGATCGGTGCCGGCAGCTGCCACTTGCACCCATTGACAGTGCTGAGCAATCAGGGCCTGTGATGGATGCCGGCAGTGGGTGCAAGTGGAGGCTCCAGCGCAGGCAGCAGGTGAGAACAGGGCCAACACTGTCAGCAGGTGCAAGCGCTGGGTGGAATTGCAACGTACGGGAGCAAAGAATTTTCAGTAACCATCAGAGGCTTGCCCTGATGACAATGACTGGTGCCCCACCTTGGTATGGAGCCCCTGCTCACCTGCTTTACCATCCCACTGCAGCCAATGCCTGCCATGTTCCACACTCTGCTGCCTGCTGCCGATGCCCACCATGTTCCGTGCACGTCCCCTGGTGATCAGCGCACGTCATAGTGACCAGATGTTTGGTTGTTTGGTTGTTCCACAGTTCGGTCTATTTGCATATTAGGGTTTTATATAGATAGATCATTGACTAATCTCCCTATGCTGTACTTTACATCCTCAACAATTTGTACTTCTTAACCCCTTCACCTTTTTGCCCATCCCTCCCAACTTTTCTCCCATCTGGAAACCATCAAAATGTTATCTGTACCTTTGAGTCTGTTTTTTGTTCTGCTTGTTTATTTTATTTTTTCGATTCTACATGTAAGTGAAATCATCTGGCATGTGTCTTTCTCTGTCTAACTTATTTCACTCAGCACAAAACCCTGTAGGTTCATCTATGTTGTTGCAGATGGGAAAACTTCATTATTTTTTATGGCTTATTTATATTCTATTGTATGCATTCACCACTTTTCCTTTATTTATTCATCTATTGATGCACATTTAGGTTGCTTCCATATCTTGGCTATCCTACCTAATAAAAGAGTAATATGCAAATTGACCGTACCTTCGCTACACCCACAAGCCACACCCACCAGCCACGCCCACCAGGAAAGCATCCGCTGGAGACTTTCCCGGCCTTGGGCACCAGCGGGGAGCCTGCGATGGATCGCAGGGAACTGGGGGTCCGGTCCTACGATCTGTTGCAGGGAGCTTGGGGTCCAGCCGAGCCCAAGGCTGGGAAAGCCTCCGCCAGAGGCTTTTCCATCCTTGGGCACCAGCAAGGAGCCTGTGATGAATCGCAGGGAACTGGGGGTCCGCTCCTGCGAGGGGGTCTGCTCCTGTGGTGGATTGCAGGGAGCTGGGGTCCCCTGCCCAATGGGCGGTGTCTGCGATCACAGGGAGCTAGAGGTCCCCTGCCTAGGCCTAAAGCTTTGGCCAGAGGCTTTAGGCCTGGGAAGGACACAGCCTGTGATTGGTGTGAACTATAGAGGAAACACCTTTTCTGACTGCCCATTGGCTAAGCTTCCTGTATGCCACTGGTAATATTCTTAGTAACTTGGGTAATAAGAATCCAAAAAGGTGATCTAGGGTTTTTCCACCACACTTCTGGAGAAAAAAACGAAGGTCCGCTGCTGGAGGGCTAAGAAATGTCATAGCCTACCCTAGCCGTTTGACTCAGTGGATAGAGCCTCGGCCTGCCAACAGCAGGGTCTGGGTTGATTCTGATCAAGGGCATGTACCAAGGTTGCAAGCTCCTCCCTGGCGGGGGCCCAGATCAGGGCTCAGGCAGGAAACAACCAACCAAAGTGTTTCTCTCACTTTAATGTTTCTCTCTGTCTTTCCCTTTCTCTTCCACATTCTCTAAAAGTCAATGGAAACATATCCTTATGCGAGGATAAACAAGAAAAAAAGAAAGAAAGAAAGAAAGAAACATAGAAAAAAAGAAATGCATATCCTATGAAAGACACATCTTGAAAATGCCTAAAGAAAGTTGTCATTTTTTCTTGGTGAAGGGACTGGAGTTGTGTTGATGAAAACACCTTGGTGACTGTGGTGACTGGCAGTGGCTGCAGCAGTGGGGTGATGGGGCTGGTGCCTTCCCCACAAAGGGAGGCCAGGGCGGGTTTGGCCCGCTTCCCGTGGGAATTGGGCCTAAGCCATCAGTAGGACATCCCCTGAGGGCTCCCAGTATGTGAGAGAGGGCAGGTTGGGCTGAGGGACCCCCACCCCCAGTTCACGAATTTCGTGCACTGGGCCCCTAGTTTTAAATAATGCTGCAATGGACATAGGGATGCATATATCTTTTTTTTATTTAGTGTTTTGGGTTTCTTCAGATAAATACCCCAAAATAGAACTGTTGGGTCCTTCTTTGTCTCTTGTCATAACTTTCATCTTAAAGTCTATTTTGTCTGGTATAAATATTGCTACCCCATTTTAATATCTTTTCTATCCCTTTACTTTCAGTCTGCATGTGTCTTTCAATCTGAAGTGAGTCTCTGTAAATAGCATCTGTATGGGTCTTGTTTTGTTCCCTATTCATCTGTTTCTTTTTAATGAGTTTGGGTTTCCCAAATGATTTTATGATGTTGTGATGTCATTTCTGAGAGTTATTATAAACAATTGTGTAAATTTATTTTGGACTGCAATGTACAGTTTTATATATCTTTATCTTTCAGTATTTACACTATGGGGCTCTGATCTCTCATTCACAGCTGGGAACACACACTCTACATCTTCACAGAATAAAAGGCCAAAGAGTTTTGTGCTCAAGTTTCATGTCTTGCCCTTGAAAGTTTGGTGTGTCTCAAAATATAGTCCGCTAGCCACCTGCTGCTCAAATAGGGTGCTTATTAAATATATGCATTCCTGGATCCTAACACAGAACTACTGAATCAAAATCTATTGGAGTTAGATCCAGGAAATATATTATTATTATTATTATTATTATTATTATTATTATTAAATATATTTTTATTGATTTCAGAGAGGAAGGGGAGAGGAAAGAGAGAAACATCAGTGATGAGAGTCATTGATCAGCTGCCTCCTGCACACCCCCCTTGAGGATTGAGCCTACAACCTAGGCATGTGCCCTGAGCAGGAATCAAACCCTGACCTCCTGGTTCATGGGTCGACACTCAACCACTGAGCCACACCAACCAGGCAGGAAATACATTATTTTTATAAGCATACTGTAAGTTGAACAAAGTGTATTGAAATTTGAGAACCAATGACATAGATTATTTGATATACTTTCTCATGCTTTCTCTTGTATTTTGCTTATATTACTTTTTATATATTCTTATAATACCTTTTCATAATTTTTCTCATTGGTCTTCAAACATGCAGGTGGAAAGAAAGCAGCATTTTGCTTAACAACAAGTAATTCTATAGGCTACTTGAGATTTTAATCATAAAGTTAGTTGTGTATTTAACTTGTCACCAGATGACTAAACATCTATAGTAATAAAAACATAATATGCTAATTAGACTGGACAGCCGAATGACCTTCCAGATGTCATTGTGGACATCCTACCAGATGAAGCTGTGGTGGCAGGAGCCAAGGCAGAGGTGGTTAGGGGCGATCAGGCAGGCAGGTAGAGTGGTTAGGGGCAATCAGGCAGGCAAGCAGAGGTGGTTAGGGGGAGTTAGGCAGGCAGGCAAGTGGTTAGGGTGATCAGGCAAGCAGGCGAGCCGTTAGGAGCCAGTGGTCCCAGATTGCAGGAGGGATGTCTGACTGCCCGTTTAGGCCCAATCCCACAGGGGTCCCGGATTGCGAGAGAGTTCAGGCTGGGCTGAGGGACACCCCGTCCCCGTGCATGAATTTCGTGCGCTGGGCCTCTAGTTTTAATATAAAGCATCTAAAAAACATAAAGTAAATAGCAACTAATCTCGTATAAGATATAGTATGAAGCTGTGCAAATCCACTAGCATGCCTGCACATATGGAAGTTCCTATTATGCTATCAAACACTGTGCTAAGTATGCTACATAAACTATACTATTTCATTATCACGACATCTTTAGGAGATGAGAACTAATATTTATAAATGAGGAGACAGGTTTAGAAATGTGAAACTACTTTCCTAGAATCACCCAACAGAAGAAAGAGCTAGAATACCAAACAAAATGTATGATTCCTAACAATGATCTCAAGTGCTATGATATTTTCTTATATGTGATGTATAGAGACTTAAAAATAAACCTTGGACATCCAGTCAAGCACCACATAATGAATATAGATTTTTATATCTTTTCTCTCCCCATAAAGTACTTTACTAAAATTAGGATAAAGTAATAAAAATGTAAAAACATACAGTAAAGAGAGAATGGTGTGGTGAAATGGTGATATAAAGATGTCAACACATTTTAGAATACAAAAGAAGATGAAATTGTTGCCAGAGAGGAGCAAGTTGATACAAATATCAAATAAGAGCAAATTAATTAACACCATGGAACTGTGAAAAGGCTCCATAAATGTAGGGATAAAAATAGGGGAAAATTCCAGATTTGTTATGTGGAAAGATTGAACCCTGTATATTTAATATATCATGCTGCAAATATAAAATAAACATAGATATAAGGCCTACAGGACAGTTGGCAAGTATCTATATGAGTCTGATAGTCTGATAAAACATTCAATATTTTTACTTATATTTATTAATCATAAGAAAAAATACAAAGTATTAGGGAAAATATTAAATATTAATTTTACATAAGACTTGCATGAAAAATATCTTAATCTTTCATATGAATAAGGTTGCCATTCTGAATATTCCTCTCTTTTGTATCAATGTGTATTAAAATGGTTTTATTATATTCCTGATTTAGAATGTAGTATTAGGGCCCTAGCCAGTTTGGCTCAGTGGATAGAGCATTGGCCTGTGGACTGAAGAGTCCCAGGTTCGATTCCCGTCAAGGGCACATTCCCGGGTTGAGGGCTCCATCCCCGGCTGGGGGCATACAGGAGGCAGCCAATCAATAATTCTCTCTCATTGTTGATGGTTCTATCTCTCTCTTCCTCTTCCTTCTTCTCTGAAATCAATAAAAATATATATTATAAAAATAAAAGTAAAATGTAGTATTAGGAAAAACACTAGTTTACTAGTTTGGTCTTTGAGACATTTAAAACAAAATTTTAAAATATTTTAAATTAAAAAAATGTATTTCAACTGCCTTGATTGGTTCAAATTACATAACCTGCCATTATCAGAAGAGATCATTTTGTGTTTGCTAAAATAAAACCATATTTTTTGCAACCATCCAAAAATTAGAAGTTGAAATAATTAATCACACTTTCCTTTTCTTTCATTACCAAGTGCAATGTTAGTTACTTATGATATTTTGAATGAAATTGATTTATAATTTGACTTTTCATATAAATTATTTCAACAAAATAATGAAGCTCTAATTTGTAGAAGATACATGCATCCCTAGAACCATCAGCTAGCTTGAAAAGGATTGCAAAGTCCTAGTACCTAAAAACATGCATACAAGTACATAAACTGTAAATAAAGTCTTCAATAAATGAACATAAAAAGTCTATCTCCTGGAGCTGTGTCTGCTGGGAGTCTCTTCCTGGCATCCTTATTCCCCAGTCCCTGCCAGGAGCCCCTCTGGTGAACAGAACACAAACTCCTCCATCAGCTCCATGGGATTCTCATCTACAATGGTCAATAGGACACTCTGCAGCTGGCTGCTGAAACTGTCAAGGAAATAAGATGCAACCCAGGAAATCAACTGGTGCTGAATTTGTTCATCATGCTTGCTACTTGGAAGGATTAGTGGGGGCCTTTTAAGAGGCACTGAGCCAGGGCTGTTTGCTGCTATTACAGGTGACAGATGGGTGACCAGATAATTTATCATCCAAACCAGGACACCGTTAACAGTAAAAGGGTGGACTATTTAATTACATTGGGGCAACTGGTGTAAACAAAGGCTGTTGGGTCTAATGGGAAATGTGATTATACCACCCTGGCCCAATCCAGGCTCCATCTGGCCATTTCAAGGGCTTAGGAAATTAAAATCTCATGGTCAATCTGAAATCCATTCACAGTACTTAATTGGGAAGCTCAAGTCTTGTCCTGAAACAGGAAAATTGAGTAGAAGTCAACAAATAATGGGGAGACTTGAAGAAGAGCACAGCTAAGCATACACATCAGTACACCTACTTACCCCCTTACTCTCCCAATGTATGGTGGTTTCCCACTGAAGTAGGTCACCACCGAACCACTCTCTGAGAAACTTACCAGTTGTTAAGTTTTACCACCTTATACACAAAACTTTCAATTAGCTTTTTAGTGCTCCCAACTTAAATATTTGGAATGGATAGACAAAGATTTCCAGACATTTGTGAAGAGATTTTTATTTAAAAATAGAGGTCTAGTGCACGAATTCGTGCACAGGTGGGGTCTGGCGGACCTGCCCCAATGAGGGCCGATCAGGCTGGGTCAGCAGGGGGCGGGGGGGCTGCAGGAGGTCGGCCAGCTGGCCCTGCCCCGGATCAGGCCAGTTGGCCAGCCACAGTGAGCATAATAGCGACCAGTCATTCTGGTTGTTCCAATGTTCCAGTCACTGGCTTTATATATATACTAGAGGCCCGGTGCACGAAATTCGTGCACGGAGGGGGGTTGTCCCTCAGCCCAGCCTGTACCCTCTCCAATCTGGGACCCCTCAAGGGATGTCCGACTGCCCGTTTAGGCCCGATCCCTGGGATCGGGCCTAAACGGGCAGTCGGACATCCCTCTCACAATCCAGGACTGCTGGCTCCCAACTGCTTGCCTGCCTGCCTTCCTGATTGCCCCTAACCGCTTCTGCCTGCCAGCCTGATCACCCCCTAACCACTCTTCTGCCAGCGTGTTTGCCCCCAACTTCCCTCCTCTGCCTGCCTGGTCACCCCTAACTGTCCTCTCCTGCAGGGTTGATCACCTCCAACTGCCCTCCCTTGCAGGCCTGGTCCTTCTCAACTGCCCTCCCTTGCAGTCCGGGTGCCTCCCAACTGCCTCCTCTCCTGCTGGCCATCTTGTGGTGACCATCTTGTGTCCACATGGGGGCAGGATCTTTGACCACATGGGGGCAGCTATATTGTGTGTTGCAGTGATGATCAATCTGCATAGTACTCTTTTATTAGATAGGATAGAGGCCTGGTACAGGGTGGGGGCCAGCTGGTTTGCCCTGAAGGGCATCCCGGATCAGGTGGGGGTTCCCTTGGGGCGTGGGGCGGCCTGAGTGAGGGGCCTGTGGTGGTTTGCAGGTGGGCCACGCCCCCTGGCAACGCAAGCGAAGGTCCTGGTATCTGGAATTTATTTTCCTTCTACAATTGAAACTTTGTAGCCTGGAGCAGAGCCAAGCCTGGGGCTCCCTCCGAGGCCCACAGCCATTTGTGTTGGGGTTATAATTGAAACTTTGTTGCCTTAAGCGGGTGGGCCCAGCCAGGGTGTGCGGAAAGCTTTGCTTCCCCTGTTGCTGGCAGCAACCCTGGCCTGCTCTCTCAAGCTCCATTCTGCCGCCATTTGTTTGAATTTGTTTACCTTCTATAATTGAAACTTTGTAGCCTGAGTGGAGGCTTAGGCCTGCAACGGCTGGCAGAAAGCTTGGCTTCCTCTGTTACCTAGGAAACCTTGCTCTCTGTGGCTGTAGCCATCTTGGTTTGGGTTAATTTGCATACTCGCTCTGATTGGTTGGTGGGCGTGGCTTGTGGGCGTGGCATGTGGGTGTGTCGGAGGTATGGTCAATTTGCATATATTTCTATTATTAGATAGGATAGATAAAAAGAATAAAACAAGCAGGAGAAAGAGAATATTAGAGGAAACAGAAAGATTTTGGGGAGCAGGAAAACCCCCCACTATAAATAATATTCTCAGAAAAATAAGAGAATACTATAGATATAGATATAGATATAAATATAGATATAGATATAGATATAGATATAGATATAGATATAGATATATAGCCTTAAAAGAGCATAATGCCTAAAAAGGGGACCTGAGAGGAGAAGAGGGTATGCAGACACAAGCAAGAGCCTTGTTAAAATATGAGAACATCGCCCAGCCAGCATGGCTCAGCAGTCGAGCGTCAACCTATGAACCAGGAGGTCAAGGTTCGATTCCCAGTCAGGGAACATGTTGGGATTGTGGGTTCAATCCCCAGTGTGGGGCATGCAGGGGGCAGCTGATTGATAATTCTTCTCATTATTGTTGTTTCTATCTATCCCTCTTCCTCTGAAATCAATTAAAAAAAAATAGATTTTTTTTTAAAAAAGCATATGTATAGAAAAATCTGTGGAAGGACATATAAATATTTGTAGTTAATAACAGTTAACTCTGGGTGGCAGAATTTGGAGTGATTTAACAATAATTCATTGTACTTATAATTTTTCTATAACTAACTTTTACTACTCATCTAATACTTAGAAGAAAATGCCCAAAGTCAGAGATACCCAGATAAGAGCTGACCAAATGAAGCTTAAGCTTTGGGGCCTCTCACTCACACAAGTCAGATGTTTTGTATTTATAATTTTGTTTTCTTTTGCTTAAATAATGCGTACTCCTAAATATTGTGTAGCCATTAGGCCCCATAAAACCTACATCTGCCCTTAGACATAGGTTCTAGTTCTAGCCCTGCTGCTTACTATGTTGTGATCTTAGGCAACTCACTTATAACTCACATAATTTAGTCAACTTCTTTATAATTTCCTTATTTGAAAAACAAAGGTGCTATCATCTCTTATCTAAGGTCATTATATGGATTTGATTTCATATTAAAAAATAAAATGCATTTTACTGGGCCTGGCATATCGTAGATACTATAAATGTTAGTTCTTCTCTTCTACAGATTTTTAAATAATAAAATTTGAAAATGAATTGTATGTTTCTTATCAGTCTAGAGCTAACCATAAATCACTGCTGAATGTAAAATAACTGTTTTGTCCTGGAACATTCAGAATTCTTAAGTGTAGCTCCTCTGGCATGCTTATGTGGATGGCCTCAGGTTCAATTCATGTTTTTCTCACAATTATATTTATTTGCTTTTTTGTTTTAACTTAATGTGTGCATTTGGCCTTCTTTATCCAAGTATGAGAAAGATCTGATCATCTGTGAAAACCTCACATGCTGTATTAATCTACTTAGCCTGCCATAGCAAAGAACCACAAGCTGGGTGGCTTAAAACAACAGAAATTTATTCTTTCCCAGTTCTGGAGGCAAGGGTCCAATAGCAAAGTGTCAGTAGGGTCATGCTTCCCTCTAGGTTCTAGGAGAGACTCCTTCCTTGCCTCTTTAGCTTCTGGAGGTGGGAGCTATCCTTAGTCCTCAACTGGTAACTGCATCACTCTGTTCTCATCCTCCATCATCATCACAGGACTGTTTCCCCATGTTTGTGTGTCTGTGACCAAATTTCTCTTTTCTTATAAAGTAATTAGTCATTGGATGTAGGGCTCAGACTAATCCAAGATGACATCATCTCAACTTGATTACATAGGTGAAGATCCCATGTATTTCTAATACAGGTACCTGGTATTAGGACTTCAACATATCTTTTGGTGGTACACAACTCACCCCCAACACATAACAAATATTTTAGCCACCATGAGACACAGTCAACTTCAACCTTCTTATTCTATTTCAACTGCCATGTTTTTCTAACTTCCAGGGGGAAAAAAAAGAGGAAAGTAAAGGTTTTGTGAAGTTTAAAAGGAATTTAATAAATCCAACATCACTTCCATTTGAATGTGATATTTTAAGAATTTCTTTTTTGAGATATTAAATATTACTCCATTTTCATGATATGGGTACCTTTTTAATTTTTCCCATTCATTTATGTAAAGTTAACAATTTATGGACAAGTATCAAAGGATCACTACTAAAAAAGGAATGTGGAGAAACCTTGTAGCATTTGTTAAAAAACATTAAATTCCCAACCCACTTTTTCGCTGACGATAAAGGAAAGCTGATTACTAAAGCCTGAATCTAAGGTTTACTTTACTTTGAGGACTTCCAAAAATACATTGGTGGCTCAAAACCCAGTTCGTGATTCATACTCAGTTTCACTGTGCGACTAGCACAGTGATTTCAACAGGTGTGCCTTGTCAGGCATGCTGGTGTGTCATAGGAATTTTTAAAACGTGCAATACCTGACTATTTAGTCAGGGGCACTGATCTCCTTTCCCTTAGATTGTTAAATAAAAAAGTGACAATTGTCAACACAACAATAACTATTTGGTATGAATGAATCAAAATCATACTTTTTTTTTCCAGATCCACAAAATACAAATTTTTGGTGGACTGCAGAATTTTAGTAATTAGTTTATGTGTTCCATGAGTTGAAAATTGCTGGGCTGGCAGAATGAAAATGTTTAGTACAGCTCATTGTTTTATGTCAAAATGATGTACGCCACAATACCAAATATATTTAATGGGCCCTAATGAAGATGTGCAATTGATCTTAAATGTGAAGTGCAGGTGTTATCAGTGGAAGTGGAGTGCGTGGGGTGCCACGAGGAAAAGAATTACCTGAGGCTCCCATGCGAGGATGGGGTTTTGTGGGAAGCTTTATTGATGACTTAAAATTAAGGGGCTTCCCCTCTAAGGTCCCATCTCTGCCCTGGTCATCATGGAAGATGTCCAATCTTGTCCTCAGCAGGACTAGAAGTAAGGCCCCTGCCAAGAATGTTTGCCGCATATTAAAGTCCAGTCCAGTTCAGCATCTGGCTAGCTTAGCTTGTATTCCCAGCTGCAGTCCATTGTGTGTGGGCTCCCCATAGGCATGGGCCATGCACTGTTTAAGGCCACATGACAAGGGTGTGGGAGGGGGTGGTCACAGAGTAAGAGAGAGTAAGGGAACAAGGAGGCAAGAGAGAGGGAACTCTTTGTCTGGGGATTCTACCCTTCCAAGATTTCGTGGGCTTGAATTGGGGTCCCCTCTCCTAGCCAACGATCTTATGCTGAGGCTAGACTGAGAGGCAAGCACCTTCCCTACTTCACCCTGACCTCACTGCGCATGAGCCCATCTCCCCCTTTGCTCAATCCCTTCCACAGTGATCTGCAGGGAATGGACAGGTGGTTCCCTGGGGAGCATGAAGCTGTAGCTTCCTGGTGAAGCTGCCCAGATGACCGTGCCTACAATGCCTGGCCTCCCCTTTGCTCTTCTTTCATTATTAATATCAATAAACTAGCCAATTATGAAGATAATGCAGTACTTCATATTTGAATGTTATACTGAAGACAGTCTCTTTCCTAATACAAAAAAAAATTGTCTCAGATTATCTAAGTAATTGATTTCTGCTTTGTAAATCTGTTTTACTCTTTAGTTTATCAAATGAAAAATATGTACATATATTCTTCCTCATTTTTTAAAACTCTATATGTATGCTTTAAAAATTTAGAACAAGAATTTTTACCTTATATATCTATCAAAACACTGAATATCTTCTAATTATCAAGTTGAGATATCATAATATTGATATATTTAGTTGCTCTTTTCTGAGCTTTCACATTGGATATTTTTGTATTTCATTATATGGCTTTCGAAATTTATTTTACTCTGAGTACCAAGCATAGGTTAGGAGTTCCACAAGAACATTATAAGTTCCTTGACAGCAGGCCCTGTGACCTGTCTGACTTTGTGCTTAACATAGCCTGGCACATAGTAGGTGGTTGGCAAGTGTTTTTCTATTGAAGAAATAACACTGGTGTGGTGATAATAGAATATTTGTCCGTAGATAAAAACACCCTCTTAATTCTGTGAGTTCAAAGGTGGAGAGTGGACAATGTACCTTCTTAGGCATTTCTGGACTTATTTAGAAATATCCTTGGCATGACTTTCAAACCCAGAGGCACATAGGATGGTAGTGTAATATTTCAAATGAAAAAAAAAATCTGTTTTAATAAGGGTCCAGGCAGGAAAATAACACTGCACTCAGATGAGGTTTGGGGCAAGTTTAATGAAGAAAATATTTAGAAATATGTGGGCAGAGTTAAGAGAATGCAATATGGGATTGCAGTGGGGATGGGGAGAGGACTGTTATCACATACAGGCTTCAGGGGCAAGGGAAGGCACAATCACAGAAACATGAGAAAGCTCTTCAGGAAGGAACACAGCCCATGCAACCCACGTCTGTGAGAGAGAGTGCTAGACAAGCAAACACTGGCTCCTCCGGCTCCGGACCCCACCTGTGCACGAATTTGTGCACTCGGCCTCTAGTTGGTTAATAAGATTACATAAGTTTCAAGTGTCCATTTCTATGACCCATGATATTTTCTAATCTAGAACATCTAAAATTGGTATTCTTTAAAGAATTAATCCAGTCACTATTTGGAGTGTGCTATGCACTAAGTGTTCGGCTGGGAGTGAAATGACAGGCAAGACAGATAGGCCTCTGCCCTCCTAAAGTTTACATTTTAGAGAGGAGGTCGGCAATACTAATTAGGCAGATAATCTGTATAATTATAGATTCTACATATCACAAAGACAATTAAAAATGAAAGAAAATCAAGATGAACTGAACAGGCCACTTTAGACAAGGACAGGGAAACCTCGGACACCTGAAGAAAAAGCAGGAATCAATCCAGTTTTTTCAAACACTGTGTGGTTAATAGGAGTTTAATGGCTGGTAAAATGACACAGTAGGTTCAAAATCGCCTTTTCTTTGTATATAACTGGCCATAGGTAGTACATCATACATACTAAGTAAGTGAGTGTAGTTTTGTGGAACTGCTTTCAGTTACATATGTGTATGGGGGCTGGTCTTTAATGTAAAATATGCCCCTGAAGTGGATCACAATCTAATGCTGCAGAGGCTACTGTGACCCAATCTGTCACCAGTCTCCACCCTCCCAATCTCTTCGGTTGGACCCTTTGGAATATAGAGTAGATTATCAGCCATTTGCCCCTTTTCAGTAACTTCTTTTCTGAACATCCCTTCTCCTTTCTTGTCCTAAATGCAATCTGCCATCTCCTGCTGATGCTGCACTTCTCGCAAAGCTCTGGAGTGGAGAGCTTTTTTTGTTTGCTTTTCCTCCATATACCTCCGGGCTCAGAAAAGGGAGAGGTATGAGTGTCTCTCGTTCACCAATGCTGCTTTCAACCTGTCTCCATCCTTCTCATTCAAGTACACCAGGTTCTTTGAAGTCCATGCCAACAGACTTTATCAACTGCCACCCCTCCTTCTGAGTTTCATCTGCCAACCTCCAGGCCACACCCCTTTCATTCATGATGACTTAAGTAGTTGCTCCCTTTCTTCACCACATTTACTCTGGCACAGTTCTTGCTGACTCAATAGCTGCTTACATGAGCTATCTAATACCTTGGCTTCTTAATTCTTTAGCTATTTTGCTTTTTTTTTTTTTTTCAGAGATAACTTTTTTTAAAATGTGTTTTTATTGCTTTTTTAGAGAGAGAGGAATGTGGTTGAGTGTCAACCTATGAACCAGGAGTTCACAGTTCTATTCTCGGTCAAGGCACATGCCTGGGTTGCAGGCTCAGTCCCCAGTAGGGGACATGAAGGAGGCAGCTAATCAATGATTCTCTCTCATCATTGATATTTCTATCTCTCTCAATCTCCCTTTCTCTGAAATTGTACCAATTTAATTTCTCCACTAACTCATTTCCTATTCACTCCTCAACTTACTCTAATAAGGTTCCTATCTCTATCACTATCCCGATACTGACATTGTCAATGTGTGAGTCTTGCACATTTCTACACCAAGTGGTTAAACTTACATCCTTATCATACTCAAGTTCATAAACTATTCAATATAGTTAAGTACTCTCTCTTTCTAGATACTGTTACTTTTCATGGCTTCTGAAATATCAAATTCTAGCATTTTGCTACTACCACTCTGGCATTTTTAGTTTTCTTTGTTAACTTTTCTCCTGATCCTAATCTCTAATTGGCTGGAGCTCTTTATCTATGATTTTTGTCTAGGTATTATCCTCCAACTCAGGATTTTAAAAACCATCTCCATGATGATTAACAGCAAATTTATATCTTTACCCCAGACTGCTCTCCTGGACTTCAGACTAAAATATCTAACTTTCCACTTAATGTATTTACTTGGATGTCCAAGAGGCATCTCAAATTTTGACTAAACAAAACAGAAATCTTAATTCATACCACTCAACCCCAAACTTGTTTTCTCACAGTCATACCCATCTTCCTCTACCTAACTGCTTAAGCCAAAACCTAGGAATCATCCTTGCTTTCTCTTTTTAATTCATTTTCTATCTTTAATCTATTAACAAGCCCTTTATCTATCTCCAAATGTCCTGTTTCTTACATCTATATCATTATCAGTCTGGTGGCAAGAATTTTCATCTCCTCTAACTTGAGCTATTTTGGGTTATCTGTGACCTAGTTTCCTTGCTTCCCTCTTTCCTTATAAAAATCCATTTTGCAAGTTAAAGTTATTTCCCAACACTTAAATCAGTGCATATCACTGGCCTACTTACTATAATTTAATGACTATGATTTTAAAATAAAATCCCAAATCCTTAACATGGCGTAAATGTCTTACTTCATCTGGTCCCTGTTTCTTGTCTAGCTTACCTCTTGCTATTCTTGACTTCACTCACTAAGCTGCAATTATTCTGACCTTCTTTCTGTAAATTAACATGCTAAATTTACTCCACCTATACTCTCAGCTAGGAAAGTGTTTCTCCATATTACTCCACCTATATTCTCAACGAGGAAAGTTTCTCTCCATATTTTCACTAATGTTTCTTATCACTAAGATCTTAGTTTATATGCTACTTCCTTATAGAAACCTTCTCTGAATCCCCAATCCAAATTATTCCCCAAGACATTCTTTATCACATTGCCTGATTTAATTCTTTGTAGCCTTAATCACTCACTATCTGTTGTTTGTTAATTGTTTATCCTTTGTCTTAGACTATTGGTTTCAGAAGAGCAGGTCCTACATTTTATTTTCTTACCCTTTTGCTCTCTGAACCTTCACAACATAAGAATGGATGGTTCAGCCCAGCCGGTGTAGTTCAGTGGTTGAGCTTTGTCCCATGCACCAAGAGGTCACTGGTTTGGTTCCCAGTCAGGGCACTTGCCAGGGTTGCAAGCTCCATCCCCAATAGGGGGTGTGCAGGAGGCAGATTGATGTTTCTCTCTCATCCATGTTTCTATCTCTTCTTCTCCCTTCCTCTCCCTCTAAAATCAATAAAAACATATTTTTTTTTTTTTAAAAAAAAGAATGAATGGTTCAGGACTCTCTGCTCCAGTCTGATTCATTGTTCTCTTCTTGGCTTCATGGCTTTCTTTGCTTCTTCCTTTCACATAGAAAGTGCACTAAAAATACTCATAAATTATATCTACATTATCTCAACATCTCTCTTTATAACTCACTCTTTTGCCAAATTCTAAATTCCGGTGGAAGAGATGCTTATTCATTAAAATTGGATCAGGAAGTATTCTAGTATATTGAACCATAATCAGGAGTGTTTAGTTATAGACATATGGTGCAAATATGGCCACTGAGGGATCAACTACTGTGGATGAAAACTTTCAAGGGATGGAGATGCTGATAATCAGGGTAGACATTCCAAAAATATCTTTGTGACCCAAACTAAGTTCCTTTATGACTCATGTCTTTGTCCCTGTTGTTTCATCTGTCTGGCATGCCTCTGTTTGACATAACTGCTCCCTCTCCAACAATGACTTTGCAGGCCTTATCTGTGTTATTTGTTCCTATATCTGGGCTCCCTTTGTAAGTGTTATGTAACTCTATTAAAAAGCTAATGACTTCTCTATAGAGTTTTATTAACATGTCTGCCTTTTCAACATATTGCTTTTTAAAGCAATGGATCATGTCATAATTTTTACATATCCATGCTGACAAGAGTAGAAGGCTCTAATGAGCTCATGTTTTTCACATGTGGCATAGTAAGTAAGCAGGCAGAAAATTACATTCCATTTAGTAAGTTTGGGAGCAGTGAATAGAAACAATAGGACCAAGGAGGAAGAACAAGAGAGAGCTAGGAAAATAAAGTTTCTGTTTTATGTATGCAAAGATTTAGTGATCATGACATTGGAACAGAGAGTTCATGGGTAGAGTAGAGAACAAATAAGCTGGATTTAGTGACAGGACAAAGGGGCATACTGGGCACATGAAAATCATTTTCTGTCTAGCAATTTTAACATCTCCCTAAAACAACTTAGAAAAATTCCAGAAATGTGATTAGTCCTTAAAAATTGCATGATATCAGTGATATAAATTGATAATCATGTCATTGTTCTTTATCAGTGCAAATAATTCAATTAATCAAATTATATATGCAACATTGTTCTCATATTCACTGAAGGTGAATTTTTCCTACTGAGAGACAAACTGAACCATGTGGATTTCTATGAAAGATTAGAATCAAAAGAAATAAAAAAATCTTAATCAAAATAAACAAAATATTGAATGAAAATCAAAAAGAAAAAGAGTGGGATTCTCATGAATGCCAGCTTCACAAGGTCCAGACGTTTTAACAGCATTGACATTTTGTTCAAGGAAACCCCAACAGATTATGTGGTTTTGAATGTAGCTGTGACATTTCCTAGATGTAACCTGGATAATTTATTTAACCTAAGTTTTTCATCTATAAAATTAGATTTTTGAGGGACTAATTGAGAAAAATTCATATAAATGCTGTATTAATAAAATATCTTATATTGCAAGAAACTCAACAAAAATTAACCAAGTTTAAAAATAAATTAAAAAAAAAACACAGAAAAGATACTTACTCGTGTAAATGACTAGTCCAATGAGAATTAGTACCAGAGACTTGAACAATATTTTGGAGGTTTGTTTATGGGCTTAAATTTTAGTAGCCTCTTTCTATGTGGACAAAAAGATGGATGTGGCAGACTCCAACTTGTATTCTTATATCTTATAGTCCATAGGAGTTAAGATCCTCTCTATTACTTTTTAGAAAGACTCTGATTAGCCTAATCACATGCCTTCCCCAATAGTAATGACTATATCTTGTGGGCTGCATAACTGCTGGTTAGTCTCACACACATCTCTACAATTGGGTGGGGCATCATAACTGACAGTCCCAACAGGAACACATGGAGACAGAAAAGAGTTCCCTGTAGGAAGGGATAAAGGTAGAAAAAGTATAGATAAATTGCCTTATCTATAAGAAAAAAAGGCTTGTAGGAGAGGATGTATATCAAATAGGCAATAAATGCTACCACTCTTTCTCCTCTCTCCTTTCTTCTCTTTGTCTAGTCACCAAAGTTTTAGATTAGTGGAGTCAAACTGGATTTTACTTAGAAATCATTTTATCTCCCTGTGGCAAAGTTTTGATAAATGAAATCTTGGCTGAAACTTTAGGCTGACTCTAGTTATGAAGTTAAGTGGTGTGATATATTTCTGTGATGCATTTTCATCTTTGTGTTGTGCAAACAGAAATTTATTTGTAGAAGCCAAACAAGTCAAGTTTAATAAACATAATTCCTTCTCACAGGAGTCATAGTGTTAACATTTGCAAATATTTCTACTTTAATGCAGCAGCCAGGTGGCAAAACATTAAACCAGTTTGTTTCCTTTAAAATATTTAGACATTAATGGGTCCAAGACAAAAATAAGCAAAGTGGGAGCAGACTTTTGCTCTCTTCTTACTGGTTTAACAGCACACTGAATGAACTGAGCTAGGCACCTTGAATGTTGACCCTAAGCGATGGAGTATTAATTGAGAACTCTTCAAATGGAGCCATAAACTTTCCATTGTGCACATTTAAATCTGTAATTTTAAATCTTTGTGAAGTGATACTGTTAAAATGTTTTGCTTGTAATGTACTTTTCAAATCAGATTCTCATCGTGTTTTATAAACATGAGCTCATTAACCTTCACAAAAGCCCTCTAAGGTAGGTTTTAAAATGTCCTCCCTGTTTTTCCATTTTCAATGAAGTCTACATTCCCCCCAACACTTGAAGTGCATTGTTTTCATTGTTCATAGATATTTTCTGAATTTAATACTCATAAAATAAGTCTTTTAATAACATAAGATGTTACATGGGAAATTGTCTTCTCTGTTAGATATATGTTCTGTGTACTTCGAATAATCAGCAAGGAGTTCCTTAAGATATAGAACAGCAGGTGAAGGCAGAGAAAGTGTTGTTCCTTGAAGTAATTGCAAGTTGACTGGGACAGTAGCTGGGGGAAAAATAGGTTCTTTCTGTGGAAAGAATGGGATAGGAGTTCCGGATGCAAAAAAGGCCAGCTTCTTGCTGTATCCTCAGGTGACCTTTATTCTGGGGAAAGAGAGGGAAGGAGAGAGAGGGAAGGAGAGAGAGGGAAGGAGAGAGAGGGAAGGAGAGAGAGGGCGAGGGTGAGGGTGACTTCTGGTGTCTCTTCCTCTTACCATAAGGGTACCAGTCCTACCAGATATTAGGGACCCACCTTACAACCTGATTTAACCTTAGTTACCTCTTTAAAGACCCTCTCTCCAAATGTAGTCACATTGGGGATTGGGGCTTCAATATATGAAAGGGGGCACAATTCAGTCTTTAACATAGAGGATGAAAGCACCAAATAAATTGCAATGAGCTTATATTAATTTGTCTCTCCATTGTAAAAGTCAGATGGCTGTAGTCTGTTCTGCCACATTCAAAAGGAAAGAGAATTCCAAAGGCAAAGCTTTATATTGGAAAATCTTTTGTATAAAATTGAGGTCCCAATATCAACTGGGGGCCCTTATCTTATTATTGAGAAGACTGACAACCAATCATACATGTGGGGGGGAAAGCTGTTAGAATTTCCTTTGTCAAACTCTCCTTTACTTTATGAGTTCTTTCTTATTTTAATAAATGTTTCTACCACCACTATGGAAGACATTTCCTAGCTAAAAGTAGAGTTATCTGTTTTGATCAGTGTTAATTCATGACAAGAACCACATGGCAACCACACTAGAATTTTAAAGCTATCTGACAGAGTCAAAGAGAATGCCACTTCAAACATCTGCACACACTATAAACTCAAGCTCACACCTTTTATGATATTTGTATAATTCACAAAGCACTTTTGCAGATACGATCATTTGAAACTCAAATTATTCCTATGAGATAGGTAGAGGGAAAATATCCCCATTTTTACAAAGAATGAAGAACTTTCCTGATTAATGGAAGCAAAATTCAGACCCCGTTTCTCTAATTACAATCCCAGTATTTCTTAGAACTCACAAATATCCTAGTGAAAACTTTTCTTCAGAAGTTTGTTGATTCTTCAATTTCTTTAAGCTTTCTAACCAACTCTAAAGAAATAAATAGGATCAAAGAAAAAAAAAAACAAATATCAGCATTTTAAGATTATAGTTATTCCAAAAAGAACTTATTTATTTTCTAGAAGAAAGGGGGATTACCAAAACTGAGATCCAGAATTCAACCAGTTTTAAGGAGGCTTACTAATTCTCTGCCGTGCTTTATGTATAGCAATCTTCATAAAAGTTCAACCTTATGAACATTTTCTCCTTAAAATATTTCCATGTTTACACTTTAGCAACATCTGAAATGAAATGTATTGTTATTAGAATGCTAACCAAAATATAATCTTGTCTACCTCTCAAGCTTTGCCAGTTTTGTGATCCAGCCTTGATGTTTTTCTTCAAAGCCAACATGCTTTTTCATATCCCAAGTTCTTATTCATCCTTTAAGAATCAATTCCAATGTCACTCTCATTTGAGAAGTTTATCCTTAGATCCTTAAATTGGTTGAATCGAGTTTTCCCCCTACCCATTTAATTAATTAATCAATTTAAATGTATTTATTTTACTTTTCTCTCTCTTACCACGTGGAAAGGCCCAAGAGGCCAGATACTCTGTTCCATGCATTTTTATATTTCAATGCCTTATTGTAGATAATTAATGTTTGTCAAACAAATGAATGAACTAACTAACGTAATAGTGCAGTTTGGGTATATAGAGGCAACAGTAATCAAAACATTAACAAAATGAGCTTTGGCATCGGATCTAAATTTAAATCCCAGTTTTGACGCTAATTAGCTAATATTAACCATGGAAAAGTTTCCTTATCTTTCTTAGTTTTGACATCTGTAAAATAGGGATAAGTTAGATATCTTAGGATGATTATCACAGTGCCTGGCATATTGAGTATTCAAAATATATTAGGTACCATTTTCATTTTAATAATACTATCCTCAATCAGGAGAATAGCTAATAGGGTACAGTTGGTATATAGCAAATCCAATGAGGGATGAACCACAGACATTCCTCAAGAACCTAGAGAAGGAAGTTTTTCACGGGGTGTCCTATTACAACCCCTGGAAAACTTGTCACAGCCCACAGGCTTTATGATAGATGGCATGGCAGCAGAGGGACCTGAAGTGAAGACAAGCAGCGAATGGAGCTGGTTTTGTAATAAAATAAACAACAACAACAAAACACTATTAATTAGCTCTAATTCAAGTCAAAGGTGATCTGTGTGAGACTGTAGCTACTGATCACTCAATCAGATTTGTAATTACAAATGCCCAGAAAGCTAGTGTTCCCAGCTAGTTTAATTCTTTTTAATACAAAGTATAGAGAATACTTACTAAGTTGAACCTCCCTTAGTCATTCTCTGCGCCCTCATCAATGAAAAGTTAGCAGTTCCTTATCTGTGGAACTGTGGGGAGGACTGTGCCCTTTGTTAGAGCATGAGCTATGCTTGGAAAGAAAGTTGAACACCTCTAAAAGGATCTGGGTAAGTCATACAAAACGGTACTGATGACAGTGCCTGTCTCATAATAGAGACTAGCTAACTCGTACTATATTCTCCCCTTGGAGTTAAAAGAAATTAAGAGATGCAAAGTGGGCTTTGTAAAAAGGCAAATTATTGATGGAGAGCTTGTTTATTCAAACTTTTTAAATCACAATAAAAAAATAAACGTAACCCAAAGTCCCCAAACTGCCTTGAGCATTCAAATTTACAAAAGCAAGTGCATTACAAACCAAGACATAAGGTGTGTCTGTGTGTGTGTGAGAGAGAGAAAAGCAGACAGAGCAACAAAAAAGGAAAGGGGGAACGCTGAGAGGAACATACAAAGGTTTAAGCAGAAAGTGCTGACAGACCTTTGAGCACTTCAGAGCATGAAGCATCTAATGCACTAATAAATAATATTTCTGGCAGGCCAGAATTCAGAACTTTTGTGTCGAGATGGAAAGATGAGTATTTGACTGCTTCTGGCTTTCATCCAGCTCAATTAATGTCACATATATCACCTGGCTCACCCAAATTCATAAATCACAGGTACAACTACCATTAGTTTTTAAATGATGCCATGAAATGGGAGTTTCCTTTGGGAAGATTATGTGAACATCAGGATTTTGTATGACTAACTGGAGAATAAGCACAGAAATACAAGCGCTCTAAATTACTTTTGATAATGTATATAACTGTAAGTATCAGATCAAAGAATCTAACTTGCCTGAGTCGACACAGTGCATTCGGGGTGACTTCATTTCATGGTCTTGGTATTAAATGAAAGTGAAATTTATATAAAAGTCCACCTGAAATTCAATACAGCATCCAGGTGCAGGGATTGTAAAGTGGTAATTACTTCGGGGTTCTTGGCACGGACAGGTGAATCAGATCAAGTTAGTGTTACCTTATATCACACCGCTGCTGCTATTTCAACTTTGCAGCCACTTACTGATACCTGCACCCATCATATTTAATCTGTAAATATGTAGTCAATCGATAGAATGCAGGGAAGTTTAAGTAATGGAAGTTGATGGATATAAATGTGCTTTTGTTTCTCTAATGGGAACAGACGTTCTTTGTAGGAGGCGATCACTGCGGAAACTCTAATCCAGTGGACGGCTCACTATTCCCTTTATTTCAGGACTTTAAGCTTCTGGTTTCCCCAATGGAACTTCTTGCCAGGAAATGAGGTGCTGCAGGGAGAATACATCCTCTGAGCTCCTCCTCCCCCTGCCCTTCCTTCCATCTTGTCCTTCCTTCACCCAACACTTTCAGCCTAGCCTTTGCAAATCTTCCCATATCACCTGCTCTAATCCAAGCTGTTACACTCCTCCAAATGGCTGCTCGGATTATTTTATCTAAGAAAGGAATCCCCCATGTTTCAAGGCACAGGCATGCAATATTTCAGCTGCATTATAAATCTTTTTTGGCAGATACTATGCAACAGACCTTTAAAATAAATCAAATTAGAGCTGTAAAACTGGAAATGGTCAGAAGGAACAGCGTGAAGCCCTTTTCAGTGGCTGAAGCCTCTATTCCTCAGCTTTTCCCTATATTTCTCCATAAAAGCCAGGCCTAAGGTTATTTAAAAGTTTTTGAATATGTTTTTATTGATTTTTTTAGAGAGAGAGGAAGAGAGAGAAGGAGAAGATAGAAACATCCATGATAGAGAAACATTAATTGGGTACCTCCTGCACGCCCCCTACTGGGGATCAAGCTCACAACCCAGGCCTGTGCCTTGACCAGAAATTGAACCAGCAACCTATTGGTGCATGGGATGATGCTCAATCTACTGAGCCACACTGGTCAGGCCTAAGGTTAATTTAGAAAGAGGTGGTAAATACTTTCAGTAAACAGTGTTCTGCATATTCACAGAAAGGATTCAGTTTTATTAAGCACAGTATTATTTTACTTAATAGGTTAATAGTGAAGTCAAATATTAATAATAAATATAGTCCCTCAAGTCAGGGCCTTTCGAAGGAACACTTCCTCTGAGCATAGTCAGCCATATCTATTTCCAAAAGATTCAATGACATGAAACGACATGTCTTTCCCATTAACAGAGAAAGCATAATAGATGTGTCTGCTTTATTTTTAAATATATACTTAATAAAAATTCTAAATAATCATTTGGCTTGACATGAGCTTTATATTTCACTAGCCAGGTAACATTAAAAAATGCAGTAGCTTACGACAATGAACAAGACTGTGAAGGCACAGACTGTTCCAGGGGTATTTATTGCATTCAGTGTTCACACCCTTTCTAGGTGTGACATGACTTTTTTCAGTCCTTGTAAAATCCAAATACTAAAAATAAGTAATGCTTACCATGCACATACCACATCATTTATACTGAAACAGATGGTAGTTTCAATTTTAGGAAGAAAGCCACATTTCTGATTTCAGAGGGGCCCCTGTAGATCACTAATACATTTAAGTCAGATCTTAACCCTCAGAGGAAAGTTGTTGCACATCCTGTCATGAAACTCAAAAGAGACAATTCATTTTTCTGAAGGTTATTTCCTTTACAGTGGTGGCTCACGATTACAAATTTTATCCCAGAAAAGTTTCTTTATCTCCATTGATAGTCTCTGTGATTTTTGAGGTTTAGTCCTAAATCCAATAGGCTTTTGTCAAAGGAGATAGTGGGCAAGTCTGTGAATTTGAATGTGAAATTGGAGTGGCTTTGTTGTATCTTCAGACCTCTGAGTCACTTTCCAGATTCCCTTTCAATCAATTAATACACCAACCAGGTTGCATTTAAAGGCATCTACTATGCATAAAAAAAGCAAAATTCCCTGAACCCAATTTAAATCTAATTGGGCTATCTTAAAATATAAAATACATGTGACCAAATATAATCAAGTGTTAAGTGGTGTGATATCATTGGAAAGGGCTAGGTGAACTCACAGGAGTAAATAGACTGCAAAAGTTGGCAGAGAATTAAAGACCACCAGCCCTTGATGTGTGGACAAAGAATGAAGAGGCAGGAAGAGAAGAAAGAAATTTCAGGATGAGAGAGACTGAGCCTTGGAGAAGTGGGCCTGGTTGAGAATGGTCTCCAGAAATAGAAGGGATTGCTCTGACCAGATTTTAATGGAAAATACATTTAGATTGTTTGAGTGGGGATAGATAAGAAAGGATTTTGAAATTCTGGTAGTGAATAGATCTCGAACAGTGAGCTTCTTGTAGTGAACTTTTGTAGAATTTTCAGCAGGCACATGAAAACTTTATGTGAAAAATGTTGACATGATTGATTGAAATGGGGAGAAACTGAGGTCAGAGGACCTCAGATCAGGTAGGAAGTTGGTTTTCCTAATTTTAAGATAAAAATTATAGCAAGAAGTTAGCTGCCTATGAAGAAATAATGTTGGAGAAGCCATCAAAATCAGAGAAAAGATGATTATTCTGAACTAATAGCTACGGGGAGCATAAAAAAGAGTTGAAAAGTTCATTGGACCATCCAGGGAGGTGCTCTATTTGTCTCTATGCATGGGCCAGCATACTCCCTCCTGCCACTCTTAGGATCTGCAACCTGATTGAGCATTATTCTGCCTGGAATGCACTTCCTCTTCCTTACTAACTCTAACAATATATATTTACAGTGTTTTATACCTGTGACTTCGTGAAATGGTTATTTTAAAGATGGGACAAGAAGAAAGTGTTTTGTCCAATCAAATAATCTGAAATAAGACACATCATTTAATACCAATTATAGCCTTTGAGGTCTCTCAGACCATTACAAAAAAACACACAAAACAAAACAAAAAAACAGACTTTGAAGAAACAAAAGGCACTACAAAATATGAAGCTCAACTATGAAATGATTCCTGGGACTTGCTATTGGGTAATGGTGACTATTCCTATGTTGATATGTCGACCTGTCAAATTAGGGATGAAGGTTGGCTGACTTTTCATTATTTTGTTCAGGCTTTCTTAGAACAGATTTATGATCTTTGCATCTTATACATCGCCACTGTATATTGATGGAGAATTCTCCCATTTTCTCTTTGGCTGTATACTTAGAAGCAAAGTGAATGGCCTCTCAAAGGGTCTAACATTTGGCATGAATATGTGTTGTTTGCACACAGATTCTGTTTTGCAGGCAGAGTGCCCAGTGTCATTTACATTTTTGTTTATTATTTGTTTAGCATTCCACATGCTCTTTAGCCTGCTGCTAATATAATCACATTTGGCTGCTATTCTGTGAAAGGGACATTATCATTTAAGAACAAGGAATAGATCTATATTGGCAATGGGATAAAATTTGTAATTCTGAACCCTTTATGCTGTGCCATTTATTTGCTTACAAGAAAATTGTATGCCTATCCATGAAAAGGAGCTTTTTTGAGATTCCCACATGCTGTCTTGAAAATACCTCGAGAAAATAAAAATATGGGGGAGGAGGGGAGAAAAATCAGATGTATGGGCAAGAAATCATATACCATCAGATACCAGTTATTTACTGGGCTTTATTTCAAGTGATTTTAAAATAATTTGTTGGTAGTGGAATTTTGGGCATGTGGTTTACAATCAGCTAACATGCTTCATGTAATAATGGGCATAAAGTATAATTTGTGTGTGTGTGATGTTGTGTGTGTGTGTGTGTGTAAGAGAGAGGAAGGAAAAGAGATGGGAGGGGAGAGAGAGAAAAAAATTTCCCTTATTCTTTCCATGGGTGAGCATAAATTACCAAGATAAAAATATGTATTGAGCCTTCACTTAATAGGGAAAATATCATGAAACAGTCTCACTTAGACTAAGGTGCCCCCTTTACTATTATCAGTCACTAGATGGAGGTACATTTCTCTGGTGATTTGTTTTAATTAAATCTTATAAAATGTTATTTATTTATGGCACTGTGAGATACTACTATGGATGTCAAGATGAATTGAAATTTAATCAGGACAAAAGGATAAGGGAGTGACAGTCACGGTGAGCTACTTCTAAAGATAAATGGACTTTTATTAAAGCAAGACACACTAGGAAATAAAAGGTGTCTTGTGCTTGTATAGGATAGTGGGGAATGGAAAGATGGCAGTGATGGATGAAACTGATAAAGTAGGTAAAGACAAGGCAACATTGTATGTTATTCCAAAAATCAGAATTTGCTGGTTACTTCCATGAGAGGGTATGATGAACTGAGTGTTTGTGTCCCTCCCACATTTATTTGTTGAAACCCTACCCTGAAATGTGATCTTAATAGGAGGTGGGCTTCAGGCAGGCGATTAAAATTAGAAGAGGTCATGAGGTTGGAACCCTTATGAATAGGATTAGTGAGAGGCAGAAATTGGTTCCAAAATGTGGGAATACTGCTGTAACAAATACCCAAAGATGTGGAAGCAGCCTTGGAACTGGGTAATGGGTAGAAGCTGGAAGAGTTTTAGGGTGTGGGCTAGAAAACAAAACAAAATAAAACGAAACAAACAAACAACAAAAAACAATGTTGCCATGAACAGACCTTGAGAGGCAATTCTGGTGAGAGCTCAGAAAGATGAGAGGAAAGTGGAAAGTGGCTGGGAAAGCCTTCATTTTAGAGAATACCCAAGTAATCCCCAACAGAATGTTGGGAGGAATATGGACAATAAAGGCCATTTGATTGAGATCTCAGATGAAAATGAGGAGCATGTTATGGGAAGTTGGAGGAAAGATGATCCTGTTACAAAAGTGGCAAACGACTTGTCTGATTGCCTTTGTCTTCTCATGTTTTGTGGAAGTTAGAACTTGTGAGTGATGAAATTGGATCCTTAGCTGAGGAAATTTCTAAGCAAAATGCTGAAGGTGCATCTTGGCTTCTGACTGCTTATGGTAAAATATAAGAAAAGAGCCTGACCAGTGTGGCTCAGAGGTTGAGCGTCAATCTATGAACCAGGAGGCTACAGTTCAATTCCCAGTCAGGTCACATGCCAGGGTTGCAGGCTCGATCCCCAGTGTGGGGTGTGCAGGAGGCAGCCGATCAATGATTCTCTCTCATCATGATGTTTCTATCTCTCTCCCCCTCTCCTTTCCTCTCTGAAATCAATAAAAATATATTAAAAAATGCAAGAAGTGAGAAATGACTTAAAGATGAAATTGTTAAGCAAAAAGTCAAACTCAAAGATTTGAGAACTTCTCAGGCTGTCCATATTGCAAAAAAGAAATTTTGTCCAGAAGAGGATACAAAAGATGTGACAAAGCATCTATTTGATCCATAGATTAGTACATATGTGAATCAGGAACTCAATCAGCCAGCTCAACAGGAAACTTCTAGTTTGAAGTGAAGAAGAAGGAGACAGGAAGGAATGAAGGAAGGCAGTCAAACTCTTTGGATTTTAAAGGACAGGATCATAGAGCTATTTGGCTCTGAACTTGTATTATCGTCAAGACAAGGAAAGAATGACCCTAAAGGCTATCCAGAGATCATTAAGGCTGCTTCCTTGGTCTCAAAAGGGGGGACCATCACCTTGATTTCAAGAGGTCAGATGGCCTCTGCCCAAGCCTTTAGGGTGGGACTGTGTGGCAGAGCCCTGGGGATGCAGAGCTGTTGGGGTAGAACCAACACTTCATGGGCCTGGAAGGCAGATCATCAAAGCCAAAGAGATTTATTCTTGGGCCTTAAGGTCTAATGTCGTTTGCCCTGTTATGTTTTGGACTTGCTTGGCACGTGTCACCACCATCCTCCTTTCCTGTTTTTTGTTTGTTTGTTTGTTTTTGAATGAAAATATCTCTTCTATTCCTGTCCCACCACTGGATTTTGGAAAAACATAATTTATGTGGCTTCACAGGTCCTCAACTGGAGAGGAATTTTGCCTCCGGGTGAATAGTACTTCCAAGTCTCACCCACATCTGATCTAGGTGAAATTTAAATGAGACTTTGGACTAACTTTAAAGTTGATGTTGAAATGAGTTAAGCTTCTGGAGTTGTGGGGATGGAATGAATGTGTTTGCATGTGAGATGAACCTGAATTTTGGAGGGACACAAACATTTGAGGGACAAGTTTTGCATTAAATGTTTGTGCCCCCCTTATCCCTACCACCACCACCACCCCCCCAATTTATATGTTGAAATCCTACCTTCCAATGTGATGGTATTAGGACATGGAGCCTTTAGGAAGTAATTAGGATTAGATTAGGTCAGGAGAGTGACCTTATGGGTGGGATTAGTGCCCTTTTAAGAGTCATGCGAGATCTTGCTTCCTTTCTCTGCTCTTGCCAGGTAAAGATACAATGAGAAGTTGGCAGTCTGCAACCAGGAAAAGAGCTCTCACGGGAACTTGACCATACCAGAATGCTGGTCATGGACTTACAGCTTCCAGAATTGTGAGAAATAAACTCCTGTTCAGAATTCTCTCAGGCTCTTTGTTATAGAAGCCAGAACTGATTAAGACAGGGATAACCACGTTAAATCTTTTATTTAGACAGAGACCCTGGTATTTTCCTTTCTGGCTTCTCTTCTCTTCCCTTTACCCCATCAACTTTGAAATAATGGATGGGAGTAGTAAGACAACCACTCTAATCTTGCTTTTATTTGCGGTATCACAAAGTTTTTAGGGTAGCTTGTCTAACAGCTTCAATTTGGATATAGGTATAATTGACATTTTTATGCGACAAGATTTTCCAGGATTCTCAGTTTATTTAGATTATAGACCACGAGATGTATTTTTTTTTTTTTTTTACCGAACTGCCTTTGTCTCTGTGTGTAGACTGGTTCACTGCAACATGAATTTAATGCAGAACATTTTTTAACCAAACTGTTTACTAGAATTGTCAGTAAACAATAGGCAACCAACATCAGACAACATTCTGCTTCTTCCCACTTATTTACCTAAGGCTATAGTCTTGGTTGGCATGTGATCTGCCTTCCAAAGTACAGTAGGAAATATTTTGAACAAAGGCTTTGCCCTTAACAACAGTTTGAAGATTTCCAAACTCTGATATTTAGGTCATCTCTGTCTTTACTATGTCACTGCTTCATTTTAGGTTGTGTTATTTGATGCATCCTTCTCCTAGATTTCAGATATAGGTATTTAATACAACTAATAAGCAAATATAGAGATAATTTTCAATTTTTATAGCTTTTAAAGATATTTTAAAAATAATGCACACATATTCCAAATTTAAAAAAAATAATAAGTGATCATAAACATGAAGCAAAATTGGTATTCTTCACACATGCTTATTGGCAAAACCATACTTTAGTTGGCAATATAAATCAAGACTCACAATTCATACATTTTGATAGTGTAGTGACATTCATTGAAAATATTTTTAAAAATACTAAATAAAATAAAAACAATGTGCATGATTTGTTTCCTACTGTTGTCAAAAATAAAAAGCAACTTGAATATTAAAATGAAGATAAATGGATGAGAAAATTATGAACACCTATTCAATGAAATATTAAGTAACTATTAAAATAATTATGAAGACAATGTTGGTGCATGAAAAAATACTCATTATTTAATGTAAAAAATAACAATGATTGCAAGCAAGTGAAGTAATATATGAAAAATTATTGGATGGCATTATAACAAAATGATCATAGTTGTTTGTTTTGCTGGGTGGTGAGATCATGTTGTTCTCCTACAATATCCAATTTTTTGTCCAGGAAAAATACCTAATGATTTATGGCCTCTGAACTGACATGACTTAACTTGAAAACATAATAAAGTGTGCCTATATTATTAAATAGATTAAAAGTTGACTATGATTATAATCTGGTGGGCAAAATTAGACAACATTCTCTTCTGTTTGTTTTGGGCTTTATGCTACTTGCAAAACAGCTGCTTCATTCTTTTATCCTTTAATTATTTTCTACAATGTATTTATTTAACTATTATACAAACTGCCAATAATTAATTTCTCAAAAAATTATCAAGGTAATTTTTAGCAAATCTCCTCTGAAATAGTTCAGAATACAGTTTAAAATTATATTTCCTTAAGATATATACAAGCATTACACAATATTATTGTAACTTCTTTGAAAATGATTTTCCATTTTCCATTCTTATTTTTTATTTTGCTTACACTGGGCTGCTTCCATTTCCTTAATGATATCTGGAGTATTTAAAACACTTTTTTGCCCTGAACAGTTTGGCTCACTTGATAGAGCGTTGGCCTACAGACTGAAGGGTCCCAGGTTCGATTTCGATCAAGGGCATGTACCTTGGTTTCGGGCACATCCCCAGTGAGGGGTGTGTAGGAGGCAGCTGATCGATGTTTCCCTCTCATCCGATGTTTCTGGCTCTCTATCCCTCTCCCTTCCTCTCTGTAAAAAAATCAATAAAATATATTTTTAAAAAGCCACTTTTTTTAGCATGATCATAAAATGGTGTTTTATGAGTAATGGAGAATATAACTATAAATTTTTTAGGTAGAAGATTAAAAATAGAGTAGATTTTAAAAAGGCATGTTTGATACACATATATTAATAAATTCCCCCAGTTTGGGATCCTATTACTTCAGTTTAGTTAGGTCCACAGTCTTTTATTTTTAGATGGGCCTCTGGTATGTGCTATATGGATATATTCTTTTCTATTTTAATGGTTTAATAAAAATACTGATTGTAATTTTTTGTTATGAAGCAAATTTTTTCTTCCAACCATTTGTCTCAAAATAATTTTGTTTTTTTGAAGATTTATATTATCTTTCTTAAGAAAAAATGCTTTTAGAAATTTTGCAGGATATGATTTTGTATTATTTTCTAATACTTTTGGTAGTTTCTGCAGTAATAACTATAATAGTTGAGTTCACTTACCATTATCTCTTCTTTATGTTATATTCTACTACTTTTAATATGTCTTTTTCTTCTACAACCTGAGGAAGAGTCTCAAGTGTGTCTTCAACCTACTGATTTTCATTGTTACTTAGCTTTTTAAATTTATTTTATTTGTAACTTTTCCTCCACTCCATTTATATATATCACATCTATATTCTCTTATCTGTGACCTTCACATTTATACCTGTTTTGATAATGATTTCTGCTCCTGAGTCATGATCTTTCTTAGATTGGGATGTAAAATTCCTAAAGTTTTCATCTGGTTTAGTAAACATTGGTATGCCTCTTACTATGTAGCATATTGGTCCTTTTTACTTGTTCTGCAATACTTTTGCATCAGCATGTGTGGTTATTTTAAAGCTCACTATTAGCTTCCTAGGGATAAATGTGGAACATGACATAAGCAGACAACTAAAGTATTTTTATTAAATCATTAAAATAGAAAAGAATAGATCCATATAGCACATACCAGAGGTCCATCTAGAAAAATAAAAGACCGTGGACCTAACTAAACTCAAGTAACAGCTGCTCTGTTTATTTGGTTGATGTGGACATTTTTTAAGCAGTTAGGTGAATGTCACTTAGATAATTTTCCTCTTAATATCTAGAGTGCCAAACCCCCAAACCAATGTCTAATTCCAATCTGAGGGACATATATGGGAACATCTTATAATTCCTTAGTTTGTTATGTTGACATAAAAACAATATATTTTTTAAAACTACTCTGCCATTGAAAATATCTCCACATTTTCCTGCATCATCTCCACCTGCATGATTTTAGTGTGGGAACTCTACTTACAGAATTGCAATATGATATCGCCAATGTCTTTCCTTCCTATCTGTCTCCCTTCAATGACATAGCTTTTCTCTACCAAACCCCTAACTCAATCACCACCACCCTGCCCTACCACATGCTTTTTATCAAATAAATTTGGAATTTTAAGTCCTTAAATAGATGTAGTAGGGAAAGGGAATGTTTAAAGAATGGGAGAAATATGGAACTCAACAACTAGCATTCAATAAATTGAGGGTCAATGGCTCACTTTCCTAGTTTAGCATACCATCATTTCTTTCTAGTTTTCAACAAATATTTATTAAGCACCTCTATATGCCATGAACTGAGGTAGGTGGTGTGAATACAGTGGTGATCAAAAACAAACAAGTAAACAAAAAAACTATGATCTTTGTTTTCATGAACCTTACATTCTAGTAGGGAAATGAATAACCACCAGCTTTCTCTCTATTTCTCTAGCTCTCTCCTTAATTTTTAATTATAAATTGTGGCAAATATGATGAAAGCCAAGTGTAGAGAACCATTAGAGAATTGATCATGATATTGATTAGTGGTTGAGGGAATGATTCTCTTAATGGCATTTAAACCAAGGACTAAGGAATGAGAAAGGGTTAACCATGTGATATATGTATATGTGATTGTTGGGTGCGAGCCAGCATGGTGAACAGACAGAGGGAACACAGTCTGCTCAATGCCCTGAGCAAGGGAAGAAGTTGACACACAGATCTTACATCTATGAAATGGAAACCATGCAGTGAAGTAGATATGAAGCATGATTTTCCCCACAAGTGAACCTGATACACAGAGGCCACTGTACTTTTTACTGCTGTTTTATTTTGTGGCTTCTGTTTCAACAGGGAGATCATAGGTTCTTCTTTTTTAATATCATGAGTTTTCTGTCTTTAACAGCATATTCATACGTAGCTTTTTGTCAGGTGGTAGAATTTGCTGCAGGATTTGCTAACCAGCTGATATTTTAAGAAGAATTGATCAAGTGGGCAAGCATTCCCAAAGGCAACAGCATGGTGGTAACAGGACCACAAGTATGACTACCGTAATTGTTAGGTTGCCTTGACATCTTCCCTAGATTTCATCAGCATGGCTTAGCACATATGCAAAAGCAAAGTAAGGTCAGCATGGTGCCAGCTCACCATGTCCCTAATCTCATCAGAACTTTCAGATGGCAGATGACACAGGTGAAGGATCACTCTGCCTTGCACAGCAGCCCCTAACTGGCAGCCAGACAGTTTCATAAATTTACATAAAAGCCTGCAGCTGTACTCTGAGGGATGACCAGAGGGAGAATATCCTGTGCTCAAATGAAACTGGGGAGATGGATGGGAATTGGCTTTGCAGCAGTCTTCCACCAGACTAGGATGAGAAACAGCCTCATGACTATTCTTTTGTTGTTGTTGTTGTTAATCCTCACCCGAGGATATTTTTTCATTGATTTTTAGGAAGAGTGGCAGAGAGAGGGAAAGACAGAGAGAAACATTGATGTGAGAGACACATATCAATTGGTTGCCTCCTGCACGATCCCAACCAGGGCCCAGGCTGGGGAGGAGCCTGCAACCAAGGCATGTGCCCTTGACTGGAATAGAATCCGGGACCCTTTGGTCTGCAGGCCAATGCTCTATCCCTGAACCGAACTGGCTAGGGCCTCATGACTATTCTTTAAGAGACTTACCTCTTCTTGCTCCAAAGGAGTCACAGGACTGTTCACCAAGACTTGGATTAGACAATTGTAGAGGGCCGCCTGGGGGGCACCTGGGCATTTCCTGAATTATCATCAGCTGAACTCAGGGCGTAGGCCAAGTCACGCCCTGGGAACATGCTTCCCCAATAAGGCTGGACATGTTAATCAGTTCTGACTTCTAGCAGCCCAGGTGTCAGCAGGGGCGGGTCTAGATATGTAAATCCAGTAATGCTGGGGCCTAGTTAAGAATGTAAATAAGCTCCTTTGATCCTAAGTTTTGGTGTTACTTCCTGGATTTCTGGGATATAAAATAAACCTGCTGGGTGGCTCAGCTTCATCGTCATGCAGCCTCTCCTGAGAGAGGAAAGATGGCGTCCCACCCAGCCCCAGCTTCATGAATCTATTTCTGCGTCTTGTTTTCTTTATTTCTATTATTTCTCAATCCCTGGCCGCCTCCACTTAGAACCGGTTTGTTCATCTCTCTTTCCGCGCGGGACGCAGAAAAGGGAGATCTCCGCCATGTCTGGCCCCCGCCGCTTCAGGCCCCCGCAGACAATGGCCGAGGTTGGCTGCAGGGCTTATGTACATATGTGGGAGATCACCAGACACCATGGCAGAACCACTTCCCTACGGAATCCCCAGTCCATCAAATAGTGTGAACTAATATATCAGGCTGAAATGCCAAATCTTTCTCTCCAAATACATACACATGTACATACTAGTATATTATATGTAATTTCTACAGTGGAGGCATTTCCCCTAAATGTTTGTTATTCAATATGATTAAATTAAGTTCTGTTCTTTTATTAGGGAGATGGGAATAATGTATAAATAATTGGAAAGCTACAGAGTATTATACAGGCAGTTGAGTATAGAGGTTTGTATAATTATAGAGAAAAGAGTCCTTAGTTTGCTTGAGGGACTCAGGAAAGACTTGTGGACACCCAGGTTAATATCTAAAGGAAGTCCTCCAAACAAATGATTTATTTTTCTCCCTCATTTGACTTGGAGTTATTGAGAACTACTGATTCAATGTCAACCATACAGAATTTACCTGAGCATCTGATAGCATCACCAGAGATATTTAAACTGAAGATAAAGAGGATCTGTCAGATTGTCCCTGCTTGCTTTTATTCCAGCAAAAGAAACTCGATGCCTTCTTGGTTGACAGTCTTACAGACTCAGAAACTGGTTTATAATTTATTATAATCATTAACCTTTGTTTTTTCCTCTATTTTCACAGGTATACTCCTTATTAAATACCTGACTACTTATTTACACAATACAGGAATCACTTTAAAGGTCCAGATGCATCACCACCTCCTGAAATGAGACTCACAATTTAACTGAACTGACTTATTTTCAAGAGTAAATAATTGAGTCAATGAAATATGAAGCAATCTGCTGGCTTCACTTTTGGAATGATACAATTCCATACACACGATGATGCTTCAGGGATTCCAGCCTGTCATTACTTTGGATGAATCAGCCAGCAGCCTTGGTCCAGTCTCTGTCCCCATTCCCTTGTCTCCCTTAGTCAGGGAGAGACTTTCATAACCTGCACAGGCAGGGACCATGACCCTTGTCAGCAGGAAGCAGTTACTGAAGACAGACCCTCCTCCCTCCTCCCTCTGAAAGATCGAAGGGATGGAAATATCTAAGATGGGCCAGTAAGCCAGGACAAGTGGAAGAGGGAAACTGAGACAGAGAGCTGAACAAACTGGCAGAGCAATTCACAGCAGATATAGAAGGTCACCTCCCTAGAGATAACATCTAGGCCTCAGTTGTCTTTCAGCTCCAGATGGGAGATGCCAGGACCAGCAGCAATGACTAAAGACCCCCTGCCTCGGAGCTGACCAATCAGTGGAGATTGACCCTGAAGGAGCACACCTAGAAAACTGATGAATATTCTGTTGAAACCCTCCCCTGAGATCTCGCCTAAGATTCTCCCTGCAAGACAGAAATAAAAGCCTTAGGACAAAGGACCCAGCATGAGCTCTGTTTCCCAGCAGCATACGCTTACCTCCCCACACTCCTTCCCCAACAGGCTTGCATCTACTAAACTGCATCTGGGATCCCCAGAGGCTTGCAACCAGGTCAGCAATGGGCAGCAGCAGTTTATCTCAGACAAACCCCCTGAACCTGTCCTCAAGGCTCCTTTTATCTCTGACTTCTTAGTGAGCCAAAGCAGACAAGCCTAGGCTCATTTCCCTGGTCCTTTCTTGTTTCACTGTTCCAAGCTTTACTAAACATCCTCTAAAATTAAAAATCTATACCAATAAAAGGGCAATATGCTAATTAGGCAGGATAGACCGGATGTCTTCTGGACATCATTCTGGACATCCTTCCTGACAAAGCTGGGGGCATCGTTGGCCTGCAAACTGTCCATGGCCCCTTGCCCAGGCCGGCCCCGCCCCCCAGTGGGGACCCCCACTCTGATCGGGGGTGTGGCCAGCCTGCAAATCCTGTGGCCCCTTGTCCCAGCTGGCCCCGCCCCCCAGTGGGGTCCCCCACCCTGATCTGGGGCCCCCTTCAGGACAGGCCAGCCAGCCCCCACCCAGACACCAGGCCTCTATCCTATATAATAAAAGGGTAATATGCAAATTGACCCTAAGGGCAGAACAACCAGAACGACCACTGGACCAGTCACTATGTGAGGCACACTGACCACCTCTTGGTCCCTTTCCCCAGCTGGCAGGCTCCAATCGCCTGATGGCCACCCACGGCAGGGGTGGGGCCGGCGAACAGGTGGGAACAGCTGACCTCTCTGTCCCTTCCCCTGGCCATCAGGCACTGATCACCCAATGGCGAATGGGGAACTGGGGGTGGGTGGCGGCGGGGAGCGGGGCCGGCTGTGGGTAGCTGGGGAAGATGGCCCTGATCACAGGCCAGGCCTAGGGACCACACACATGCATGAATTTTGTGCACCAGGCCTCTAATATATATATATATATATATATATATATATATATATATATATATATATATACACACACACACACACACACACACACACACACACACACACATATATATGTATAAATATACATATAAATACATAAATATATATTAATATACATATAAATAAATAAAGGAACTGGATGGGTTGATCTTGAAGTTCCCAAGCTGTATTCTTGGTGTATAATAAATTTTTAAAATGTCATATGATGGGTGAGTGTGGCCAATGTCATGGCTAGAAATGAAGGCAAGAACAAGTCAATTTAGGGTCTTATATAACAGTGTAACAGTCTAAGTATTTTATAGTTTATTTTCAGGGTGACTTTAGAAATCAAAATTGAAAGGGTGAGATTATATTAGTTCATTAGATAGCTCTGGCAGCAGGTAATACAGATTTAACACAGCATAACCTCTGCCCCCTTGCAACACACATACACACACAAATAAAATCAATTCAAAACAGAACAATTCAAAATAAAACAAATTGATTCACAGTGTTTCAAAATGGAAATTGAGAATCTGATTCTAAAATGTAAATGAAAATGCAAAAGACCATGTAGTTAAGAAAGTGTTGAAAAAGAAGAAAGGGTAAGCTTGCTTTAAGGGATTTCAAGGCTTGTTATAAAGGTAAATAATTAAGAGAGAGTTAGGTTAAGTGAAGAATAGACAAATAGGCTGAAGCAACAAAACAGATAACCCAGAAGGAGACCCATATATATCTACATATCTAAAAATAAAGGTAACATAGACTATCTTCAAGATTATTGGTATGAAATAGTTTTTTTAAAAAATAAAACATAAACACATCTGTAATAAAAAAATAAGAGTATTATGCTAATTAGACCGGATGTCCTTCTGGACGTCCTTCCGGATGACCTTTGAAGCCGGGGCTACTGCTTCAACCCTTGGAGCCCCTTGCATAGATTTCATGTATCGGGCCTCTCGTTAATCATAACTAATTAAACTGACTACTTTAAAAGTAAGTATGTTTTATCAAAAAACACCATGTGAGAGAGTAAAAAAGCAGGCTACAAAATTGGGAAAGTATTTACATCACTTATAACTGAGCCCCAAGATGATATAAAAGACTATTACCAATCAATAACTAAAAGACAGACAGCCCAACATGGGAAAAGGCAAGAGACTAGAACACTTCACAAAAGAATCTCAAGGGCTAATACTGGTACATATGTGTAAGGGTATCGATACCATCAGGGTATTGGATAGAAAAACAAAAGCCACATTATGTATATCAGATACAAAGGGTTTTAGTACAGAGAATTAGAAGCTTCTATAAACATTTAAAGAGCAAGGGTATAAAACTCAGGGGGCCTCCCACCTGTCTAATTCAGTAAAGTGAGCAGTGCTCAAGAGCCCATCTAGACGATGCTGACAATCTCATGTCTGCCTGTTAATTGTGGCTACAGCAACCTCTGGAGAAATGACCTTTTCTGGACTTCCATCCAGAATCAAACAGACAGAAAGTTCTTGGAAATGTAACCTCTGGCTTCTCCTCTGTGAGGTAGAAAATATCTTGGCTGCGATGCCAAGATGACAACAGATAATACAATGTCCAACCTCATTGGTAATCAATTGGTAATCAAAGTAAACCTGCAAACTGGTGTCCTACAGACCCATCGGATGGCCAGATATAAAAAGACTGGCAATTCTTAAGTGTTGGTTATTATTTGGAATGATAGCAATTCTCATTCATTGTGGGTAGAAGTGTAAATTGGTAAAATCACATTGGAAAATCATTTGGCATTGCTTGTGAAGTTGAGCATATAATCCTATGACTCATTCCACTCCTAATTGGAATGAGTTTTCACAAACAAATATGTGTAAAACCATGTACAAAGGGCCATGTTCACAGTTGTATTATTTATGATAGACAATCTGGAAACAATCTCATTGCCCATAGATAGTACAATGACTTAATTGTGGACTACTCAAACTCTAGAATATTATGTGGAGTAAAATAAATAAACTATAACTATATGCAGCAACAGGATGAATTTCACAAATGTTATGCTTTGTTTAATTAGGAAACATTATGTTGTCTGATAGAAAGAAGAAACATGTACATATCCTATTATTTCATTCATAATAATGTTTAAAATCAGTCCAGGGTTACCGTTGTGTTGAGTCAGAATAGTGGTTATCCTCAGTGAGGAAAAAGGGTATTGTAATAATTCAATGAGTTGTAAAGTTATATTTTGATTGTTCTTCATGCCTTATATGCTAAACAAAAAGCAAAAATGCGAACAAACTAACCAACAAAACATAAAAGTCAGAAAAAAAATGTCACCAGAGGAAACCAAATAAGGAAAGGGTACATTTAATATCATTTTCCAAAATCTAATAGAAAGGAAAAAACCCACTGTGTTCTCACTCGACTTAGTACAGACCCTAAACACATCCACATACCACCCCTGAATGTGGTATCAGAAATCTGGAAAATTCTGAGAATTGTTACTCATATTCTACATTTGAAGAGAAGTAGACCCAGGGGGCAAATAGGCAGCCTGAAGGAAAACCAAGGAGAAACAGCGTGGAAGTCCATACTTACCACTGCTGCACGCCAGCAGCGACAGAAAACTATCACCAGGGCTCAGCAGTCTCCAGGGCTTCATTCTGAATTTGAGGAAAAAGAGAGAACACAGAAAGGAAAAATTCAATTCATGACCTAAGGAGACGCCTGAAGGTCCTGAAAAGAAAAAAGACAGTATGCTTCTGAACGGCAATTGATGCTCTTTAAGCAGAAACCCTCTAAAATAAAAGGTAGTTAGTTGAGGAAATGATAGAAAAACTTTTTAATAAAAGAGCTGAATTTATTTCTTATAAGTTTGTATAAACAAATGAAAACCTTTTAAAAAAATATATTGATTTTTTTACAGAGAGGAAGGGAGAGGGATAGAGAGTTAGAAACATCGATGAGAGAAAAACATCGATCAGCTGCGTCCTGCACACTCCCTACTGGGTATGGGCCTGCAACCAAGGTACATGCCCTTGACCGGAACCAAACCTGGGACCCTTGAGTCTGCAGGCCGATGCTCTATCCACTGAGCCAAACCGGTTAGGGCCAAATGAAAATCTTGAGATATGTTCTGGCTAAGCTATTGAACCTCAAAGATAAAGATTTATTTCGGTCATGAAAGTGGAAAGAGCAAGAGACCAACAAATAGGAGAGACCAGACCTGGTCTCTAAGATCTGCCAGCGATCAGACCCTCAAACCTCAGAGGGAAGGTAGGGGAGGCTGGGGGTAAGCGGGGGAGAGAGCAACCAAAGGACTTGTATTCATGCATATAAGCCTAACTAATGGACAAAGACAACAGGGGAATGAGGGTATGGGTGGGGAGGGCAATGAGGGGATAAGGACACATGTAATACTTTAATCAATAAAGGGAAAAAAAATAAAAAGAAGATCTTGTCAGCAGTAATCAGTATCAGGAGATAACAGATCATGTTTACCAATTCTTAAAGAAAAGAATATGATGTCCAGCCATTGTTCCATTCAACGAGTAAGGATTTTCCAAGCATGCTAAAACCAAAGGAAATATGGCCCTCATGATTCCTTTTTGAAGGAAAACCCAATGACCGATGATTAAATCCCGGAAATCAGAAAATGACTAGCGCATTAGTAGCAAAAAGAGCAATGCAAGACCTAAAGCAGGACACAGAAGGGCAAGGTCTACAGCTTTCTGGCAGAAAAAAATGTAAATCAATAATTGTTTACCAAGTTATGAGAGAAGTGTCTCAAGTTTGCAGAAATCAGGAATACAGATCTTCTGACCTTTTCTTGTGAGAAAATAAAGAATCTTATTATGGAAACCTGTGGTAGGCGGAATCCTTAAGAGTCCCAGCATTGACTATATACACACCTGCTCCCAGCTCCTCAAATAAACATTGATATAGGATCAGAGGTCCTCAAACTTTTTAAACAGGGGGCCAGTTCACTGTCCCTCAGACCGTTGGAGGGCCGGACTATAGTTTAAAAAAAAACTATGAACAAATTCCTATGCACACTGCACATATCTTATTTTGAAGCAAAAAAACAAAATGGCAAAAACACTCACATGTGGCCCACGGGCTGTAGTTTGAGGACGCCTGATAGGTACTGCTGTGAAGAGTTTCTGAAGACTAATTAAGATTCCTAATGAGTTGATCTTAAAGTAGGGAGATTACCCAGGTGGGCCGGATCTAATCACATGAACCTTTAAAAACAGAGCATTTTCTCAAACTAGTAGCAAGTTTAAAACCAGAGATTCATGGCATGAGAAAGATTGGGTGCAACACTGCTGACTCGAAGATGGAGGGTGAGCAGCCTCCATGCAGCAAGGAAGGTGAGCAGCCTCTAGTTGCTGCGAACAGCCCCCAGCTAACATTCAGCCAATGAACAGGGACCCAAGTCCTACAACTGTACACATATGAATTCTGCCAACAGAATGCTTGGAAGCTGTTTTTTTTTTGTTTTGTTTTGTTTTTTTTCCCCCAGAGCTTCCTGATGAGAATCCAGCCTGTCCAACACCTTCATTTCAGCGTGTGATACTCTGGGCACAGAAGCCAGTCATGGTGTGCTTTTTGATGGAGAAACAATTACCAAAACTTTAATAATTCATTTAGTTTCAATTCAGCTTTTTTCTCTTTTTCAATTAGAATAAAATGGCATGTAATAATTGTGAAAATTAAAAAAAGCAAGTACAGTTCCATTTTAATAGTATTATTTGGTCTCTTAATGTAGATATCTATACCTCTGTGTTTCTGTAAACATAGAGAAATGTCTGACATTAAGGTGATTAATTAAGCAACAATTATTTCTAGGTGATGGAATAGTATTTTTAATTTATGCTGAATAGCTTAGATATTTTTTAAACATGCACATTTTATAATGAAATAAATATACATGGGTTACTATACTTAAGAGTAATAAAGTACAAATTATAAAATGTTTTCTAAGTCTTTAATGTTGACAATAATTGCTTAATAGTAAGCAACTATCTAAGAGTATGTCTGGGAAATCCATCTCCAAGCCAGACCCATGACTATTCATGTCTATATTTATCATGTTGATGGTGGTAACCTTATAAACACCTCTGTCTAATGTGTTAACAAGTATTTTGTTTGAGAAAGAGAGAAGTGAACATAATCACTTTTCTGGACCAGTAGTAGTTTATCACATATAAATAATGAGACTGAATTATTCATTAGCAGAATGTCTGATGTAAGATAAGGTATAAAATGACCAACTGGTTTGTCCATTTTGGGGTCACATAATTCAGTGTCTTTATTTATTTCAACTGAGAAGGGCTGAGTTGCTTCAGTTTCACTGTTTTCCTTTTCTTATGATTACCATACTAGAGGCCCAGTGCACAACATCTTGCACCAGTGGGGTCCCTCAGCCTGGCCTGCGGGATCTGGCCAAAACCAGCTCTCCAACATTCCTTGAGGGGTCCCAGATTGCGAGAGGGTGCAGGCCAGGCTGAGAGACTCCACTAGTGCATGATTGAGGTTGGGGAGGGACATGGGAGGTTGGCCAGCTGTGGAAGGACCGCAGGAGGGCTCCAGGGCATGTCCGGCCTGTCTTGTTTAGTGCTGATCAGCCAGACCCCAGCAGCAAGCTAACCTACTTCTCAGAACGTCTGCCCCCTGGTGGTCAGTGCAGTAGTCATAGTGAGAGATTGAGCAGTCTTAGCATATCATTAACATATTATGCTTTGATTGGTTGAATGGAAGACCGGACACTTAGCATATTAGGCTTTTATTATATAGGATAATTGGTTATGAGAATAGGTGTTCTGCAGCCTAGAGTGGCAATGCCCAACATAGTAACCTCTAGTCTCATTAGGTTATTTAAATCTAAATTTATTAAAATAAAATCAAACTTAAAATTCAGTTTCTCCTTACACTGGCCACATTTCAAGTGCTCAATAACTAGAGGGTACCATTTGGGACAGTGCAGTTATAGAACATTTCCATCATCTCAGAATGCTCTAAAGCCATGAGTTTCAATGGTGTGTGGCAAGATTTTTTAAAACATGCAATACTTGACTGGGCAGGGGCATTGAATGCTTTTAAATTGTCAAATTGAAAAATGACAACAGCCAAAACAATAGCTATCCTGTGTGAATGAATAAAAATTATACCTATTTTTTTGTCAGATTGGCAAAAAGTAATATATTTTTTGGTGTGCTGATGAATTTTAGTAATTATGTGTACCCTGAGATGGAAAATATTAAAAGTCGCTGCTCTAAAGGATCGTGCTGGTCTGAAGTTAGTTTGTTCCATGAAGGAAGTTTTTTGTTGAAATGCTTCTCTAAAATGTTTTCTCTCTATTTCCCAAGGTCACTTTTTGAAAATTGCCATTTCACAGAAAAATAAGAGATGTTATGCAATATCCAGTCATTTAAACCAGTTTAAGAATTTAGAGCAAAATATTAAACAATAAATTAATTTTAGTAGAAGTTAAAGTTGACTTTCAAGTGATGATGTCATGTAGACAGAGCCCTGGTCTCAGTACTAACATGAATCTAGAGTAATCTTTAAATCTTAGTTTTTGAATAAACAAGTATCAGCTATAGATTTAACTTATAGGTTCAGTCTAATCACAAAGAAACATACATGTAAGTTACAGTTCAGAGTAAATGCAAAACCTTTTTTCATTATTTTAGATTTCTTCATGAGGCATTTTATAAACCTCCAAAAGTATTTATTGGACATGTTGGAAATTCAACCTCAGGTGTATTGGCTTAACTTTCCTAGTTCTGGGAATTTAAATGGTACCTACATCAACCATATTTAGGATACCATGGGGGGTGACTTTTTCTTAGGACAAACTTTTCATGTCAACAACCCAGCATCTGGGATAATAATGGCATTTGACCAACTAATCTCATAGATTAATTAAAAATATCTCTTGCTTCCAAAGCAAAATGTCAAGGCCCTGGATAATAGAGTTATCTATTTAATCTTAATTTAATTTCTTCTGCCTAAGAATAAAAGCCTCTCTCCACAACTGGGGAAAATCATTTGTATTAATGGGTTACTCTGTTGACATCCATCTAATTACACAAATAATGCTTTCTTTTCACTTAGTTATGTTTTTTTTATTTTTTTATTTAGTAAACTACCTCCTTAGATGTACTTACAAATATACAGGTGTCCTCCAAAATGTATACACACTTTGAATAATTATTAATTCCAATGGGTTAAATATGAAAAGAAAGAAACATCAATTGAATTATCAAAAATGTGTGTATACATTTTGGGGGATACCTATATTTCTGTTATATTTCAAACTTGCACATAAGAAGTATAAGTGAAATAAATTGACTAAGTTGTAGTTAAATCCCTTCATTTTATGAATCACTTTTTGACTCAAGACCCTCTAGTAAATAATTTTTTTTAACTCAGAGTTCTCAGTGTTCTTGATTCTCTGGGTTATAAACAGGGTAATTGATGGAGTACCATTTAGTCTCCTATATTTTCTTCTAAGCAGCTGATACCCATTCAGCAAATTTTGGTACAGTCATTTCTTCAGTGATGAATATTAACTTCATTAGTATAAAATTTATGCACTGCTGCTTTCAAGTCTTCTTGCATATACAATAATTTTTAAATAAATACCTATTTATAGTATAATAAAAATATCTGAAATGTAGTTAAACCAAACACGTGTGGTACCAACCACACTTATAACTAACTGCAGTGTGGTCAATACTGACATCATGACCAAGTTCTCACATGCTCAGACAAGGTCATCTACTTTAAACATGCTTCTGTCCAACTATGATTGTGAGACTCCCTTTCAGAGATATTAAATTATGAAAAAAATACACAGCTTGGAAATGATTAAATGATTATTCCTCCATAGGTAAGTAGTGATGTTATAGTTTCTAGAATTTCTAGGACCTGATCATTTAGATTTTCCTTCATTTAGCATTTGCTCTATGTTTTAGACATTCTCCTGCATGCTTTAAATGGACTATCTAATAGGATTTAATAACACTTTATATAAGGTAGATACTGAAAGGGCAGAGCAGGCCAGCACAAAATGTACTGTACCCTCCATCCTGTGTAACTATGTATATGACTCCTTTTTCTTAGAAAACCGCGAGAATGTAACAGTTGCATAAACCTGCCAATAGGAGTGTAGAGAAGTAGACTCAGTCCAAATTAAGCAATCTCTGTAACCCACGTCACTTCCCTAAGCCCACCCAAATGACCAACCCTTTATAAACTACCCCTCCCCTGGGATTCTCTCACTTGCCCCACTGCTGCGTCAGGAGGAGGCTGGGAGCCAAACCCGGGTTTGAATAAAGACTCTTTGCTTTTGCATCAGAGAAAAGGCTCCCTGGTGGTTGATTATTGGGGACCCTGAACTCTGGGCATAACAGATACTGTGTTTATGAGAAAAGTATCTGTAAAATATATAAAAATATATACTATATAAAAGTACATAGAAGTTATATGTAATAAAAATTTGAAAGCAATCTGAGTATCTTTTAGTAGAAGATTAAACCTTTTTTGATATGTTAAAAGATTAAGTTATAATCAGCTACAGTGTTTAATGTTGCTTATAGTAACTCAAGAACTTAAAGTGTAAGTTAATGGGCAGCCTTTGCCCTGGGGGAAGTGTATAAAACTGTAGTAATATCCACTAATGCCTCCAGGGACCAGGAAACTAGGTAGGAGTTGAGACTATGGAGTGAGAGCAACCTCACTTCCCGCAGAGGGCTGATTGCCTTTAAAAATGGAAGCTGTGCCCAGCTAGTGTGGCTCAGTGGTTGAGTGTCAACCTGTGAACTAGGAGGTCATGGTTCCATTCCTGGTCAGGGCACATGTCCAGCTTATAGCTCGATCCCCAGTGGGGGACATGCATGAGGCAGCCCATCAATGATTCTCTCTCATCATTAATGTTTGTATGTCTCTCTCCTTCTCCCTTCCTCTCTGAAATCAATTAAAAATATTTATAAAAAATAAAAAAATGGAAGCTGTTTGCAACTACATCTAATTGTTTCTATGTAAGACATGTCCCATTGTTAACAGATCTGTCACTATTTCAAGAAAACCAAAAATCTAATATTTTACATGAATGCAATAGACAATTTGCTAAAAAGTTAAACAATGACGGCCAAATGAAGAGTATATGCTGGCCAAGTTTGGGCTTGGTCAATGTAGTAAAAGGTAAGATAAAAAAGTAAGAGGATACTCTCTTGCCTTGGCCTTCATTTTAGGGTACATGACCCTCTAAGCCTATCTGATAGGGGCTTAATCACAAGGAACAACAACAGCCTGAGAGTCTAGGTCAGTGGTCGGCAAACTCATTAGTCAACAGAGCGGCAAACCTCGGCTCTCGAGCCGCAGTTTGCCGACCACTGCTTTAAGGAAAACATTAACCAGCTTCCCTAAGAAGAAGATAAAATTCCATCATCTGGTAGACTTCAGGAAGCTTCATTAAAAGCAGCTGGAACATGCCCTTGTCCTCCTTCTGTGTCCCTTCATCAATTCTACTGCCTGGAATGCCCTGGGACCTTGAAGTCAAGGGCCACACTTTCGGAATGGCAGATTGATGAACTGGAGGGAGCTTAAGTTATTGAAGACTTTGTAGAACAAAACTTACCAAGCCAGTCCTCCTTTGCCAATCTTCAGACTTTGCTAAAAGAGGAAATACATTCTGTATTATTTAAGCCAGTGTTTTCATTGAATTTTAAATTTATTCACTCTGAAAGTGTAAATAAGTCTATAATTATCTTCATATCTCTTACAAACCTTTTGAATCAACTTCCCAGAGATAATAACTAAAAATCCAACCTATTAATCAAACCAAATCTAGTAGATTCTTTAAATTATTAATGAGAAAATAATTTTGATGATTTTAAAAGGATCTGCGTTGTAATCTTTAAACGTGTCACCAGGATGCCCTAAGCTCATGAGAAGCAGATAGTTTCCATTACTCACTTCCCACCCTTCCCTGATTTTATGAGTCTACTTTTTCAAAGCCAGAATAGTTCCACCTCCCATCTTTCAAAATCTCTTTTTTAAATAGCAATTCCCAGATTGTCTGTGGTTTAGTTTTTCAAGTGGCTGCTTATTTAAATACTATATTCAAAATTATAGAAACCTCATAGGAATTTTCTAGAACCTTTCTAGGTTCTTTAGAAGTATTATCAGAAGATTCAGGTAAATGAAAGATCTAAGGAATGACTGATGACACTTTCCATAACAGAGTCTAAAGAGTCAATAGAAAAGGATCAGCTGCTCAGGAACCCAATCCCAAGGAGAGCCTGTGGCAGTAGGTAGAGGCAGATGGGACAAGCTGGAGATCAAAGAGCTTCCTGTGGCTATTCTGGGACAGAAGTCTGAGGCAATGCTTTGATTTTGGGCTTGCCCACCCACATGGCATATTATGCCTCTCTAGAATGGCCACCCAAACTGAGCTTTGCTGAGTGCCAGACAACTGAATATGTCATGGAAAGAAAAGATCTAACCAATTTGGTTTTGCTTGCCTTGAAGATTCATCACTAGGAAAAACATTTTTACATTAATTAAAAGTTAAAAAAAAAAAGGATTAAAGGGGAAGGAAGAAAGAAAGAGCAAAACAGAAAATAAAAACAGAGATTCTTAGTAAAAAAATATTTTAGGAACTCAGAAAGGTCACATTCTTTCTTTGATCATTAATGAACCAAGGTTTTGTATAGTTCTGCAGTAGCCTTGAGGCACCACTTCTCTGACTAAAAAGGGATTGATTATACTAAAAAAACAAAAACTAAATTAAATGTAAAGACCTAGGGATAGATTCTTTTCTCGGGAGTGGCCAAAGAAAGACCAGAATGATTTTTCCCCCCAAAGTTTGAGATAATGAGAACAGTATTATAAAAATATGGTGTAATTTTTGTCCTTTTTGCAATTAAAGCACAGAAATAGTTTGTCATTTAAGATTTAGCACACAGGCTTTTAGGACCAACTTCATATTTAGGGTGATATAAAAATAGTCTTGATATGATATATGTGAGATCCAGTTAAATAATTTGAGGAAGAAATTATTTATTTTTGTTTAATATTGCAGAGGTTTAGGATGTGCTTGAAGGAAATTTCTTCAGCTGCTGGTTTTAATGAGACAGAATTTTAGCATGATTATTGGTACTAACTCCCTTCTATTACAGTGAACAAAACTTAAAACCAAAGGAATCATGTAGTTAACTCAATATTGCTAGATATGGGCCTACTCTATGGTTTAAGACTCCTAGTAAACTTTTTTTTTCCCCACAAAGCTGCTGTATTTTCCAAGATTTTTCAAATGTTAAAATCCTCCCTCAACTGCATTGCTTAGAGTATTCCGTTTCATACTAGATTAACCTTTTCTAAAGTATGCAATCTCTCTGTCCATAATATAAATATTTTAAAAACAGGCATTCTACTCAAATCAGAGAGCAACATGAATATACAGAATCAATTGTACCTCCTGTGACCAAAATGCCAATCAGTAACTCTTTTCTGAAAGCTGTTTTCCTCAGTCAGCAGTATAAAAAAATCCCTCAGGGATTGAAATGGTATATTTTAGAACTCTGCATCTTAACTTTCCTGATTACTGTAATTCTACATGAAAATGGCGAAAGCAAACAGAATGATAAAACTGTATCTATCCTATTTACTAAGGTCACAAACAATATTTTAAATGTTTAAATTATGCTTTTCAGTGATTCTCAATCTTTCTAATGCCGCGACCCTTTAATACAGTTCCTCATGTTGTGGTGACCCCCAACCATAAAATTATTTTGATTGCTACTTCATAACTGTAATTTTGCTACTGTTATGAAGTAGCAACGAAAATAATTTTATGGTTGGGGGTCACCACAACATGAGGGACTGTATTAAAGGGTCGCGGCATTAGAAAGGTTGAGAACCACTGCTTTAGATTCTTCTTCAGACCATTTTTAATCATCGTTCTTCTGTATGGTAGACACTTTGAACTCTGTTACCTAGTGTCATCTAGTACATTTCCAAAGCTTGGCATCATCATGAGAAATGCATTATGCACAAATGCTTCACTCCCTAACCCCTTAACTCCAGCCAAAGATGATTGTCTTTCTTTTTCTTCAAGGTCATTCCCTTCTCTATTCAAATTATTTTGAGTTAGAGTATGAAAAGCTGTGGCATGCTGTTCTATACAGTTAATATCTGCATTAACTCTTCCCTATCAAGTCTTAATCCACTGTTCCTCAAGCTGGGTCTGGTCAAAGAGCCTGCTTTCCACTGATTCTGAGAGTTCTCAGGGAGAATTTAAAACTTTTCATTATTTGATGATTATCTTTGGATGATATCTTAAATAGTAATGTTAAGTGTGTTCTGGATCTTCTCAATGACTGTTGGGTAGCTTACTATTTTCTAAAATTTTAGCCCTGGAGTTAGTGTTTACATTTCTATTGGTGGCAAGTAGCACTGCTTTCCTGGCTCAGGCTAACAAATAATAAGCAGACATGCACTTAATGGTAAATGATGAGGTTGCACTAAAGGATGCCCAAATATCAGCATTGCTTGCCAAAAGGTTTTATAATAATTAGGATTGAGAAATGGGAGGATAATTCAGTCATCTGATCCAGAGTTGTGAGCAAAACATTAATTTTGGCAAAACAACATCAATGAGCATATTAAATCAATTTTTAATTTCAACATTACTAGCCTTGTAGCTTTGTCTAATGTTTAACTTTGCTTTGGTAAGAGTTGTAAGTACAGGAGTTTATAACTAATTTTTTGTTGTATATATTTAGGTAACGTTTTAATACATAATTTTAGTCAATACAGATAGCTTGTGATTGTTTGGTTGATTTGACTGGTTCCAGCTGTGCTTTCCTCAAGTTTAAGGGATACAAAGCCAAATGAGATAATATAAAAGTCTAAAATATATCAGACAGATGGTCCTTTTGGCAATTCTCAAATCACACAGTAACAGCAGTGTCTTCCCAATATTTGGCTTTGGAAATAGCAAACATGTAAGCAGTCAATCAGTCAGTATTTCTAAGCACAGCAGATAAAGCGAGGAGGGGAATATTAAGTGAGCCTATTTTAAAATATCTATATTGCCAAGTTCTCAAAAAGGATATGAAATCTCATTATTTTTAACTCATAAAAAGAAATTAGAGAAACTTTTAAACACACTAATTTATTTCTGACTACCTAAGCGTTTTTAGTCTCATGAAGATATTCTAGGCTTTTACTACAACAGACGTTAAGCTGTCCTCCTCCAGATTTTCTCTTATTTTTCCTAGCCATGACTTTGAACAGTATAAATACTATATAAATGCTATAATTTTAAGTGTAAATACTTAAAAGTACTCAATATCATTTCTGAAGTCATTTGAAAGCATTGGTTAATTTCTAAGAAAAATAGCTAAACCCCAAAATCAATGAATGATACCCAACTTCTTTCATTCCTTCTACTCACCATATCCAATAAAATTATTAGTTCTCTTTATCTGGCCTGTTAGGTATCTCTAAAGTCTGTCCACTTTCGTTATTTTCCTCCATCACAGGAGGACTTCAGGCCACCGTCTTTTCTCACCTGGATTATTGCTACAGTCCCCTCTTTAGCCAGTTTCACTCATACCAATACTGCTCATTTCTAAACCACTCTCTACAATGTAGTTTGAAGTAGATCTAAAAGGCAAACCTTACCATTTCATCATTTATTTTCCCTCTGCTATGGTAAGGTAAAGCTCAATTTTGTGAACATGGCTCACAAGGTCTTCATGATCCACTTGTGCTACTCCAGCCTTGATCCTCATGCTCCAGCTGCTGTCCTTTCCATTTCTGAAACTCACCTGGTCTCTCTCAACTAGACTCCTTCACAGGGCCTTGCTCTTTGACAGGCAAATTCTTCTCATTGTTCCCTGTGCAATGCCCAGACCTTTTTTTTTTTTATTCCTTTCCCAGGCAGCACCTTAAACATAATTCCTCAGAGAGCTGCCCTTGATTCCTGGGCTATTGCCAAGCAAACTCTGGTCTGACAGCATCTTGAATTCTCTCTGTCATAGAACTTACAGTACCTACCTGATTATAATTTCTTTTTCAATCATCAGTCTTTTTTATTGATCAAAAATACTAAGCTTTATAAATTTGTGTGAGAGATGAGTGTGATAGTCAGTTCCTTGACTACAGTGTTACTTTAGGACATAATTCGAAATTAGCCTTATGCACCAATAGGATTATTGAACTTTTTAACCTAATTTATTTATTGAAGTATAATATGCATATTGAAAAGTACACAAGTCATAAGTGTACAGCTTAATGAATTTTCACCCACATCAGAAAAACTATCTCCTCAGAAGTCTCTTCATACTTCCTGCCAGTTACTACCTTTACCCATCTTCTCAAAGGTAATCAATATCCTGACTCCTGATGAAATAGATTGGTTTTTAACTTGTTAATCTTGAACTTCTCTTTTGCACCTAGCTCTTTCATTTGACAAATGCATGTGAGATCTATTCTTGTTGTGTAGCAGTAGGATGTTCATGTGAATTACTGTGTAATATTCCATTATACATAAAAATACCATAGAGGTTTATCAATACTATTGATGGATACTTGAGTTGATTCTAAACTTAATATATGTTACCAATGCTAACATGAACACTCTGATACTGAGTATCTACAGGCTCACGTTTCTCTATCATATACACCCAAGAGTGAAATTCCTTGTTCACAGGAAATGCATATCTTCAAGGTTTCTATAGAATATTAAAATAATTTTATATAAATAGGAAATTCATCAAAGAGGAAAATACAAACAGTAATCATACAAAGAGATGCTCAGGATATTTGGTAAGCAGAGAAATATACATTAAAACACTTCATACCTGACCAGATTGGCTATACCTTATTTCTCTCTCTATCCTATCTAATAATAGAGTAACATGTAAATTACCATCACTCCACTACACCCACAATTGGGAGGCAGGAGGCTGGGGGGCGGGACTCGGGGTGGCCTATCCGGCCATTGAGAGGCACGGATCCACTGCCACTGAGGGGGGCTACCCTGCTGTTGAGAGGCACAGGGGGCGGGACTCCCACCCCCTGTGCCTCTCAACGGCCAGATCCTCGGCTGCTGAGGGGGCCTGCCGCGGACACCCAGCTGCGCCTCTCAACGGCAGGGTAGCCAGGTGTCCGTGGCAGCCCCCCTCAGCGGCCGCGGACCATCAAAAGTGGGGGAGCTGGGTGCCTGTCTGCTCCGGCACCAGGCCTTTCAGAAGCCTTCGCCGCACTGGAGGCTTCTGAAAGGCCTGGTGCACCAGCAGACAGGCACCCAGCTCCCCGCGATCAAAAGCAAAAGCCTGGCAGATGGATGCCTTTCCGCTCAGGCACCAGGCCTTTCAGAAGCCTTCGCCCCACTGGAGGCTTCTGAAAGGCCTGGTGCACCAGCGGACAGGCACCCAGCTCCCAGGTGATCGAAAGCGAAAGCGTGTAGGGGACCCTACACGTGCATGATTCAATCATGCACTGGGCCTCTAGTGTATATATAAAACCTTAATATGCAAATAGACTGAACAGCAGAACAACCAAACAACTGAACAACTGGTCACTATGATGTGTGCTGACCACCAGGGGCACGTGTAGAACATGGTGGGCGTTGGCAGCAGGCAACAGAGTGCGGAACATGGTGGGCGTCAGCCACAGTGGGATGGTGGAGCAGGTGAGTGGGGCACCTGACCAAGGCGGGGTGCTGGTTGCTGGCTGTCATTGGGGTGAGCTCTGGTGGTTACTGAAAATTCTTTGCTCCCACGCGCTGTGGTCCCGCTGGTGCTCACACCCACTGATGACACCTGGTGCCGGCCCTGATCGCCCCTCTGGGCTTCTCCACCTCCCCCTGCTCCTGAGGGGTGATTGAGGCCAGCAGCCACCTCTTGCACTCACTGCCAGCGATGGCTCCGCTCGCACCTGTTGCTGGCGCCCAACACCAGTCCTGATCGCTTGGTGCCATCAGTGCGTATGAGTGGCGGCTGCTGGCCCCAATTGCCCCTGAGGGCTTCTCTACTTCCCCCTGCTCCAAAGAGGCAATTGGGGCAGCAGCTGCTGCTCACACCCGCTGAAGGCGCCAGCTCCACTCGCACCCGCTGCTGGCGCTGTCCTCAATTGCTCTGTACCATCAGTGGGTGCGAGCAGGGCCAGTGTCATCGGTGCATGGACGCACCAGTGGTGGGAGCGGGGCTGCAGGCAGAGAGGGGACCAGGGGCCATGGTGGGAGGGGCCAGGCGGGGATGTGGAGGATGGGCCTAGACCCACCCCTCTTCCCACCACAGCCTCGAGGCCCACAGTTCCTTTCAAGTTGCGCAAATCTGTCCACGGGGCCCCTAGTATCTACATAACATTGATTTCAGATAGAGAAATGGAAACCTTCAGGTGCTGGAATAAGTGAAAATTGCAGTCCTCTTTTTAAACATATCTGGCTTTATATTGCGTATTGCTATATCCTAACCCTAAGAAGAAATCCTTTTTGAATGAATATGTATGAGTAAAACAATATGTTATGCATATATACTATGACCTAGTAAACTTTCATTACTGAATATATACCCAGGAAACTTCTCACCGAGGTTCATAAAGAGGCATGTAAAATGATGTTCACTATAAAATTGTCTCTAGTAAGGAGATTTCAAAACAGAATGGGAGTGAAGAAATGAAATAAAAGTAGCCAGGGAGCCCTGGCGAAGTGGCTCAGTGGTTGAGTGTCAACCTATGAACCAGGAGGTCACGGTTCCATTCCAGCTCAGGGCACATGACTGGGTTGCAGGCTTGATCCCCAGTTGGGAGCTTGTGGGATTCAGCCAATCACTGATTCTCTCCCTCTTTCTATCTCTCTCTCCTTCTCCTTTTCTCTCTGAAATAAATAAAAATATTTATTTTTAAAAAGTAGCCATGGAATAAACTAGTCCTACATAGAGCAGCATAGATTAGGAAAAAAATAACATTAATTGAAAAGAGCTGGGAAACTAGATAATATATACAGCAAAGCATAATTTATGTAAATAAAAAACAAATATAATGATACTATTTATCATTCATAGAATAACACATATATAAATAAGATAAAGAAGATGAACCGAAGGGACAAATATTTAATACATTACAGTAAAGGCATGGCAGAAATGGAATTGATTTCAGTAGAGAGAAAAATAATAAAACATAAATAAATAATAATAATAAGAGACATTGTGCCTAAACAGTGCATTAGTGTGTGCCACGGATTGTAGAGTATTATTGATGATGTCAACCTGATCCTGAGGTGCACACATTTAGAAATAAAGTTTTCCAGAAATGATATTCAGAGAAGGAGGTACTGGCCAGTTCCTGAGAGTACAAGTGTAGATAAATTTCTACCTCCTCAAGGATGACCCTTCATTTAACCTATTCCCCATCCAGATGTTTTCACCAACTCAGCCTGCTAAACACAACATTGGCAAAAGCTTATTTCCCTCTTTTATTAAACTTTTGCACTCAGATGTCTAGTGTGACTCGACATGGTTAGCATTAGAATAAAGGAATCAAGAAAAAAGCAAGCGAGTACAAAGGGTTAAAGGTCTCTCATATTAAAATATGTGGAATAAGCACATTTTCAATCAAGTAATATGAAAAGTATTTACAGAAAAGTGTTCTAAAACACTTAAAACTTAAGAACTTGTTTCTCGTTCAATAATTCATTCAATATGTACATACTGAATCCTTATTACATGCAAGGCCTTGTGCCGCTCTGTGAAAATGAAAGAAACGTAGTCCAGTCTGATGGAGTACTTTGGACTGTTATCTTTATGGCAGATGTAAAAGTAGAAACTATTTCCCTTGGCATCCATGCTCATCTGAGCTCACTGTTGGGATTCCAGCCAGCTAAGTGAGAGTCCTGCTTCCTCAGCAAACTAAACAAATATCATTTAATGTCCTAACCTAAACGTAACTCTCACTTTCTTTAACCCAAATTTGGTCCAGAAGCTGTAAGTGTCCATAAGAGCTTTTAAATGCCATATTTTATCATTTCTAGTACACCCAATGTTTTTACATCTCAACATTTCTGAAAATGGGATACATCTTACAATCACTGGCATCTTTCTTTTCTTGTAATATATTTTTTTTATTGATTTCAGAGAGGAAGGGAGAGGGAAAGAGAGATAGAAACATCAATGATGAGAGGGAATCATTGATCAGCTGCCTCCTGCATGCCCCACACTGGGGATCGCAACCCTGGCATGTGCCCTGATCAGGAATGGAACCATGACCTCCCTGTTCATAGGTCAACGCTCAAGGACTAAGCCATGCTGGCCGGGCCAATGGCATCTTTCAATTGCTCTCAGCCAGGAGACAACTATGACTTAGTTGTCATTGCCTGCACATATGTGACCTTGGCCATAGCTGTTTATATTATCATTACTTCAATTAGCTTAGAAGTATTTTGAGGAAAACACATGTTAAGTTTAATTGTTTTTAAATGTCTTCTGATTCATCACTGAGACAAACATGTATTGTGTACAGAAATTCATGGAAATAGAGCATCTGGACACACAGGGATACATTCGTTATTCCTGTTGGCCAGATGTGACAACTTCATTTGCTTAAAATTCTTGTCAGGAAAGCACTTAAGAGTCTTTGTTTTATGCTAACCATATACAGTAGTCCCCCCATATCCATGGGTGATACATTCCAAGACCCCTGTTGGATGCCTGAAACCATGGATAGTAATGAACCCTATAGATATACTGTTTTTCCTATACATACATACCTATGGTAAAGTCTAGTTTATAAATGGGGCACAGTAAGATATTAACAACTAATAATAAAATGAACAATTATAATAACATACTGTATTAAAATTTATGTGAATGTGACCTCTCTCAAAGTATGTTATTGTACTACACTTGCCTTTTTACTTAAAGGGAGTACTTTATAGTTTCTCTTTGGAATATTGCCAGCACCACTACTCTTGTGCATTGAGGCCAATTTTATTTAAAACAAGGGTTACTTAAACACAAGCACTGTGATACCAGTTCATTTGATAACTCAGATAGCTACTGACTAAAGGGCAGGTACCATATGTGGTGTGGATACTCTGGACAAAGGGACGATTCACCTCCTGGGTAGGATGGAGTAAGATGGCATGGAATTTCATCCTGGTATTTAGAATGGTACACAATTTAAAAGTTATGAATTGTTTATTTCTGGAATTTTTCATTTAATATTTTTTACTGCAGTTGACTATGGATAATTAAAACTGCAGAAGAAGAAACCGTGGATAAGGGGGGGCTACTGTAGTTATCTATCATTGTATAACAAATTTCCTACAAACCCTGATGGCTTAAAACATCAAATATTTGTTATCTTACACAGTAACTGAGGATTATGAATCTGGAAGCAGTTTGGTTGGGTGTTTCTGGCACAGGGTCTTTCACAAGACTGCAGTTAAGCTTTCAGCCGGGGCTGTAGTCATCAGAAGGTTGACTGGGGCTTGACTTGCGAGATGCTTCGCTCACATGGCTGTTGGTAGGAGCTTCAGTTCCTCACCATGTGGGCATCTCCACAAGGCTGTCTGAATGCTTTCAAATGTGGCATTTGGCTTCTCCCAGAGCAATTGATGGGAGAAGATGTTGGAAGCTGCCCATTGCATTCACTAGCAGAGCTGCGTGGACAAGGAACCCAGAAGGCTGGTCAACCTTGAGGCTCTGGCAAGGGTCAGAGCCATACACCCACTGTCTAGTTGAGACAAAGGTAGCTGAAGCAACTTCCACCTTTTAGTCTTATGTAAATCCTTGCTGATGGGCTATCATGGAGCTGTTACTGGAAATTGCCTGCCTATGGGCTATAGGTGGATCCCAAACCTGAATAAAAGGGATCGCAAGGCCAGAGGAAAGGGAGTCCTCTCTTGGCTACCGCCTGGCCCTCAATTCCCAAATTAATATTTTCTTGTCTAGTCTCTTTCATTTGTGTGCAGCCTTCTCCAGAGCCCAAACCCTGAACCTGAACCCTGAACCCTGAACCACGCGGGACGTGGCGGGGTGGGGGTGGGGGGAGAACACTCGCAACTGGCAGCCCAATGTGGGGCACTCGCAGAAGGGATGGAGGAGGGAAGGAGAGAAAGAAAAAGATAAAACCACTTTGGCTTTTACGACTTAGATTCCAGAGTCCTGTGCTGTTACTTCTGCTTTATTGTATCCACTGGAAGTGAGTTGCTAAATCCAGCACAGTCTCAAGAGGAAGAAAATTACTTTCCACCTCTTAAAAGAAAGACTATCAAAGAATTTGTAGACATATTTTTTAACTGGACATAACTTTCTGTTAATGTCTGATGAGACTGAGAAAGTACTATCAGAATGGGAATCAGTGGCTTGGAATAAATAGTTGAGGGTTGTTTTAAGAAGTGATGCATATATCAGTACCACCCAAGGATGATATTTTGTGGCAAAATACAAGTATCAACTGTTCATAGTTTAAACATGATTTAGAAGTCATATTCTAAAAGTGGAGATTTTTTAGGACTATATTACACAATTTATTTTCTGATAGTTTCCTTTTTGTCTATGCATAAGAATACCAAGTCATAAAAATCTTTGTGCAAACAAAAATGGCTATTTCAATAAATATAAAATAAAAATCTACATGATAAGCAAATATTGCATTATAGTTTGAGTATTTTTTCTTTCTTAATGGTGAAATTAGTGGCCACCAAGCTCCAATGCCATTTGGTAAGAATCTGCAGTAGATTGCATCATTTGGCTCCAATTCCTCAATGCTTCTTACAGCCACCATTGCTTATAGCCTTAACGTGCCCACCTGCTCCTTGGCTCTGGGTTTATAATGTGACTTGATCTGATCAATAGGATATTAGCAGACCTGAGGCAAGCAAAGGCTTGAAAGAGCACATGCATGTTTCCACTTGTTTCTTTGCACCTCTGTCATTGTCATGAGAACATGCCAGCACTCGCCTGCTGAAAGACAAGAGAGAAGTGGAGCAGAGCCAAGCTGTTCTAAAGCCCCCAACTCGAGGGAAACTCTGACAACTGATAGTCAGCCGCTCTCAAGCATGCGAGAAAGCCCAGCTCTTATTATCAAAGCTACAGAGCCGCATACCTGATCCATTGCTGACCCAGCTATGTGCCACTGAGGTTTTGTGGTTGCATTTCTGCAACATTATTGTGGCAATAAATAACTAATATAGCTCACTTAAAGTGGTGATTTCAGCACTTTAATATGCCATGGCTTTCCCATTGGCTAATTAGAATGTTGGTCTACGTGGATCAACTTTTCCAAGTTCTGAAGTCCTCAGGTCCCTTGGGAACTTGTACTATATCCGGATGTGCTCATGTTCTTTCTCAGGAATAATGAGAAAAGGGTCAAAGGGACTGCTTCAAATGGTTTCCCCTCTACCCTCATTATTGGAAATGGTATACATTTAAAATGTAGTAAAAGGAAGGTTTGTATGCCAACAGGCCCTTTTACCTATTTTTTTACATTCTGATATTACATTCAGTTCGACTAAATCAGCTCTACCTGATTGAGGGGACCTGACTTTGAGTTCACTGTGAATGCTAAGCTCTGTGCTAGGTATGAACAGATACCAGATAGCTATGCAATCACCTGACCCAAGAATTTTAGCAGTAAAATATGCATTGGAAAGTAATAGTGGGAGGGGAAATTTAAGATCTTTTGGGATTTTACTATGTTTCAGGCATTTTTTAACTCTATCATCTTATTTAAATTCTCATGGAGTGGGGAATGTCCAACACCCTCCTTCTGTTAATAACACCTGATATATTTTTAGGGGAATACTCCCTTATCCATTCCATGTGGTCCTGGTGGGAATTGCTATCACAGTGTGTTTTCCACCTTCCAAAAGGTTAGCTAGGAGGTTAGCCAGGAGGCCCCAAATCCTATATAATAAAAGGCTAATATGCAAATCGACCAGAGGAACAACCAGTCACTATGACACGTACTGAACACCAGGGAGCAGACACTCAATGCAGGAGCTGCCCCCTGGTGGTCAGTGTGCTTCCATAGGGGGAGCGCCGCTCAGCCAGAAGCTGGGCTCATGGCTGGCAAGCACAGCGGCAGTGGTGGGAGCCTCTCTCACCTCTGTGGCAGGGCTAAGGACCCCTTGGGGGATCCTGGACTGTGAGAGGGGGCAGGCCAGGCTGAGGGACATGCCCAAGTGCACGAATGTCATGCACTGGGCCTCTAGTCTATATAATAAAAGCCTAAGCAACCATTACGGCAGAATGACCAGAACGACCGGTCACTATGATGCGCACTGACCACCAGGGGGTGGATGCTCAATGCAGGATGCTCAGTGCGCTTTCACAGGGGGAGCACCGCTCAGCCAGAAGCCGGACTCATGGCTGGCGAGCACCGTGGCAGTGACAGGAGCCTCTCCCACCTTCACGCAGCGCTAAGGAACAGTGAGCCAAGGGGTAAGGAGCAGCGAGCTGGCGGGCAGTAAGGAGCGAGGGGAACCAGACTGCAAGAGGGATGTCTGCCGAAGGGTCCCAGACTGCGAGAGGGTGCAGGTTGGGCTGAGGGGACCCTCCTGTCCCCTTCCCCCCAGTGCACCAGGCCTCTAGTGGGTAAATAAAAAACACCAAACTCTGGGGATAATCTGAGTCTTTAGTGAGATTTGGTATATATACCAGGTCAAAAAGAGAATCCTAATATATATAAAAACCCTGGGTTGTAACAACCAGTAACAACCAGAGGCTGACCAACTGGAAGTCAGTGCTGGCCCCACCCCCAAGCAAGCAGTAAGGGGCAATCAAGCAGGCAGGCAGAGGGATTAGGGGAGATCAGGTAGGTAGATAGCCTCTCACTAGGCTGGCCCCACCCCTAAGCAAGAGTTAGGGGCAATCAGGCAGGCAGGCAGGTAGAGGGGTTAGGGGTGATCAGGTAGGCCAGTGATGGGCAACCTTTTGAGCTTGGTGTGTCAAACTTTGCCAAAAAACTGAGCATAACTCGGGTAGTGTGTCACTTTGAGGAAAAAACATTATTTCGCGATATTTATAGTTTAAATAACATAAATGTATAATTGTTATATATAATTGTATTTAATAAACCAAAAACTAAATATTTAACTTACCTGCTTAGTGACTTCTTTGTTCATCCGTCAGTCGGTTTCTTTTGTTGGTCTTGATATTATTTAGCTTGTGTGGGGTGCCGAAACTAAGATACGTGAGGGGAAGGGGGAATTCTTTAACTAACCTGCCTATTAGTGACTTTTTTGTTGCTGAATTTCATTGGCTAAATCTTCAATTGAAGGTTGGTATTTTGTACACTTCAGGCCCAAGCAAGCTCTACTAACTTCATCTGTCAATCTGTTTCTTTTGTTGGTTTTGATATTATTTAACGCTGAGAATAAGGCCTCACAAAAGTATGTAGAGGAAAAAATTGTGAGTAAAGCCATTGCTATATTTTTCAGGGTGCTAAAAGTGTCTGGTAGTCGGTTCCAGACACTCCAAATTTCCTGTTCATAGTGGCACTCCTCTTGATTCTCCAAGCGGCACCTTTCCAGATTCTCAAGCTTTGACCTCAAGTCAACAAACCCCTGAGCCCAGATACTGTCTTGAAATTCTGCAAGTTGCATCTCCAAATCATCAATTTGCATCCATTGGAAACCATTTAATTCCAAACTACTGTAGACTACTACATCAGGATACTTAATTATTTTCATGGTCTGCTCTAGACTTCTAAATTGACTAAATCTATCACTAAACTGGTCAAGTAACGAGTCTAAAACATGCTGGTACTTCATATGCAAGAGTTCCATTTCATTTTGTACAGCTCCATTTCATTTTGTTGACTCACTTATCATCATTAAGCTGAAAAAAGTTTCCCAGATCCTTATCATCAAGAAATATCTTAATTTCTTCAAAGCACTCCACAAAGCACTCAAGAACTTTGCCTCAGCTCAGCCATCTTACTTTATTGTACATCAGCAGTCCACTGTAGGTGGAATCAACCTCCAGTAAAAGTGACGAAAATTCTCGCTTGTGAAGGGGGCAAGCAGCTATTAAATTAACTATTTTTGTAACAACTGACATTAAGTCGTTTAAGTCAGTGAATCCTGCCTTGGCACATAAAGCCTCCTGATGGATAATACAATGAAAAGGCACAATCGGATGTCCAATAGCTTCTGTAAACAATTTGACAAATCCGACTTTTTCCCCCACCATATTTGGTGCCTGATCTGTCGTCACTGACACAACTTTAGAGATATCAATGCTTAGGTCACAAAATGTTTGTATAACAACCTTACATATTTCGCTTCCTGATTTACTTGTTGACACTGATACTAACTTTATCAACTCTTTTCTCATTGTGAGACCATCAGAATATTGACCAATAATGGCCAACTGAGCATGTGATGTGACATCAGTAGTTTCATCAAGAGAGATCGAAAAATATTTACACTTCCTTATGTCTCTCTTTAATTGATGTTGTACGTTTGTGTTCAGTCTCATTGTTTGGTCTTTTATGATATTTCTACTGAGTGGTAACTCAGATATTCTCTTAATAATTGCATCTTTATTCTGCATATCATGAAATAGAACTGGTGCACTTCTTAGGAGAGTTTCTTTAATAAATTCTCCCTCACTGAGCGCTTTTCCATGATGAGCTATAGAGTGAGCAATGCTCAAACTTGCAGATGTTAAATTTGTAGAGCCTTTCATAAATTTAAGGATGACTCTTATAAAGGTGTAGCTGCCTGGAAATGTATTCCTTCCTTTCATCCTCACTTTTTTCCAAGAGCTGGGAATGATTAGTTTCAAAATGTCTATTTATATTCCACGTTCTGCTTACTACCGTTTCAGTACATAGAACACAAAATGATCTGCCATTTTTTTTTCTCTAAAGCCATACATCTCGGTCCATGTCTCTTGAAAAGGTCAGCCACTGCTACTACCACTTCCTTTACTTAACCTTAGTTTTTTATTTTTTGGGTTCTCCATCAGGGGGGCAGTGACAGAAGATAGAATTATAGATAGCTTGTTAGGCCTGCAGGCAATTAGGAGTTAACTAGCCTAACTAACCACAAAATGGTGCATATAACTGTTTTTTAGGAAAGGGCAGGGTTAATAAGCAGAAATAGGGGTTAATAAGGATGCACAACAGTAATAGTGGTGAAATGGAGTATGCACTATGGAGCAAGATGGTGTTCCTTATGTGAATTAAAATGGCTGCCGCTATTTCTTATGGCGGGAAACGGCACCCATAGCACGCCACAAACCCTAGCCTCTCCCAGCCTCCCCCTCACTTATCTCAGTAATGATGGATTAGAAATCCATGACACCCCAGAACAGTAGATAATGGTTGCTGTGGTTAACTGTTATTTGGTTACTGGTAATGGCAGGGCCCCCAGAGATGCGTCCCCCGCTGCATTCCGCTGCTCCCTGCTCTGCTGGCGGAAGTGAGGGCAAAGATCACGGCTTAACCGAAAGTCCCAGAACTAGACTCTCTGTGCCAGACTTCTGTTGTTTTGGCCTATAGACCTCTGGCACAGAGTGTCTAATAGGGGAGGATGAAACATTTGCGACTAGAGTCTTGGAGTTAGACTCTAACTCCAAGACTCTAGTCGCAAATGTTTCATCCTCCAGAGCAGCAAATGTTTCATCCTCGGCATGCGGCCGCCTCAGCAGCCACGTGTCATCAGAAATGGCTACGCGTGTTAGTGCTGACACGCATGTCATAGGTTTGCCATCACTGAGGTAGGCAGACCAGCGGTTAGGGGTGATCAGGTAGGTAGGCGAGTGGTTAGGGGTGATCAAGTAGGCATACAACCCCTCGAAGGGCTGGCCCTGCCCCCCAGCAAAGAAAGAAGGAGGCCCAGGCCAGCCAAGCCATTGCACCCCAGCCTGTCACCTGCAGAGGGAGGCCACTGGTGGCAGGGGAGGGGGGGCAGCACCGCACAGATGGCAAGCAGTGGCAGCGGCAGGGGTGGGGCCAGCTGCCTGCAGCCCAGGGAAGGAAAGCCTCGATAGGCCCTGATCTCAGGCCAGGCCTAGGAATGTCCTACCTGAGGGGTCCCGGATTGTGAGAGGGTGCAGGCCAGGCTGAGGGACCCTGCCCCCCACAAGTGCACAAATTTTCATGCACCGGGCCTTTATTATCTATCATATTTTTTTAAAAAAATATATTTTATTGAATTTTTACAGAGAGGAAAGGAGAGGGACAGAGAGCTAGAAACATCGATGAGAGAGAAACATCCACCAGCTGCCTCTTGCACACCCCCCACCGGGGATGTGCCCGCAACCAATGTACATGCCCTTGACCGGAATCGAACCTGGGACCTTTCAGTCCACAGACCGACGCTCTATCCACTGAGCCAAACCGGTTTTGGCTTATCTATCATATTTTTACCACTGACCAGTAGGATGCAGGCTTTGAACTGTCAGCACCCATAATTCCTGCCACAAGGATACAACCTGTTTGAGAATGAAACATGTGCACAGAGAGAAGCAGAATCAACAGATGGCAAGACAGTTTCTTGAGAACATTACTTAAACCTTTATATCCAGTCTATCTTGTAGATCCTATTATTTGAACCAATAAATTCTTTTTTTTAAGCTTATTTGAGTTGTCTATCACTTGCCAAAGAAGTCTGAATGATTGAGGAATGCTATTCTCATTTTATGAAAGAGAAAACTTAATCCTCCAAATCACACATTATTTGTCCAACATCTCAGAGGTAATAACAGAGCCAGAAGATGGTCACAGGCCTGTCCAATGCCCATGATCTTTGCATAACTGCATTTTTTAAAAGTTTAAGAATGTACACACAGCAAAACCCTCCCTTTTGCTGTATCATTTTATCAGTTTTGACAAATGCGTAGATTTGAGTCACAACCACCAGTTCCATCACTCCCAAGTGGGCACTCAGGCTGTTCCTTTGTAGTCAAACTCTGCCCCTATTCTTATTGCCTGGAAACCATTGACTTGTTCTCAGTCCCTAGAGTTTTGCCTTTTCTAGAATGTCATATAAATAGAATCCCACAGCCTGTTGATTCTGGCTTCTTTTCACTTAGCAGAATGCATTTGAAATTCATCTGTATTATTTCATGTTATCAACATAAATGTTTTCTGAAAGCATGCTTAGAGCAGCTTCTCAATCAGACCCTCATAAAAAGAGAAGTATACCAAGAAATAGAATTCTGCCAAGATTTATATTCACCTGGAATCTTTAAATAGGACCTTATTTGGAAATAGGGTCTTTGTAGATGTAGCCAAGTTAAAATGAGGTCACAATGGATTTGGTTGGGTCCCAACCCAATGACTGGTGTCTTCATAAAGAGATAAAAATCTGAACACAAAGACACACAGGGAGAAAGCCAGGTGACAAAAAGAGCAGAGATTGGAGAGAGGCAGTTGCAAGCCCAGAACCACCAAGGTTTGCCTGCAACCACAGAAGCCAGGAGAGAGGCATGGACCAGGTTCTCCCTCAGAGCCTCCACAAGGACCTTACCTTGGCTGACACCTTGATTTCTGACTTCAGGCTTCCAGAACTGAGAGCTATATCCCTGTTGTTTGAAGACACTCAGTTTGTGGTCCTTGGTTTGTGGCAGCCCTAGGAAACTCACACAAGGTCAGAAGATACCCAGTATTGTTTGTAAGCCGGCTTCTCCCAGAGCAAAGGAGCCTTGCTGAAGAGACAGGACAGAGGAAGACCAAGTGCCTTCAGTTTCCGTTAGGATGAGCTTGACTGAATTCCAGAGTCAAATAGGAGTTGACAGATATTATCTTTCCCAAGTATCAAATGTATTACCAGCAACTAAAAAGTGAAACCTATTTTTAAAACATGATAAACAATGTAGAAACCTGATCCTTGCTCCCATCAACTAATTTAAAGTCAGCTCATTCAAAACTACTATGCTTTCATTCTGAAAAAAAAAAAAAAAAAAAAAAAAAGTTGACATTGGGGAGGGGACACCTTTCATCTATCTTTTTATTAGCAACCTCCAGGAGATTATAGACTCAGGAAATTAAGTATTAAAATTTAATTAACTTTCCAAGTCACATGAAGAAAAACGTTAAAAAAAATTAAGGAAATCCACATTCCTTTTGAGAAGAAATCTTCTGAAGTACATTTCAGTCTGCTGCTTGGATTTTAGGTATAAACAAATTAGGGGATATTTTGAATAGACAAAAGTATATAGCATTTTGATACTTAAGATGTAGAATCAAAAAGTAAGAATTAATGAGCATATTAGTCATGAGAAAATTAACAGTTTAGGCAAGCCAGGAGAATGGATTTGTTTTTCTTAAAAGATATTTAAATTGTGTATATATGATGTTGATATTGTTGATTCCGTTAAAAATATAAATTAACTTGTAGTAATCATGAAAACCTGTAATTCTCAAACCTGGCTTCCTGTCATAGGAATTGACAAATAATATCTATCCTAAGTATCAAATTATTACCAGTAACTAAAAAGTGAAACCTGTTTTTAAAATATGATAAAGAACATAGAAACATAATCCTTGCTTCCCATCAACTAATTTAAAGTCAGCTCATTCAAATCACTCCTGAAGAACCTAAAAATATGCAGATTCTGATACCTCACTTCTCCGATTCTGATTTAGTAAGTCTGGACTGGGGCCCACGGAATCTATTTTACTTTTCAAATTATCCAGGTTACTGTGATGGGCAACCATGTTGGAGAACTTTGGGTAAAGTGGATAAAGCTCTCACAGAAAGAAAGCTTTGATCTCCCAAAGCCTGGAGAATTAGAGCTTGGGTCAATCCAAGGTCAAATACCAAAAGCAAAATATTAGAATAGAAGTAATCTAATACTTAGGGTCAAAAAATGGAGGCAGGGTCCAAAAGGGAAAACCAGAATCCAGGGTGGAAACAAGCTTCATGACCCAGGAAATAGGTCAAAATGCCAATGTGGAATCACATGAGAACACAGGAGAAGATTGTAAGGCAAAACACAGGAAGCCCTGTGAATTAGGACTTGGGGTGCAGTCTGGCTCAGGACTAAGAGAAGGCTTTTCTTGTATCAGACTCCTGACCGTAGTCATGCTTTTATGAAAATTCCTCTATTAGAGTATCAGCTCATTCATGGTTAAACTAGTCTGTTATTTTCCAGCATCTAGTCTAGTGGCTTGTTTTAATGTCTAACATTAGACTGAGTGATAGTCACTGACATCTCCATAAACTGAAGTTATTATATTTCAATATAATAATGCTTGTGTGTGAGTGCATTCCAGCTCACGTGTGTCTTTGTGTCTGTGTGTATACTTTTTGTAGAACCCTTCGAACATTAAACTGTTGCTTAACAAGTAATAATTATTCCATGATATTTGACTTATAAAGGAAACTTTCTAAAAATCAATTTTCAACATTAGGTAAATTAAAAGGACAGTTTTTATTTCTTGGATAACATTAAGACATTTATTTCTTTATATTTTTTTCATTCATAAAAAGGACAAAGCACAGTCCTATACTACTCCATTGAAAAAAATGATAAAAAATAACTAAAAAAATCAATTCAATATTTATCAGTATCAAAGAAATCTACTATCACCTTTCCTGAAATACAAAGAAACAACAGATATGTCTATATCTATATAAAGTTTAATTCAGAATCTTGCATCTTAAAGCAGGTGATATATTAGTTTGACAACAGTTTAAAACGGATGGTCCCAGTCAAATTGGTACAACTGTATGAGGAAATGAAAAGCATGAGTTATCAGTGTATGAGAGATATTAATCTGCCTAATCTCTGTCACAAATTTAAAATTAAACGAGTAACTTCCAAAGTCTGTTTTCTCCTTACCTTTCAGAACCATTTCATGCAAAATCTAACCAGTTTTGCTCTTTATTACCATACATTAGAAAATAAAAGGCAAGCATGCATTTGGCAAAAGATTTAGTTGTTGATTATATAAAAATGCCCAACATGGGTCATACTGCAAAAGGAAAACCCAAAAATATAACAATGAAAACACAAACATTTATACAGAAGGCTTAGAGAGTATTCATTTTCCTAAAGTATGAAGATATTTTCTTTTTCAAATAATTAAATATTTTATGAAATTTGATAATGCTCTTAGGACTGTTGACATACTTCTGCTGGGAAATAACCTCTTTCATTTATTTTTAAAAAGTTTCATTTTATAACAAAGAGTTAAATGTCAACTAATGAAGTGTGATATTTTTATAACAAAAGCTCTAAACATTTACATGTAGATATATAGTACAAAAATTATACAAATTAAAGAAAGGGGGGATAAAATAGTAATAGATCTGTTTTGCTTCCTGTAAATATTTTTTATGAACCTATAAGGTTTCCTTTCTAAAAAGATAAACTCTCTCTCTAATTAGCTCGCAAGGTTGTGCTAATAAAATAGGATTATACCTCTCGAAGCATCTGTCATTGCACTAATTCAGGAGCCAGCTAATCCTTATTATTGATTTCTTTCACATCCACACTCAAACACATTTCCAGGCACACCATGAAGAGTGAAGAAATGTGTGTTTTCCTTTCACAACTTATAAAGACCTAAAGCACCAGCACTTGGGAGACGACATTGGATGAACACATTGTTTGTCTCCTTCTGGCCTTTCAGTTTTGCATACCCTTCAAAGTACCATCAGCAACATACAGATTTGGTATTTTTAGCCAGTTTTCGGTATTGCCTTGAAGCAGGAATGAGTTTAAAACTAAATTTAAAAAAATAAGGAATATTGTAGTTTTTCCAACCTATAGGTGATTTCTTGATCCTACACTTTCAGTAAAGATAGGTTTTTACTTAGAAATGCAGCACAAAAACCAAGGTACTAGAATATTAATACGTAATTCTGATACTTACTTAACTGTCATTTATTCCTAGTGGTATAAAGACTATCACATCTTAATTAAAAAATGGAAGCCCTCTACTTTTCAACATTCATTATTCCACATATGAATAAATACAGCAATATGATATTACTCTAAATAAGAGCTGTGATTTTTGAGGTTTCAAATTGATGATAGGAAAAGCATAAAATAATTTCACAGTAGAATACAAAAGTAAAAAATAACCTTCATATGGCATGGTAACTTTACTATTAAAAACTAACTTAAAAGAATTACTGATTCTAAAAATTAAATGTTTAGAAAATTACTTACTTTCAAAATAAGAATACTGATAATAAGTTCTAGAATTTGGTTTTGAATATTCCAAATCTTTCAACTCATTCAGTAAGATGATTTGGTAATGGGATTTAAGTCACAATGTTTCAGTTATACCCTATTCTTTTTAAGAAAACTGAAAATGTCATGAATGATAGGGGGCCATTCGAAAATATGCAGGACCCAAAACAGAGGGGATAGTACAAGAGACTGTATTACTCTTACATTTACCACATACAATCAACATTTCAACCTCTATTATTTTTCACAACTTGTTATTGAATTTAAAGCACCTGTGTATGGTGATTTTACTTTCACTCTACAGCCTATGGAGTTGAATTGAACACTGTAACTTGTCCCATTGGATTAAATCATGCAACTGTCACAGAATCAGGTTAAGTGGTTTATAAGGCATATTGGAACGAGTTAAAAATCATTTTATATCCATTTAAAAGTTTCTTTTGGATGAAGGGGTTCCTGAATGCCTCAGTCATAACATGTGTTGTAAATCAGTTGGATAGTTTGTTAAAGAATAATGTATTTGGCTTAGGATGGAGCCGCAGGAATTGGAAGAATCTGTAGTCATCGCAGGGATGAAGGATGTTCTCTGAGCTGGGTCAGGAGCAGCAGCTGTCAGACCACATTCAGAATTCCAAGTGGACAAGGATGCCAAAGGCAGGCAGCAGTAAGCCAAGAAGACTTGGTAAGAGGGTGGATGTACCTACAAAGGAAACCAAAAACATGTATGAAATTTCACTGATAACAGACACTATTCTTATCAATGCTTTGGGGAAAGTCAGAATACATAGGCCTGAAAACCAAGTGGTTCCTTAACACACACACACACACACACACACACACACACACACACACACACACACACACACTGCTTCTCTATTCTTAGGTCATTTAAGAAAAACAGAAATATTAGATGAAGGATTTTATATGAGAGCACGTGCTCTGTTTATACATGTTCATGTAAATCATTTAAGATGATAAGATCACAAATGTTTGTTTTCTCCATGATCTCACAGTCCCAAATTCCTACCAGAAGGACCAGATCAAAAAACATATATAAATAAAAAATCTATGTGACATGTTAAAAAATAAGATAAAGAGGTGATAGTAAAAATACTAATAAGGTTATTTGGGATAATGACATCTATACTAATAAAAGCCTTGGGGGTGATCAGGCCAGCAGGGGAGGGTATTTGGGGGCAATCAGGCCTGCAGAGGAGCAGTTAGGGGGCAATCAGGCCAGCAAGGGAGCAGTTAGGGGGCAATCAGGCAGGTAGGTGAGCGGTTAGGAGCCAGCGGTCCCGGATTGTGAGAGGGATGTCCAACTGCAGGTTTAGGCCCGATTCCACAGGGATCGGGCCTAAACCTGCAGTTGGACATCCCCCGAGGGGTCCCATATTAGAGAGGGTGCAAGCTGGGCTGAGGGACACCCTCCCCAGTGCACGAATTTCGTGCACCGGGCCTCTAGTCATAGATATAACTAAATAGATATTATATAACTTCACATCCCAATGGTTTTAAGACATTTAGATGCTTATACACCATGATTTCAAAAAATATTTTGGAACTTTTATATACTGATTGATTTTAGAGAGAGAAAGGGGGAGAGAGAAAGAGAAACATTGATTTATTGTTCCACTTATTTATGCATTCATTGGTTGATTCTTGTATGTGCCCTGACCAGGGATCAAGCTCACAATCTTGGAGTACAGGGATGATGCTCTTAAAAACTGAACTACCTGGTCAGGACCAACAGAAAAATAATTTGAATAATTGTAAATCATCTATTCAAATTTAAAGAATAATTGCCCTGAGATGTTGTATTGTGAATTAAAAATAAAAATGATATAACATGCTATGGATTTATATTACATACTAGTGGCCTGGTGTATAGATTCATGCACATTGAAAGGAAATTAATTAGTAGAAATACTTTAATATCGCTATTCACCCTTTCTCTATAATAGAAGTGTCAGAGATGAAAGAAAAGTAGTAAAATGTATATGAAAACATATAATTTGATTAATAAATAAGCAATAACAACATGATATAACAACAACAACCCTGGGAGGTTGGCCAGCCACGGGAGGGCTCCAGGGCGTGTCCAGCCCATCTTGCCCAGTCCCCATCGGCCAGACCCCAGCAGCAAGCAAACCTACTGGTCAGAGCATCTGCCCCTTGGTGGTCAGTATGCATCAAAGCAACTGGTCGAATGGTCGGACACTTAGCATATTAGGCTTTTATATATATAAATTAGGCTAATAATTACATCCAGAAGGGCTTTTCTTGTGGTCAAGCAAGTTTACAGGTGTAGGTCCTGCCCACACTGGAATTCTTGAAAAAGGGATGAAAAATGCAACCAAGAAGGCATAGTATTCCTTTCCACTCTCTACAGCCACAAGGCCCCATCATCAATGAACACACTGCTGGAATGAGTGACAGGCTAAAAAGTACAGTCAACAGCTTGTAAATATGACAAATTTGTGTCATGTGTTGGAAGTTTACTTTAAAAATTAAATCATTATTATTTTACCATGTTAACAGTGGCCTAAAACACCCTTTATTTGGAATATTCCTCTTATATTTAGGAAGATCTGGGGAATTTCTCTCGAATCTATGGTCATTAAAAGCACATGCATTTTTCTCATATGGTAGAAGATTGTGTCGGTCTATCTGCATGCATGCATTCCCCTATTGCCCTGTTAGCAGCATTCATGCTACATGGAAAACGTCATCAAACACAGTTAAAATAGTTCTTAGAAATAAGCAATATACTAAAGATCAAAAAGTGAGGGTAGAACTGGAAGTGCAATAGAAACAATCCTCAAATAGCTACTTGTAGCCTCATCAATGCTGAAAGAAAGCTATCGATAACAGTGATTACACTAATCACTAATAGTGACCATGAGAGCTCCTATTTAGCAGCCATGAGACAGACACTATGCTGGCTCTTTATATACATTTTGACATTAATGCCACAGCCTAGAATAATAATGGTCGTATTATTCTGATTTTGTAGATTATACAACATAGAATTTAGGTAAAATGACTTGTTCAAGGCCAAGGCCAGTAGAGTGGGCGGAGCCAAGATTAGATCTCAGATAGGCCTGGCTCCAAAGACCATACTCCATACCTCTCTGCCACTTTCTGTAGACAGCTGTAAAAAGGGACCTATTCTAGAAATGCATAAAGACACTACACCCGGAACTTAATGTGTCAAGGCAAAGGCACAGAAAGAAAAGAAATGACATAGGGGAAGGTACAGCACCCAAGCATTTTGAAGTATCTTATTTTGTTGCAGTATTTTGTCCTCCATTTTTTTCTACACAGAGATATTTAAAATATGCCACAACCCACATGCTATTTTGTTCTGATAAGATGAAGAATAATAAACCTCAATCATTTTCAAAAATAAAAAGTCAGTAGTTTTCAATGTTTGACCTAATTTAAATGATCTGACCTGAAGACCTTTGTCTGGGAATGACTGCAGCGACTCGGCAATGCTCCCTCCTTGCACCACAAATTACATCAGCAATGAGCACACGTTCTTGTACTTGCCTGACTTTGTGGGTTGGCTCAGTACAAACTGTGGCCGCGGAAAGAAGTTTAGTCAATTGTGGATGCCATTTTGAAGTTCTGGTGTTAGTATGAAAACCAAACACAATTTCATAATTTGTGGCTTCAACATCAGGATATTTGACTTATTCTAAATAAACTCTTCATGTTTATGTGTGTTATATTTAATTTCTCTAATGGCTCAAGCTTATGTAATTGTGGTCTTCATCTCCAATTCTCTTCCACATTCCAAATACAAATTAGAGACCTGACTGATTCACTACTTAAAGTCATTTCATATGTGGGATCCCTATATTCTTGAGGGATTTTCAATATATATTGGTTTTGTATCTAACAAAATGTATATCACCACACTGCTATCAAACATAATCTCAGTATTTACTTGGTAGGTAGTAAATATGTATTTTCCTTTCACATATGTACTGAATGTCAAACATGTAAAAAATCATCAATATCATGAATCGTTTTACCCTGTTAGAACAACTGTAAAGTCATTTTAGACTATTATAGCTCTTCCACTGGATTTTCTTGATTTTTTTAAAAAACTGAACTGCCCAGACTTATTTCCTTCAGGAAGGGTTCCTGATACAGGGAGGTACATACTCAGAAGAAAAATTCCAAGTAAATGTTAAGCAATGTTGAACAATCTCTTCATATTTTATGATAAGTAGAGAACTGCTCTAGTTAGTTTTTAAAACAAATCTCTTTTCTGATGCTTAAATTTGTACACCATGGTCCAATCCGAACTCCTTCTTCTTTGCTATTACTGATGATGCCGTAATACTTAGAATTTTATTAGAGAGTGTCATGTCACTCTCTATGTTTACAGTGGTTAAAGTCTCTAGATTGTGAACAACTTCAGGACAGAGAATATATTATATCCAAATCATATTTTTAGCTGTGTGGACTAAGTTCAGTATGAAGTGAGTACTTTGCTTTTAGTAACAGGAGCACAATTGAAGAAAGAGCTGATGTTATACCACTTTGGGGCAACTAGAGAAGTTAACTGAGCACCTGGGTCTTCCATGTTTTGTACTTTCATCTCTTCTTCCTTTGCAGATTGCTTCATACACTTAGACTAATTTTTCAAGATACACAAGAGCACCAAGCTCACAATAATATATTCTCAAGATAAAAGATATGATATCTTTTAACCCCAACTCCAGTAAGAAAACTTTCAAGGAAAGATTCTGATTTGCAAAGTCTGGGTCACAACACAACCCCAGACCAATTACCATGGCTGACTTAATGAATTTCTGTGATTGAACTGGCTTGGAACAATTTCCCATCCCTCAACCAATTCCTGTGGCCAAGGAGGCAGGGTTACAAGATGTCAATTTTTATTCTGATCGCAGGTACTTCCTACAATACTTTCCACAGTGAAAGGACTGTGTGGTTCCAGGAGAAAAAGAGGGATTCTGGGAAAAGAGAGGATACATTTCAACGAGAAAGTGTAAATGCACACAGAGAGTCACCAAAAGCAACAGCACAATTCCTATCTCCTCAATTGTTGACCGTGTAAGATTTTTGTCAAGTAGCATGTCACAAGAATACTGTTCTGTCCGCAACTTTGGAAAATGTGCTTCGCAGTAATTAAGAAAAGTGTTTCATGCAATTATTCGCCTGCATTATTCATAACCTCCCTCAATTGGCTTTTCCCAATTGCTTGAAGTTAATCAAGATAAGAAAAGCAATTGATCTATTTAGCTACTGAAAACTTAAAGAACATTTATATAAATTACTCAGAGTACAGGAGCCATTTTTATGAGTAATCCTTGAGAGCTATTCATGATAGGTGCAGCAATAGAATGTGTAAGACTAGGAACTAACTTCTTTTTTTTTTGGTTGAGTACATAAATCTGTATAGTTATATTTACTCTAAGATTTGGAATTTAAACAGTGATAATTACTACATAAAGGAAAACATGCTAAGAAATTTAATAAACTACGGTGCCTGGGACTATGTAAGGTCCGTATTTCTGAACTTATTTATTTGTAGAGGAAGGCCTATTGGGAGATTGTCATTTTACACATTTATTCAACCATAAGAATTTAGTCTGAAAAAAATGGTAGCGGTTAAGAGCTTTGTTTTTGGATTTAGCCCAACCTGTTGGAAATGCTGAATCACTCCTTTACCTTTGTACACTCAGCAAATTATTTATGTCTGTTTTTCCATTTGATTGTTGAAGGTGAGGTGAGAAATGGTACTTATTTTCTTAAATTTATGGCAGACATGCATGAAAGGAGGAAGTGCTGTTTCTTCCTTTGAGATACTGACGCATAATGCATGAATGAATTTTCAAAGATAATTTAAAAAATTCATGCACTCCCAATTTTTGTGCAGGATTTTATACTTGAGGCAAAAACAAATATGTTAAAATTTGTCTTGGCTACTGGAATTTTACAAAGTGTCTGAGACAAAACAATCTTTATTGGTTACTTCATTTCTGGAATTTTCATCTTGTAGTGTCTTTTCTTACTTGCATATTTTCTCTTGCATGATTTCCCCCCATAGATTCTCACCCGATTTTGTATCCTGTCTACATGTTATCCAAGAAAATGAAAGAATAGAGCCAAGGTGCAAAATGTACAAATTTACAAAATAGTAGAGTTTTGCTTTCTTGGAAACTGGCATAGAATTTCTAATAAAACTCATGTAATTTAGTAAGGTTAATGTTAAAATTTCCTTTAGGCTATATACCAAAATTATTTTAATTAGTTGTCTAATGCATATTAAAAATTAAAAGAGGGCCCTGACCAGTTTGGCTCAGTGGATAGAGCAGCGGCCTGCGGACTAAAGGGTCCCAGGTTCGATTCCAGTCAAGGGCATGTACCATGGTTGCGGGCACATCTCCAGTAGGGGGTGTGCAGGAGGCAGCTGATCGATGTTTCTCTCTCATTGATGTTTCTAACTCTCTATCCCTCTCCCTTCCTCTCTGTAAAAAAATCAATAAAATATATTTTAAAAAATTAAAAGAGGTGTCTTTTTATAAAGTTAGTTGGTTTCTATTCAAATAGGTCTCTTGGGAAAAATTCTGAGACAGTTTTCAACTTTATATTAATTATTATAAGCATTAACTACCTGCCTTTGACAAAATGAAGTAATGGATATTTACCCCAATTTGTTTTAAGACTTTCTGGAAAATAAAACAAAAGAGAAATGGATTTGACCTTTGAAATACAGTAGCTTTTTTTTTTTTAACATCTGATGATTGTTTTTGCCTTTGGATACCTATGTTTTCATACTGTCTATATGTACCAGCTTGTTTATTTTGCTTTTAATAATTTTATTTCCTTGTGCCTCCTTGAGATAGCAAACTCTAAGTTATGTGGAGAAATAAAAACAAAAGAACAGCTTAAGACCTACTTCCAGTTCTGCCAATAGTGAGTTGTATAACTTTGGGCAAAAAAGAATATTTTGACTCAAGATATGGCTCTGAAGCTGGTGTGATCTTTGGCTACTTAACTTGTTACGGATGTGGATTTTCCTTCTGTTAAATGATAGGGTTCAATGTTCTAAGTCCTTAGGTTCCTACTATGGCCTGAGTCTATGATTCTAAGCAAACCATATATATTTAAGAATATCAAGCATTGAGCCATAAAATTTGCAAACACATTTGTTATATTTCCCCTTATTTATGATAATCAAAGTTGATATTGCTTTATAAATATATATATTAAAAGCTTGATCATATAAGTGATAGTGGCTTTGATGGGTTTGTCAATCTGGTAAAACCCACTAATCTTGCTGCTCCTACTTGTTTGGCAATTATAAACCCATATGCCAAGCAAAATAGATTTTTTTTGGCGGGGGTACATGTCTTGCTGGCAGCTTATCCTAGCAGTCGTATTAGTTCCTTACTGTTGACTCTGGCCCTTTCCCTCCCAGAAAATGCTAGATTGCCAGGATGCATTCCTCTTTGAGAAAGGAGCAAACATTTCCAATACAGTAAAGACTGATTATTTGCTGGGAAATGTAAAAGTAAATTCTAACTGCCTATTGGCCAACAAGCACATGCTCACACATACTCAAATAACCTAATTTTGACATCATTTGGGGGTAAGATGAGACTATAATTCTGAGGACTTTTAAAATTGGCTTGCCTACATCTTTAGAAATGCAAAGTGATGCTTCACAAGAGCATGGGATTTGAGGTTAGAAAGCATTCTATTTGAGCACTAGTGCCCTCACTTGAGTGCGTGTGTGACCTCTCACAAGGTACTTAACCTCTAGGAGCCTTCATTTCCTTATCTGTAAAATGAAGAGCACACTACTTAATAGCAGGATATTTGTGAGGATTAAATTAAAATAGTTTATCACCTAATAATTGTGAATTTGAAATATGAAATTTAGTTTCTTCATTTAAAATGTGACTTTATTTAGCAAATATTTAGAAAGAATATCCTGGGCCATGAAGGAAAACTGAAGAAACCCAGACCTCAGTATTTGGATTCTTTTCTATAAAATGTGCAACATACATGTAATGGGTATCATGGATTTATTTATTTTTTTCTCATCTTATACAAAATCTTTAACAAGTAACATTCCAATTCCTTGTGATGAATTCACAGACAACCAAAGCTGGTTGAATGGATCAGTTCATCTTTGCGTTTGGGTTTGGACATGGCTGTTTGACATAGCGCTCTTACATGGAGAGCCCCAGCTTTGTGGAATACATCACACTACCACCAGGATCCATTTCTCTCAACCTTGATTAATGTTCCAGGGACAGGGGACTTCAGATGCCCCGTTCTATGTAATTCAACACAACAACACATGTTAAATTATTCCTTCCACTTCCCCGACTGACTTTGCCTTTCCCCAAACAGTTTTTGAGGCAAAAAAAACAGCAAGTAGAGCCAGAAAGAAAGTTTAAGAATTTGTGTGTGTCTCGGGCCAAAGTAGAAGGATCCTCTTTAGTGCTGGGCTTGAGGGACCAGTTGAGCACATCTGTGACTAAGACTTTCTGGAAATTTTGGGGGCTACAGATACATAGCCCATTGGGTTCACTTAGGGATGAAAAAGGACTATTCCCCACCTCTCACAGGGACACACTGGCTCATTTGATAGCCTTGTCTCAGCTGGTATTTTAGAGTACTGACAATAAAGAGTAAGAATAAAACTAATTGGTCATGACAGTCAATTTTCCTAAATTTATTATATCTAATCAAAAGAAATTCAAACGAAGAGAAGCAGGCTGATTATGTCTTCCCACAAAGCCCAATAAGTCCATCTCAGTTGTTTTACATAAATTTGAATAAACAACTTTTTTTCTGATTTTAATACCCAGGTTCAAGGTCATGGTGGGGCACAATGTTTATTTCTAGGTGAGACAATTGAACCAGAAAGGCCTACCCATCAGGCAGCTGACCATCATAACTATTTATTCATAGAGAATCTTTTTTGTATAGTCATCTCTAAAAGGTGACATATTTTTAGTAGACATACATTTGCCTGCTTATTTCTAGTATCAATCTTTATGAGAGAAATCATTCCCTAGTTCTAGAAAAAAATAGGTATATTGCCCTCTAAATTTCCTTAGAACATTCAAGAAGATGAGAGCTATGGGGCTGCCTCTGTCAATCGGTGCTATGATCCCCAAAGTGAAAGTTGCATCCAGTTCATGTGGATCCTTGTGGGGCTCTAGTTAGCAGTAGCCATTGAGTGGCTGGCCTTCTTGGGGGTGATTTCCATTTTGGTTTCGGGTTTTATCAAAGTGTAGATGCAGATTAAGTTCAATTTAAATTTTATCTATGCTTCTCTTTTTAAATAAAATTTTCAACTAATGATGAGGAAAATTCTAAAATTTAAATATGCAGATATAGTCATATGAGAATAGTAAAAAGAAGGTTTTTTTTTTCCCTCACCGGAGGAATGAGGATATTTTTCTCATTTATTTTGAGAGAGAGTGGAGGTAGGGGGAAGGGGGAGAAAGAGAAAGAGAGAGAGGAAAGAGAGAGAGAGAGAGAGAGAGAGACAGAGAGAGAGACAGAGAGAGAGAGAGAGAGAGAGAGAGAGAGACATCAACGTAAGAGAAACACATAGACTGGTTGCCTCCAGATTGTGCCCCAACAGGGGCTGGGATTGAACCTGCAAACAAGGTACATGCCCTTGACCAGGAATCAAAACCTCTACCCTTAGGTCCATGGGCTGATGCTGTAACCACTGAGCTAAACCAGCCAGGGCAGAAGGATATTTTTTTAAAGTACTTAATTTACTCATAAGTTTTCTAGACAGTCTGGCCCATACCATGTCATCAGCAAATATCTGTTTAATGAATTGTTTTTATTTTTATCGTTTACTAGTTGCCTACTCTGTTCAGGGAAGTTTGTAACATATTATTTTGTTTCATTCTTATAACATACAGTTGAAGCATGTATTGTTATCCTCATTTGCAGATGAGGGTTCTATGGCTCAAATTTTTCCACCTAGAACAAGGCAAAAGTGGGTATTGAATTCAAATCTGATTCTAAGCCCAGTGCTATTTTTTTCTACTCCACAGATGCTTCATTAATATCTCTTACTATAAATACGGTTAGAGGATGCAATAATCCAACCTTCCTTAACACAATGAGTTGAGAGTTGGAAATTACTGTCGGTATCCAAATACTTCCGTACCTACAAGAGCTAAGGATCCTGGCCCCTCACTGGTTTCACGTGGTGATTCAGAGGCACAGCTACCTTGGAAGCTTTCCCGGGGTAAAACTGGGAGGAAAGTCCTATTTGATCTTTCTTGATTAATCTTTGCTTTGGGGCTATAACAAATGAGTGACTCACCTGTTTGAGGCAGTATTTTGGAATTTAAGATTTTTCTTCCTACTGTGTTCCTGAACTCATTTGTTTGTCAGACCCTGGGCCTTGCTGCAGGATCCAGTGTCATCCATCTGTCAACAAGGATTAGTCGGTGCCTCAGTGTGTCTCCAGATGCATACGGATTTTTTGTAAGAAACTGTCTGAATTCATGGAATCTCTACAACGATTAAGCAGATCATAACCAGATGAATCCCTTCTCTTTTACTTCTGCGGGAGAAACGATTTCTCCGCTGTTTTAACAATGGTCTAAAGTGCGTAAGGAGTTACTGACACAATTCTCATTTTTCTAAAGAATTTCTGAGTTCATGCTTGTTTAGCTTCTCATTCAGGAGATATAAAAGTAGTCCAATCACTTTGAGTGATATTTGCATGGAATGTCCTTGGTTCTGTTGATATATTTTTCAGAATTTCCTTTCCAATGAGAGGGCTCATTCTTAGTCTCATTTTCATGGTGGCAAACCCTGAAATTTTAAGTTATTTGCAAATTCTTCGTGGGTTCGAATAAGTGGAATAAGATTGGCTTTCATCATTTCTGCACGAAGTTTATTTTTAAAAAAAATCAAGAGTAGTTACTCCTTGTTAACTACCAGGAATTCTGAGAAATTCTTTAAGAAACCATTTTGTTTATATTGAGCAAGTCAAATTTCCAAACAGTGAATGGACACTAAAATTCTTCTTTCAACATCTCTATTTCTTCCAGTAGCTCCTGTCTTCTAGTCATTCCATTATAAAATTTTGGGAGTCATTCACTTTTCACTCCTCAAAACGTGTGTTTCGTGCTTTTGTGTCTCTTGACAGTGTATTTTATACAGAGAGACTCTTAGATGTTAATTGATGGTGATATGCTAAAATGTTCGAAATAACATAGGCATTGGGAGAAATATTATAGAATTTAGGAAGAGCACAAGACCACTTCTCTCTTCGTCTGCACTCCTGGTTCCTTTCATACTTTTATAAAATTTGCCCATGCTTCTGCATTACTTAGCTCAGTTAATGATGTTGCTTTTCACTTAGTCATTTACAACAGAAAATGCAGAGTCATTTTCAAAAATGCCTTTTCTCCCTCACTTGCAATATACCAACTTGGTCACCAAGTACAATTGGTTTGATCTCCAATATGAATCTAGAATCACTCTGTTCCACTCCCTCTACTGCTTCTGCTTTAGAAATTCAGGACCTCATCACCTCCTGCTCAAACACAAGAAGAAAAAAATGAAAACTACAAATTCAATTTGCCCCCTTCTCACAGATTGACTATAACCTATACTCCAACTATATCTTCCTTATGTTCTTTGTTGGATCCTACATTCCAGATTCAGTTGCCATTCTTGATTGAGTTCCCACTTATTTCCTGAGTCTGGAATGCCCTTCCATCCCCTTTTATGCCTTGAAAATTATTGCTGATCTCACAAAATTCATCAGAACGATCATCCTTTGAAACAATTATTTCCTCCTCAGTGCTTGCTTCCACAACAGTTAACATATGTGCCGCAAATATTTTTTTTTCACTTGTCTTAATCCCCAGTGAGGTTAAGGCTTCTTAGCAAGAAACCATGTTTTTATTCACCTTCAAACTTGTAAGGACCAAGACTTACTTGACACATGTTTGGCACTCAGTATATTTTTGTGGAATGTGTTGAACTAATGGTCAAAATCTCTTTTCATTTCTTTCACTCATTTGGATTTTTCCCTTCTGCCATAGATCTCCCCTGATCACCCTTTCTCTATGCATGTCTCAGAAATACCATTCCTGAGAAAAAGTAGCATGAGAAATTAGTTTCCCTCTAAAATCCTCCATGTGTTGTAGGCTCAAAAGGAAATAATCATCCCATCTAACCAACATCTACTAAAGCTCTCAATTCATAAATGTGAACAAACATGGTCTTTAATTGATATTTTATATTCTGAGAAAGACTTTGCTAGCCATAGATGGATTTTATAATACAGATCAAAAAGAACATGGAATTCACCAAGATAAATTAGCAGCACACTAAATCTTTACTACTGTTTTGTTCTCTTGTGAAAGTTCTGCTAATGAAGGTGTAAGATTTATCACCTTTCTTGTTTCCTGTATTGATTGTGGCCTATTTTAAGTTGCGAATATGTTTAGAATATAATCCTGGACCAGAAAAATGAGGCTATTCCTTTAAAAGAACATACTTAGATAATAGTTTAATTTGACTATAAATTAGTGCTTTAAATATTTTTTATATTTGACTCAGATAAATTTTCCTCTTATAAACTGTCTCAAATTATATTCTCACTGGGATTTTCCATCTTTTGTCTAGCTAACTTTGCCTTATACATATCATGTTACAGGAAAAATACATATTCTAGAATGGTAGGCATTGCCAAAAGTTCTTACTTGGTTTATAGGGAAATGCTTACAATCAAATATGCCCTATGAAATATTTATAATACTGAATTTACTACTATCAGTGCCCTATGCTTTATTCTTCTCACAAAATTATTGCTGCAGTTCCTAGCATAATTTGTTACTAATTTTATTTATCTCAAATTTTAGTAAAATAAGTCTTCTTCCAGAAAAAAATAGTGGATATTAAAAAGTATGATATAATTTCAAATAATCGCATAATAATAAAGAGCGTGCAATATTTCATACTTTCAATCTTTCTCTTAAGTTAATTTGCTTTATGTTTTAGGTTTCTCCTTGGATTACAATCTCTTCACAATCTTAGAATCACATATGCCAGCTATTTGCCATGAAAATTATCACACTAAATATAATATCACTTTTTATTTTTTATTCATTTTTAACATTTAGATTTTATTAGCTCTCACACTTTAGAATACATTCTTTATAACTTTATATATCTTAAGGAGTATTTTTAGCTTATATTTTAATCAGAAAGCATATATTGGAAATCTGATATATGTGTCTTATCCTTCTTGTTAAAATATTTATGATCTAAGTCTTTGAGACATTTTAACATACCAGTATTATTTCTAGATAATGGTTTTTTCTTTGCTAGTTTAATTAAAAAATACTGAGTCAAAATGCTTTGCCAGGTTCTTTGGAGAATAAAATATATTTACATAGTTATGTAAGAGTTATATTATTTTAAAAAGGCTTTGAGATATTTTACAAAGATAAATTATGATAAAGGAAAAAAGAAGAAAATTGAGAGGAAAGAGAAGTTTAAGAAAATTGAGACCTAGTTGGTTTGGCTCAGTGGATAGAGCATTGGCCTGAGGAATGAAGGGTCCTGGGTTTGGTTGCAGGCTGGATCCTTGGCCCTGCTAGGAGGTGCATGTGGGAGGCAACTAATCAGTGTGTCTCTCTCACATTGATGTTTCTCTCTCTGTGTCTCTCCCCATCCCTTCCTCTCTCTCTAAAAAATCAATGGAAAAATATATTCAGGTGAGGATTAACAAAAAATAAAAATAAAAAATTGAGACAAAGCTAAAAGATAATTATACTAAAACTAGAGGCCCGATGCACGAATACGTGCACTGGTGGAGTCTGGCCAGACTGCCTGATTGGGGCTGATCAGGGCCAGGTTGGCTGGGGGGAGGGGACACGGGAGGTTGGCCAGCCAGCCCCACCCCCAATTGAGGTGGGGGAGGCCAATCTGGGCCACAGTGTGCGACAAAGCAACTGGTCATTCTGGTGTTTGGTCGCTTGGCTTTTATATATATGGATAGCAACATCAACATCAACTAATGTTACCACTAATATTACTAATATTTATTAAGTGTCTATGTTGTTCCAGGCACATTTAAAAAGCACTGTATCTATATTCACATATTTTTAATTAAAATATATTATGTTCTATAGTAGTATACTGAGCTAGAGGTATGCTGAAAAGTGGCTCTGAGTTTTGGCCAGGCAATGCAAATGGAGAAGCAAATCAGTCATTAAGTTCACTATCCAAAAGACAAGAGCAGGTCCTGAGACCAGAGAATGGACCCAGCGAGGTAGATATCTGGAATAGCAATCCATAATAGATGCTAACACAGGACTGGATTCAACAAATAAGAAAAGTGTATTTACCAGAGGGATTGTATTTTCTTCTCCCCCACCTCCACCCTGAGTTCTTTTAAAAGAGAGTAATGTATTGAAGGAAGATGTTGATAACCTAGTTAGAGTGTGTGTGTATAAAGAATAAGGTTTTTATTACATATGTTCCAATAAGTAATATCTAAGCTGCCTACAGAAGAAACTAGATTTACTTATGTATTTTGTTTTCTTGAGTGTGTGTGTGTGTATGTTGGGACGGTGGTGGTGATGAGAAGATGAATTTTTCAAGAAATTGGACAGAGTGGTCCTCTTTCTCACCCTTCCTCTAATAAGATTTCATCCTCTCCATTAAATAGTGTCCATTTCAAGAATATTAATTTAATATTAACTATTGAATTATTTTATTCAAATATTTATTTATTAGTGTGGCTCAGCTTACTCACTCCTCTAGCCCTACCTGAGAGAATTGCCAATCATGGTTCCTTAAAAGGAGAGCACTATGTAGTACAGCTAAACCTACCCTCAACAATTATGAAATAATATGATAGTAGATTTGATGTAATTGTTTTTTGTTTCTGGACTCTTTTATATAATGCTCCTCAGTATAAGTCAATAACATAATACTAAACTACTACTTAATAAACATTCATTCTATAAGGTGCAAAACAATGTCTTTTAAAAACACAGCTCAATGAAGTTTTGGATTGATCAATTCAGAAAATTGATTGTATCTCCTGGAACTGGAATGAAAGGGGTATGTATGTACATAGAGTATGCATTCTCCAAGGTGCAATATGGCCCCATGGAGGTGCTAATGTTTTTTCATGGGTGAAAAAATCTAAATATAAGATATTATAATGGCTTTGCATCTCCAAAGGGCTACAGAGCATAAACAGATATGCAGCACATTCATGGTATTAAAATTCCATAGGTGGCTGCAGTGCTAGGAAAAGAAAAAGTAAGGTTTTTTTTTGGAGACAATAATGAAAAAAATGTTAAGAAACACTGCTATAGAGTATTATCTCTTGCAATCATGCTTTCATTTGAAATTGGGTGGCAAAGGGTTAAGGTATGTGAAAACAGGTTTTTATTTAATTTATTTATTACTCACAATAATAGTGAGTAAAACCTTATTAATCATGTACTACTCACAATAATAGGAGGTAATAATTTATTTATAATTTATTACTCATATAAAAGGTTAACACTATTATTTCCATTCTACATGTAAAAAATAGACTATACTTATGCTAAATAAGCAAGGCATTTAAATAATACAAATATATATAAATACATAGGAATATTATAGTCATCTTGATTAGAAGAGTCAAATTTTGCAGGATATTGGAAAAATCAATAGGATAGGATCAATGGTAGATCTGGGTAGGGGAGAGTGGAGAAACTGTTAAGTTTGGAGGAGATCTGAAGGAATAAACTGGAAAGGTAAAAGTTAGTATCTGAAAATAGAATGCTTAAAATGAAAATTTTAATTTTTTCCAGTGATTAGTAATGTAATTTTTGCCAGGATTCTTACTCTCTTTGTCTATTATAGATGCATTGGCAGTCTGTGAATCTCTGAGAAACTAAAAATAATGCTTTCACATACATAAAATACAATATGTAGAGTTAAAAGGAAATAGATTATATTTAAATACATATATATATTTCAATATAATATACAAAGTAAATTAACAAAGTAAATATATGTTTATTAATACATTAAAATGACATATTTTTAGCACATTAAATAATAAAATCTAAGATCAGGGCTAATAAACATCATATTTTTGAAGTGATATTGCAACAGCTGAAATACTAGTATATGAGAACATTTGTGATTGTAATTGGTGATGGTGATCTGTTGCTTAAATTTATATTTGAAGAATATAATCCATTTCAGTTAGAAATTAGAGAAAATTACAATTTTTTTTTCTCATTCAAGTTTCAGGGATCCTCAAGTTTCAGTTTATACTCAAGTCTTGAAACTCTGTCTAGACTATGATCATGAGTGGCTGGCTGAGGCAGGGCAGAGAGCATTAGTTACCCTATAAATTAGGATCATTAGGAAAGAAGAATTAAGAGGCCAGGGTATTGGTAGGATCATCTACACAGATGTTGATATCCAAAGAATTCACAACTTCCAGGCACATCTGGACTTTGAGGCATCTCCTATGGGCTAGGAGTCTTGTTGAACTAGTCCTCTGTAATTTATAACACCCTTCTCTCTTCCTGTTTTATGGCCATGTGACCAAGCCTGGTGATTTGCTTTAGAGATGAAAGTCAGTTATACAGGGCTTGGAGTGGTAAGTTATAGAAGAATGAATATTGGCTGGATAAAGTCATATTCTTGGAATATGTTCTAAATGATTTATTTGCTCTGGGTCTGGCTCATTTTGCAGAAGGTGTCTGTAAAAAAAGTGCCTCTGGAATGTCGTTTACGCCATTGCATTGCTTTCAAACTGTGAATAATCCATCAAGGGGCCTGCCTTCTAGCCTTGCCCAACTATGGGAAGTATTTTGAGACCTAAACATTCCTTCATAAATCACTAATGTTGGTCCCTAATGTAGTATCAAATGGACCATTTTAATATGTTGATATATCACTTTCCAGTTTAAGTGTTTTATATTCCCTCTTACTATAGCATTAAAGGTTTCCAGATCTATTTGTGAGAAATTTCCAGGGTTTTATTTTTAACCATGACAAAATCATTTTCTTTTCTAAATTGTTTCAAATTTATGTTACAGTGGGTAAGTGTCAAACCACAGGAGAGAAAATTTAAAACCCAACACTCTCAGCATAAACAATTGTCTTTATATTTTCCTGAGAGGGTTACAAATTTCAAAATAGCCTATAATATTTCAAAGGAAAATTAATTTTGAAATAGTGTTTTGATGGTTGATGTATATAACAATTCAAGATAATATAATTATTTTAACTCATTTATTTGTTACTCTTATTTCAGGAGACAATATTAAGTAATATTTATGGTTTGTGGGGAGGTACATATAAATATTCCTTCCTTAGGATCATAAAATATTTAAAATCCCTTTAGTATACAGAATAGATGGATATCTTTATGTAATTTTTATGTCACTAATATACCAAAATTTATAAAAATGCAAAATTGAATTTACTGATAATTAAAATTATACAAATAAGGTATGCATTGCACAGTATTATCCATTTTCTCATGACCAATTTATTAATTCAAAATATTATGACCCATCATACAATTTGTTGAAACTGTATAATGCCATTCTACAAAGCTTGATATATGCAAACAAGTTGAAATAGATAAATCACTACTTAGTAAAACTGGAATTTTGCTGATACCCCCAAATTCAGCAAAATAAAACCCATCTCTGACTCAAGATATTTCTCTTAAGAACATTTTCTAAAACTTCTTCAATGAAATTACATCTTCACAAATGATAAATTCCTTTATTTACAACCCCCTTTTCCAAAGACTTACTATATATATGGGAATTCCTTCTCATGCTAGGTTCTAATTTTAGTCCCAATAGCAATATTCTTTCCATCTTCTACCCTGTTAGTACTACTTTCTAAATTTAGAAAAGACCATTAAATGTAGCTCTTGAGGGGAAAGGTGTCTCATACATCTGAGTATTGTGGAGTAGTTAATCTAAAATATAAAACAAAGCAAAAAGTTTATAATTTCTTTATGGCAGTAATGACTTAAACTGTTTCTTATACATTCCAATTTCCTACTTAAATATTCTTTAACAGTAGTAATGTTATCCTATATAATAAAAGGCTAATATACAAATTGACCAAACAGCGGAACGACCGGTGGCTATGACGCACACTGACCACCAGGGAGCAGATGCTCAATGCAGAAGCTGCCCCCTGGTGGTCAGTGCGCTCCCACAGGGGGAGCACCACTCAGCCAGAAGCCCTGAGCTGGGCTCACAGCTGGCGAGCACAGCAGCTGTGGTGGGAGCCTCTCCCACCTCCATGGCAGTGCTAAGGATGTCTGACTGCCAGTTTAGGACCACTCCACGTAGGGAGCAGGCCTAAGCCATCAGTCGAACATTCCCCAAGGGCTTCCAGACTGCAAAAGGGTGCAGGCTAGGCTGAGGGACACCCCCCCCCCCAGTGCACAAATTTCATGCACCGGGCCTCTAGTATCTATCTATCTATCTATCTATCTATCTATCTATCTGGATGAACCTCTGTTTACTGACTTTGGATCAGAGTTCTCTCAATTTAATTTATTGACATAACCCTTGAAACTCTAACTTGTTCAATGGCATAAATTTTTGTTTTAATATCAGGATCAACATTGACTATCTCCTGTTACTTGAATAAAAAAATAATAATCCTACCTAAATTTTCTGCTATTGAATCCGACTTTGTATCTTTCCTATAACTCCTTATCCCTCTTATTACACACTAGAGGCCCAGTGCATGAAATTCGTGCACAGCGGGGAGGGTGTCCCTCAGCCCACCCTCTCCAATCTGGGATCCCTCTCACAATCCAGGACTGCTGGCTCCCAACTGCTCGCCTGCCTGCCTTCCTGATTGCCCCTAACTGCTTCTACCTGCCAGCCTGATCACCCCCTAACCACTCCCCTGTCAGCCTGATTGATGCCTAACTGCTCCCCTGCCAGCCTGTTTGCCCCTAACTGCCCTCCCCTGCAGGCCTGGTCCCCCCCAACTGTTCTCCCCTGCAGGCCTGGGTCCCTCCCAACTGCCCTTCCCTGCAGGCCTGGTTGCCCCCAACTTCCCTCCTCTGCTGGCCTGGTCACCCCTAACTGCCCTTCCCTGCAGGCTTGATCACCCCCAATTGCCCTCCCTTGCAGGCCTGGTCCCTCCCAACTGCCCTCCCATGCTGGTCATCTTGTTGTGGCCATCTTGTGTCCACATGGGGACAGGATCTTTGACCACATGGGGGCAGCCATCTTGTGTGTTGGAATGATGGTAAATCTGCATATTACTCTTTTAATAGATAGGATTCTTATGAAGCTGCTTTTTTACCTTGTTTTTTCAAATTTCCTTCCATGCATTCATCCTTATTTACTGCATCATTTAACTTTGAATATTAAGAAGAAATCTTTTTATATCTGCTTCCTTGCTAATAACTTTCCATTAAAAAATATTTATTGTTGAGAGCATTAAGATGTCCACCTTTCCCCTCATCCTCCCCCTCTACCTTGTTCCAGTCATGCCCCAGGCCTTCACTACCCTATTGTCTGTGTCCATAGGTAATGCATATATGCATATAAGATCTTTGGTTAATCTCTTTCCTCCTCCCCTCCCCACTTCCCTCTGAGATTAGTCAATCTGTTCCATGTTTCCATGCCTCTGGTTCTATTTTATTCATCAGTTTATTTTATTCATTTATTTTGATTTTTAGAATTAATTGTTGATTGATATGTATTCATTGTCATTTTACTGTGCATATTTTTAATCTTCTTCTTCTTCTTCTTCTTCTTCTTCTTCTTCTTCTTCTTCTTCTTCTTCTTCTTCCTCCTTCTCCTCCTCCTTCTCCTCCTCCTCCTCTTCTTCTTAAAGAATATCCTTCAACATTTCATGTAATAATGGTTTGGTGGTGATGAACTCCTTTAGCTTTTTTTTTTTTTTTTTGCCTGAGAAGCTCTTTTATCTGACCTTCAATTCTAAATGAGAACTTTTCTGGGTAGAGTACTCTTGGTTGTAGATCTTTGCTATTCATTTTTTGAATATTTCTTGCTAGTCCCTTATGGTCTACAAAGTTTCTGTTGAAAAATCAGCTGACAGTCTTATGGGCATGCCCTTGTAGGTAACTAACTGCGTTTCTCTTGCTGCTTTTAATATTTTCTCTTTGTCTTTAACCTTTGGCATTTTAATTATGATGTGTCTTGGTGTGGACCTCTTTGGGTTCCTCTTGTTTGAGACTATCTGTGGTTCCTGGACTTGTAAGTATATTTCTTTCACCAGGTAGGGGAAGTCTTCTATCATTATTTATTCAAATAGGTTTTCAATATCTTGCTCTCTCTCTTCTCCTTCTGGTACCCCCATAATGTGAGTGTTGGCACACTTGAAGTGACACCAACAGCAATCAAGGCTCAACTACAACAAGACTGTGCACACAGCCCACACAAGGCGCAGCTAGAGTTCCCAGCTCAGGTGACTGGGGAGGTTGAGCCCCTGGGCCCTACAGGACACCTACTACACAAGGCCACTTGACCAATTCCAGGAAACATAGCAGCTTTACCTAATACACAGAAACAAACACAGGGAAGCATCCAAAATGCAGAGACAAAGAAACGTGACACAAATGAAAGAACAGAAGAAATCTCCGGGGGGGGGGGGGGGGGGAGGGGGAACCTAAATGGAATGAAAGAAAACAAACTACTAGATAGAGAGTTGAAAAAATGGTTATACAGTTGACCAAGGATTTTAATGAGAGCTTCAAAGGACTTAGTGAGACTTTCAAGGATCTTAGTGAGAATTTTAAAGACATGAAAAAGGACCAGTCAGAAATTAAGCATATACTAACTGAAATAAAGAAAAATTTACAGGGATCCAACAGTAGTGTAGATGATTCCTGGAATCAAATCAATGATTTGGAATATGAGGAAGCAAAAAACACCCAATCAGAAGAACAAAAAGAAAAAATAATAAAAATATATGAAGATAGTATAAGGAGCTCCTGCACAACGTTAAGTGTACCAACATTTACATTATGGGGGTGCCAGAAGGCAAAGAGAGAGAGAGCACTTTCCATTTTTTTGTTCAGATGTTCACTTATCAAGGAAGGCTATCTCACCCCCAGCTCAGCAGTAAATCTTGATCACCGTGAATAACCATAGAAATGCCATTTTAGTAGTTCAGGGATAGACTTGTGACCCAATTCTGGACAATATGGGAAAGATTTCCTGAGAGCCTTCTGGGAAGTTTTAAAATAGAACTTCTTCCTTGGACAGTATTGGGTCTGCATGCAATAATTACTAGCATTGCTGCAGCCATCTTGCAACCACAAAAATGACAAATCTGAGAATGAAGCTGATTATGAGCCTTCCCAAGTAAAGAAAGAGGGGGAAACTGGTCCTTGATTATATTTTTGAGACACTGATTTTACTAAGGTCTAAGGCCACCTATCTCTCAGGCAATTCTGAATTGAGAGTTTGTTACTGACAGCTGAAAATATTCTAATACATACACAATGTTCATCGATTTAAATTATTCTTTAACTAGAAGTAATGAATCCTTATTTCCTACTCTATTAATGATGTAATTTGCCAACTTTGGGCAACACTAACAACCATCTGCTATCTCCATTTCTGTACTCAGGCTGGTATGTGTTGCAGATAGCTATATAATTATGCCAACTGGTTCTCTGACAAATTTTTTATCTGACCTCAGCTGGTTTCTCAGTTTTGCTAGATGATTTTTTAAAATCTATCTCCACCTGGCTTCACTTAGATAGATATAGCATGAACTAGCATGCCAAAATTTGAACTCCTAATTTTTCTTTTCCAATAATCTATTTTCAGTAGATGATTCTGTTAAAGTAGATAATTCTGTTGGCCATTTTAATAAATGATTCTGTTGGACAATCTAAATTCTTCAAGTTATGCCAAATACTTTTTCACATCCCTTATGAAATCATCAGAAAACATTATTGGGTCATCTTCCAAATAAATTCTGACTATAACTAATTCCTATTTCTTCTACTGTGACCACAATAGTCAAAGCTGACTTCATCTTTTACTTGACTATCACCTTTTTTGTTCGAACTACCCTCCCTGTTTCCAGAGGTTCACAGAGATTTTCCCCACCATTCATGAGATTCCTACTTTCTTTCAAAGAAAAACTAGAATCCTATCTAATAAAAGAGTAATATGCAAATTGACCATCATTTCAACACACAAGATGGCTGCCCCCATGTGGTAAAAGATGGCTGCTCCCATGTGGACACAAGATGGCGGCCACAAGATAGCCGGCAGGGGAGGGCAGTTGTGGGCAATCAGGTCATCAGGGGAGGGCAGTTGGGAGGGACCAGGCCTGCAAGGGAGGGCAGTTTGGGGGCGACTGTGCCTGCTGGGGAGAACAGTTGAGGGAGGGGAGGTTCCCAGGCCTGCAGGGGAGGACAGTTGTGGGGAACCAGGCCAGCAGGGGCAGGCAGTTGGGGGGGACCAGGCCTGCAAGGGAGGGCAGTTGGGGGTGACCAGGGCAGTTAGGGCTTACCGGGCCAGCAGGGGAGGGCAGTTAGGGGCAATCAGGCCTGTAGGGGAGCAGTTAGGTGTCGATCAGACTGGCATGGGAGTGGTTAGGGGTGAACAGGCTGGCAGGGGAGGGCAGTTAGGGGCAAACAGGCTGGCATGGGAGTGGTTAGGGGCAATCAGGCTGGCAGGCAGAAGTGGTTAGGGGCAATCAGGCAGGCAGGTAGGCGAGCGGTTGGGAGCCAGCAGGCCTGGATTGTGAGAGGGATATCCAACTGCCCGTTTAGGCCTGATCCCTCGAGGGGTCCCAGATTGGAGAGGGTGCAGGCTGGGCTGAGGGACACACAAACCCCTCCCCATATACGAATTTTGTGCACCGGGCCTCTAGTAACACTTATAAAATATAAACCTGATCATGTCACTTCCTACATTAAGCTGTTTTGATGGATGGCTTCTCATCCCATTTAAAGAAAACTCCTAAGTCCTTAACCAGGACCTATAAAAACCTTGTTAAGATTCAGGTCCCATCTACCTCTCCAGCCTTAGTGTGTCCACTCTCCCCATCACTTACTCAGCCCCAGTCACACTGGTCACCCAGCTGTTTCTTGAACATCTAAGCATGCACCTGGTATTTGTTCTAGTAGGAATAACTCTTTGTTAAGATAAACTACATGGGCCATTCCTTCACTTCATTGAATTCTCTTTCCCACTGTTATCTCATCAGAGCAGACTTTTGCTGCTGCTCTTATTGAAAGCATGGGCCCTACCTAGTCCTTTTCCATCACTCCTTACACACCTTCCTCTGCTTTACTGCTTCACTTTCTTCAGTTACCCTCAGATATTGTCCCTACCAGACAAAATATTACATTATTACATCATTACAAAAATGATTAACTGATTTTGCCTCCTTCCTTTAGAATGTAAGCTCCATGAGGTTTGCTTAAAGAAATAAGACTTTTAACTCCACTATTTTATAGACATTTTTCTCTTTAAATTACCAAGGAGTTCTGAGCTGAATTTTGTCCCCTCAAAAATTCATGTGTTGAAACCCTAATGCCCAATATATTAGAGTGACTAGATTTAGAGAGAGAGTCTTTAGTTAAAATGAGATCATTAGGGTGGGCTCTAATCCAACATGACTGGTGTTCTTATAGGAAGGGGCAATTAGGCCATAGATATACACAAAGGAAAGACCACATGAAGACACGTAGAGAAGATAGCCAGCTACAAGCCAAAGAGAGAGGCCACAGAAGAAGTGAAACCTGCCGACAACTTGATCTCAGACTTCCAGCATCCAGAATTGTGAAAAAATAAATTTCAGTTATTTAAACCATCCAGTTTGCGGTACTTTGTTATGGCAGCCCTAGCAAACTAATATAGACCTTTCCAATGCCAAATTCAATACCTTCCTTTAGTCCTTCACTTTTTAAATCCCCATTTTAACTTTTACAAGTTTGAAATAAATCATGCAAGTTAGCATATTTAAAAATATAATTAAAAATAACAAGAACAACAGCCTACCTGTATATTCACCAGCCAGGCAAAGAAAGAACATTGTTACCACCCTATAAGCTTCTTCCCGGTTGTCCTCTCCCCACTGCCCAGTCACAAGGCAACACTGCAGTGAATTTCATGTTAATCATTTTTGCAGGAGAAGTTCTACTTATGCCCGATATATACTCCACTTTTGTGGTATGGTTAGTTCCTACCTAAGACTACAATGTATATTAATTAATTTATTTATCTATCTATCTATCTATCTATCTATCTATCTATCATCTATTTCGGCTGTTGTACAATATTATAAACTCAAAAACAATTTTGGTTTTTGAAAATTCTTACAGAGGAGATATTTGCAATATTAGTTATGTTAATATTGCATTTTACTCTAATAACATAGTAATTAAAAATAAACAATTTCAACTACCTTCTTGTTTTCTTTATATTGTTCTACTTCGGCGCTGGAGAGAGGAGCATGTGAGTAATGGAATTAAACATTTATCGGTTCCACCTAAAAAACTGGTTTCCTAGCCCTTCCACTTCTGCTGCTGGGCCGAAGAGGACAAAGGGGAAACACAAAATATGTTTTTCATCAGTGTTTAAGTCAGTGGCTTTGGTTATATAGTTTAACTTAATAGCTTGGAGTTACCAAAAATAGTAGGCTAAATGTTTAGACTCCATCATCTGTGGTAACATCAGGATAAATTACAGATTTATTAGAAGACATAAAGTCAACAAAATGAATATATGGGAACTTTAAATCAAATGGTAAGATGTCTTGCTTTTGTAGAACCCACACGAGACTTTGCCACTGCCCGCTTTCCAGGCCAGACCGTCATCATCTTTAATCATTCTATGATAATAACCTTGTAATTCATCTCCTTACATCTTACTCCCCTACATATATACTTTCCACAATCACCAAAGTGATTTTCAAGTACAAATATATTTTCATGTTTTTTTTCTACATTGAAGGTTTCTGTTGACTACTTCTTGCTCAAGTCCAGATGCTAAAATGTCCTTAAAAGTCTCCCTTAATTTGACTAAAATATCTGTACTTTGTTTAAGACTAAAAAGGAATATAAAGGTTCAAAATGTGCACATTCAAACATAAATACTGAAATAGATGTTTCTCTGTGGATATTTATGACAAAGAATACTCACCAATCTGTATTTCAAAATTTGTAGTGAATTTGTAATAAGTCAAATTAGCGTATTAAAATTTATAATCAAAATACTGTGGCTATCTTCACATTTTTCTTAATTAGGCTCACAATGATGTATAGAAACAAAAGATTATTAACAGGAAATATAGAACTTATTAGAGATAGTATGCTAATGATGAAACATTTGCAGTGTTACATATGCCTTGATGTGAGCTATAAACATCTCCTAGGGAATAATTTATTAAGACAGCAGATAACAGTGCTCTGGTCAGAGAGAAGTAGGGTTAAAGATTACCATGTCCAATAAATTTTCTGTAATATCTCTCACATTACGTCTTACTCTCTGTAAGAACCAAACTTGTGGATTAGCCCATGGCACAATACAAATCATGAGCCTAATGGGAAGTGCATCTACATTCTAGATATCTAAAAAAATAGTTTAAGTTCCCCAAGTTATTTTAAACTAAATTCTACCCTATAAAAAATCATAAGTTTACTCAAACATTATTTGTTAAAACCCTGTTCTGTGCTAGATATGTACCCTAGGTGCTGGGGATTCAAAGACTAAACAAAATAAAAAAGAGCTTGTTCCCATGGAGCTTACATTCAAGTAACAATTTCTTCATTCAAGACCGTCAACAATATAAGTACACATGAATAAGAGAACTTTAAATCGTTATAAATGTTATGAAGAACATAAAACAGTGATGCAATATGACAAAAAATTAGAGTAGGGGGTGATCTTAGATTGAAGGCCATATAATTCTTCTCTGAGGAGGTGACATCTGAGCACAGACAAAAATGACAAGAATGAGCCTGCCATGCCAAAATCCGGAGAATTCCAGACAGCAGAAAGAACAAGCACAGATGCTTCGAGGAAGGAATAACGTGGGTATGCTCAAGCAGAGAAAGAAGGTTAATGGAGCAGGGGAGAAATTATTTACTTGAGGTGAGAGAGTTTGGTGGGGCCAGATTATATAGGGCACACAAGGCCACAGTAAGATATTTAGATTTTATTCTATAGCATTTCTTTCTAAGAGGAGAGTGATATGATTTGACTCCCTTCAGCTGCTGCACAGAGAATGGACTAAAGGAAGATAAAATAAGCAACCCAGAAAAATTTTAGAATTTCAGTTGGGCCAGTGGGGATGATTATAATCTGGACTCGAAGGAATGTGTAAATATATAAGTGGTAGCACATTTTATGTATGTAAACTGTGCCTATGCATTGTGGGCAATTGATGAATATTTGTTGAATGAATGAATGGACAGCATAACTCATATGAACATTAACCTAGCAATGTATTTTTGTAATTTCCAAATTTTATAAAATGACATATCTAAACTAAAAAACGTTAAAATGTAAATTTTTTAAATTTACAAGAAAATCTAAAATTTCCATTTGTATTTCCATGCTTTTCTCACTATAAGATAATTTAAACAATTTACAAATAAATACAAATTATTAAAAATTTTAGATAGGTACCATTCACGAAATATATAATATTTCCTAATGTTAATTCTACAGTTTCTTTATGCAATTATGGTCAGACTAAAAACTATGGCATTGTATTAAAGGATATTTTATTAGTTTAATACATAAATATTCATTATTTAGGTATAAATCCCCAACTTTTTTGAAGTCAATTATTCTTGTATTTCAGTTTCTCATAAAATTTTCAAATTAACATCAATTTTTATTCTGTATAATTAAGCTACATTATCCATCCAGGGTGAGAAAAAGTATCAAAATTTAAACAAATAATAGAGTTCTACAAATCCTAAAAAGGGAAGAAATCACTGACTCAAATATGCATTTTGAATTAACTAGTGCTGTGAGAAAAATATTTTTCAGAGAAAGAATAGATATGCAGACAGGGAGATGATAAAGGAATAATCATTTACTGTCTTTTTACTTTACTACTATATTAATATGGGTAAGACAAGAAAAAGGAGGTTAGAAGAATATTAACAATAGTCCAGTGAATTTCCTTTTGATATAAGAGAAGTTTGGACATTATTATCTATTGCTCTAGTACTATGTCTCATTTTCATACATTATAGTATTTTAATTATGCTTTGACACCCAGATAATAATCAACAAGTATGTGGTATGTTGCAAATTTACTTTTGTGACTCATAAGGAAAGAAATGTCAAGCTTCAGGGCAACCTTGACATTTCAAATCACTCATATTGGTGTGAATATCAGTCCTACCTTTACTCTTGGGAATCCATGTATTCTAGAAACTTACAAGTACCCAACTGAAATAGGTCTTAAATGACTGGCTTACCTGAAATTTTGACTTGAGACACCACTCCATCTCCTCCATCACTGTGTGCACGCACTTCCACAACATACTCTCCATCCCTGGGGATTGGAACTTCTATGGAGTGTTTATGAGTTGAATACAGTTTGCCATCATGCTGGCCATCAGGTCTATAGAGTACCTTTAGAAGTCCCCAAAATATGTAAAATTAATAAAGTGGTAGCAATGAGTGAATGTCCCAACCAGAATATTCTTCCACTTTTATTAATAAAATTAGTCCTGAGGTAGCTATATGTAATAATTTATGGAAAATTAATGTTATTTTGCATTCACATACATCAATTTCACCTACATTTTAGGGTTACCCAAGAGAATGTGAATTTTTTTAGATGACCTAAAATAAAGACAGCGAAGAATGTATTTTTTTAAAGTAGTACAAAAAGAGGGCTCTTTCAGTATATTGAAGTAGTCTAAAGAATTGCTTCACAATTTAAAATGTTTTTCACATAATTTCTAACAGTTAGTATACAATGAAAAATGTGATAGGGTGTGATATAGAGAATATATAGAAATAATATTTTTCTCTTTTTGTTCATTTATAGATGGCAACTCAATACATCAGAGTTTTCTGTGTGCTGGGAAACTCTATCTTAATCATTGTCGAACAAAAGTGGATTCTTTCTGTCTCTGTTCTTCAGGCATGATTATTCTAACAACTCTATACATTAAAGCAGTTATTTTATCTTGCTCACTTGATGCATCATTTTCTTAGACTGCACTGAAGACCTTTTCTCATTTCAAAATTTATCACAGCACTGTGTCATCTGATTCTGTTACACAGCTAGAATGAGAAAATTGAATGGGTTTTGCAGAAACAGCAAAAAGTCCAAACACCAGTCCTCTTTGTAAGAATGAAGCTTTTGTGAGGGAATACTCCAATAACCTTTTATGTACCTTATATCCTGTCACTGTAGATTCATTTGATAGTGCGACCACATGATCCCAGGTGATTATGTAGCGTGAACCAGACCTTATGGAACTGATGATCCTTGGTGGCTGGCTTGGAGCTGTGAAAAGTAATAATATGCAACTGACCATCACCATTTCCAGCTTCAGTTCTGCAAGCTGCATTGTGTCAGGAATTATAACGCTGATGCTAATAATGTGACAACAGCAACAGCTAATTTTGATGATTGCTTCCTATATGCCAGGCACTATGCTAAGTACTTTATAACCCATGGTCCTGTGAGGTAGATAATATAACTTTTGTCATCCTCTCATTATCCTTCACTTGTGTTTCTTTTTAAACCAATCTTATGAAACTGCTGCTCTCAAGGTCATTAATTATGACCACTGGGCCAATTTTAATGGCACTTTTTAAAATTATTTTTTTATTTAAAATTTTTGAAGCATTTCACAGAATTGACCTTCTGATTTTGTCTTGAATCTAATTTTTTTTCTTAAGTTCATGATCCTTTAATGTCTATTTCTGCCTCCTACCTCTCTGGCTGCTCTTTCTCGTCACCATGCTTTGCTGCCTCCATATTCTCTGCTCAATTTTTACACGTTGGAATGACGTAGGACCTGATCCTGAGCACCCTTCTCTCCTCTATGAATGTTCCCTAAATCTTACATCTGGGACCATAGCTCTATGTATTCACAATTCTAGCTCTAATCTTTCTCATAAGCTCTAAACATATATGTGCAACTGCAGATCTCTACTTTAATGTTTCAAAGTCTTCTCAAATGTAATAAAATCAAGATGGGATATCTATACTGTACCCCCAGATGTGCTTCTCTAGAAGTCTTTCACAATCAAACTTCCAGTTTCTCAAACAAAAATCTAGTTATTCAGTTTTTCATTTCATTCATTGTCAACATCCAAACAAGCAGCAAGTTGTCAATGCTGCCTGCAGAAAGTGTTCCATTTCTCTCCATTATTACTTAGTTCTGCCCACCACCATTTCTTTCCTCGACTATTAAAGTAACTTCCTGATTGGCTATTCTGCTTACACGCTTATCCATCACTACCCACTGTCCATCTAGAACCCAGAATGATTTCTTCCAAAAAATGTTAATAGGGTATTACTCTCTGCTTTAAACTCTTCCAATGGCTTCTTATAATTAAGAATAACTCAAATTCCTTACTATGATCTACAAGGCCATTCATATTTTGATGCCAACGTACTTCCCCTTCTCACCTCAGAACTTATATCCTGTCCCCATTGGCCTTTCTAGACTTAAAACATATCAAACCCTTTCTGCCTAAAGGCTTTGTTCTCATTATTTTCTCTGCCTGAAACAATCTCTCACCTCCCGCAGCCCCAGTACTCACATAGTGGGTCCTTATTATTACTCCTATCCAAGCACCAATGGCATCTCTCAAAGAGGCCACTCCTGACTACCCAATTGGAATTTGGTTCTTGCCCAAATCGGTTTTATCATCTATTTAATCCACTTTATTGTCCTATCATCTGATATTACCACATTTATTTGCCAGAGATTTAGTTTTATTTTTCTCTCTCCTTCCAACAGTTGGCAATCCCATGAGAAAAGACTATAAGACTAGTTTGATGTCTTCTGTATCCTCAACACCTAGAACAGTGCTGGGCACTTAGCATACTTTTGGTGAATAAATAAATGGAAAAAAGAACAAAGAAGTAAATGTTCCTTTCACAAATTTGAAAACTGAGGTTTAAAGATGTGAAGGAATTTGTCTTATCATTACACATTTCTTTGAGTGGCAGAAACAGATCCAAAACCCATGTGTGATACCAAAGTCTGGCTCTTACCACCATGTTATTTTAGAAGTTTCTTTTTTTTCCAAGGAAACTTCATAAGTTTTTAAAACTATAATGCTAATTATATCTTCAATTAATTGCAAAACTCCCTGAATATAAATTCTCCTATTTGATATATTCAACTTGGTTCAAGAAAGAGATATCAAGGTAAAGCCAGAGAGATAATGACCAGATCATCTGAACAGGGTACGCGATCTTGTTGTATGAACAATGAGAGCATGTGGTGATAAGGGAGTAAATGTAGTGCTACAGCATTTGCACTCTGCAATGATGAAAGTTTGTAAGTTAACGCAAGAAGAAAAAAAGCAGAATTTGATTTGTTTCATGCTGTCGATGTATTTCTATGAAGTTTAAAATAATAACAGAATGAATAAAAATTAGTTATCTAATGATGGGAAATGCTGAGGGGAGTTGTTTCAAAGGTAGGATCTATAATTTTATTTCTAAAATGGAACATGAATGTATAAAGGCATTCCCCCTATTTTTTCATCATTGACATTAACTATCAATGTTTCTTTAAAGTTTTTGTGTGATTTTAATGAGAAAAAAAAAAGGAAAATCAAATGTGCAAAGACTGCTAGGTAATAAATTTCTCAGAAATGTACCTTCATGGTGACGGAACCGATGGCTAGTTTTTGACAAGTCTAAAATGCAAATGTTCAGACTCACGCGCTTTCTTGGTGAAAGTCTCAATCATCTCACTGGGGGGTCCACACCCGGCACTATTGCACGCCCTGACGTCCACAGAGTACTGGGTGTCCGGCAGCAGGTTCTCCAGCCGGGCCGAGTACTCCTGGCTGCTGACTTGAACTCGGTGTGCAGCCGCTTCTTTGTCGTGAGCCGACCAGTACCGAATCTGCAAGCATTCAAGTTGAGTAACAGTTTGTCATGATGCAGACACTTAAATTGTGAGAAGCTCTTTTCAGCTGACTCTGTCACTATTGATGCTGATTATTATATTCTCAAGTATTTCTTAGTGCTATTTACATTTCTATCTGTCTTAGACCATAGCAAGGCTTACAATGCAGATGATTAAAGTTGTCAAAGATAAATCAAAGGCTCATGTAATTGCTTTAAATGGTCCTACAATGACAAAAACAAAACAAAAACCACAAAAATATCTGCATAAGATTTACCTTCAAAATGTAAAACCTTTCTGTGGAGGTATTTGCCACAATAATTTTTATCATCTATTTCCTCCTTTATTTCTGTTCACATGACTTCAAATTTGTTATGAGCCATTGATAAAGCAGTTTGTCAGTAACACAACCATTTTTGACAAAAATAATTATTATGTGGCCTAGAACACACCAGTGAAATAACTTCCTGCTATCTCATTTCAGTAGCATGAATATATATTACTGTATTTTCCGGCGTATAAGACGACTTTTTAACCCAGGAAAATCTTATACGCCCAGTCGTCTTATACGCCGGAAAATATGGTATTTATTTTGAACCTGCATAGATGCCAGATATGAAAGAAATATTACACTTAACAACTTGAATAGATATAGAGGTTATTTACCTTTAAAATAATTTTTTAAAATTCTATCCATGGTGGGATTAGAAATGATTACTTTTACCAACCAAAGTATCAATGACAACCTTCTTTTTCTCTTAAAGTTTAAGTAAAAGCTATAAATTACAATTTTCATTCTTTAAATAAGATGTTTCCTTGGTCAGAAATCTATAATTATATCTAAGTTATAAGTAAAAGGAAAAATCATTTATAAGTATTTGAAAAATTTTAAATGCCCTGTCTATAAAACAATGGCATTTTAATTTCAAAATTAACCAAAGTGACTTACAAATAATATCTAACATTTACATAATCCTGAACTTTCATATACATAAAACATATGAAACCATTATAAAATGGAACTGGATGGCTCAAATTCACCTGGTAACAAAGTGAGGTTTATGTGTAGAATGAACACTTCAGAACAAAAGCTAGCTACTAATTGCTTATTGGTTTCCGTTGCAGTCTTTTTATTTTGTTTACAATAGTATATTCTGATCACAGTATTTTGATAGAATCTCTTCCACATTTCTGTCATCTGACCAAGAGGATGGCCAGGGCCAAGGACTGGAATTGCACCAAGTGGCTCCAGAGGCAGAACTTGGTTGGCAGAGAAAAGGCTTCCTAGCCCTGACCAGTTTGGCTCAGTGGATAGAGCATCAGCCTGTGGACTCAAGGGTCCCAGGTTCGATTCCAGTCAAGGGCATATACCTTGGTTGCGGGCACATCCCCAGTAGGGAGTCTGCAGGAGGCAGCTGATCGATGTTTCTCTCTCATCGATGTTTCTAACTCTCTGTCCCTCTCCCTTCCTCTCTATAACAATCAATAAAATATAGTTTTTTTAAAAAAGGGCTTCCTAAGGATGGTGCCCTCATGGAGAAGGCATGCATTTCCTGGAGCCGGAAGTGCTCAGGCAGTGACTACACTCATCTGAGAAGGAGGAAGACGGCCTACAGTTAGTGGACATTTGAACTAGGTGATACATAGGCTTCTTCCACTGCTTGACTAAGAAACAAAACGAACATTTACATTTCTAATACAACGCCAGGCACTGCATAGGCTCATCCACGTATATCATCTTCTCAACAAACCCCGGATGGCAGTGTTCACTCTGTTTTATAGCAAACAAAACTGAAATCCTTGGGGTGCATCCATTTTTGCATGCATGCTTGTTGAATGAATGTGTACCACATTTTGAAGTCTACATTCCATGATAACACTCTATTCTATACAGTTTAAGAGGAGAAGCTTTTAAGCTAGATTAATATAACAAAAACCATTTCTAAAAAATACTATGCACTAAAATGAATGATAAAATATTTCTGCCATTGCATCCAAAATTCCGTGGGGCATTTTGGCAATGCAAAAGGAAAGAACCCTAATTGATGTTTATTTCCCAATTAAAAAGTTTATATTCTGATTATTGTCTGAATTCATTGATGCCAATGTATTGCTTCCAACCTCATATGTCCTTTGTACTATGCCTGTTGGAAGTTATAAAACAGTCAATATACAATTCTTAGGCAAAGACAATATATAATCATCTGGCATGTTTTTAACAAAGTAAAATATACATTTAGCACTTTGACTAAATGAGTGGGTTATATATTAAATAATATATTCTTTCACTTTTTTATTACTTAGGAAGGAATACTAATATAAATGAAGAAAAAAATCCTATGGTCCAAAATGGCATTCAAACTCCAAATATTGATGTCTTCTTTCAAGAAACCTTGGACTTGTTTGTTACAAGGGCTTGTAACATCTGGTGAATTTTTCTCCCCCATTTATTTTCTAATAGCTATAAGTCTAGTTGTTAGCTTAGTAAGTTATGAATACTGGGTCTTCTCAGTCCACGCCTATCATTCTACTCTCTAAACTTCAGCTGAACTCTTTCAAAGATTAACTAAAGACACGTTGAGATCGACTCAAATCATAACCTACAGTACCAAAAAAGAAAAAGAAAAAATGTTCCTGTCAGTTTGTGAGTTTGTAACTAAAAATGTGGGTGGGTTTTGTGGTTACCTTTCAGAATCATGGCTTTGAGAAAGCCAGGTTATAACACTTTATTTGGTCGTACTTCAGTATTTCTGTTAGCACTCGGAGAATATTTATTTAGTGCCTACCATGTGCCCAGCACTGTTCTGGCACTGAGAACAAAATAGACAAAAGCCTGCCCTCATGAAACAAATATTCCATGGTCAAATGAAGACGGGGAGAACAAGAATTGAGAGGACAAGTTGTCTGGAGTGGGGTTGGGGCAGGCAGCTTACTGCCTGTAGCTCCAGATGGGCACTAACTGAGTATAACATAAAAAAGTCTGTGGTTTGGCATAAAGCCTTGAACTTTGAATCAGATCATCTGAGTTTAGACATTGCTGTGAGGCTTTTCATTAGTGCTAACTGAGGCACGTCATTGAATTTCTTTAGCATCCATTTGCTCATTTGCAAAGGTAAGATGATGCCAATTTTTCTTGATTTTCACTGTACTTAAAAATATGAGATGACTTCACTTTTCTTACACAATCAAGTCTAATTTTTAGCTCTGTATCAAAGACCCCAACTATCATTGTAGCTTCAATTTTTTCAGGTTTTACTCCCTTTGAATAAAACAAGTTTCCTTTCTATCTGGCTAATACCTATTGATCCTTTAAGATCAGCTCAAGGGAAGTTTTCTTTAGGACATTTTGTGTGTTACCAATTTTCTGTTTTCATAGGCAACATATGAGACACATAGTGGGTATTTTGTAATTCTTTCCTTTGGAAGTAGAACTACTGAGCCAAATAGGATGAAGAATTTAAGGATGCTTTTATAAATTACCAAAATGCTTTCCAAAATACTTAAAATTCACCTTGATGAGTATGTTTGTCTTAACCATGGGTGCTATTATGTTAGATTTTATTTTGGCCAATTGTTTGTCAACACGTAGGACTCTACATCTCTCCTAAATAGGAACCTCTGCTTTACTCTTAGCAATTAGCTTATAAATGCCTAACATATTAAACACAAAAAATATAGAGGTAGTTGCCACGTACATCAATGGGACATAAAACATTGAAAGATGAAACGTTGATATATTTATTTAGCTTGGTAAAAATTGAACTCACCTGATAGCTTTCCACTATTTTCTCTACAACGTGCTCCCAATGAACAGATATCTCAGAAGATGACAGGACTTTTACGCCTACTCCTGTTGGGGCTTCACTGGGAGCTGAAATTTGATGAAAATATTATATTCACATACAAGATGTCTATAATATAAAGTTCATATAGCTCCATATGAATTTAATATTTTAAATTGGTTTAATATTTCCAAAATAAAATAATTCCAATAATTTTATTACCTCTTTCTCTATTTTTCTAATGTTTATTTTATGGTCATCGGTGACACATGCACACAGATATTCATATACACAAATGTGAATGTAGACATACATATACACATACATATACACATGCACAGACACTCTTATAAAATATGAAAAGCTTCATGGATTTCTCTGATATCTGTGAGCAAGAACAACACTATTTTTTAAATTTCTTCCAAGTAACTTGCTTAAGAAAGCCTGTGGATGCAAATTAAAATTCATTATATTTAGCTTATTAACTCTACATGATCCAAAACAGGAAATTTGGTGTTCATTAGAATTAATTTTCAAGTTTCTCATACTTTCTATTTATATGAGCTAAAGACAGACAGCAATACTGCCCTCTTTCTCTTTTATGTTTCAGCTAAGACTTTTTATTTTATTTTTAAGATCCTTTCAACAAGTTGTGACATCCACTGCTTCATTGGCTCGGGGAAACTTTTATAAGCCTAATCTGTTATCTGGGCATCAAGTCAAATATGTATCAAATCGGCCTCTGTTCAGTAAAAAGGAAAAAAGTAATTGACATCCCTTATGAAACTTACACAAAGAAACTAAGGAAAACTTTAAGCAGGAGTGATCAATTTTTATTGTCTTTTATTAACAAAGCATAATCCTCTTTTATGTTAAAAATGTCCTGCATAAGGACACTGTTAACTTTCCAAACCAAGATAAATATGTAGAACTGTGATTAATTTCTCAGTAGTAAAAAACAATAAAACGATGAACACATACAAGTTTCGGCACATGCAGGTTTTATGAGACTCATGAAACATTTAGGAGAGAAATGTATTTTATACAGATAGCCATGACTAAAGAGATGACAAGAATGGGTTTTTGCCCGATTACTTTAACATCAAATAAAGCAATAAAAAAATTGATGTTGGGTGGGAACATAACTTGTAAAAATGCTTTCTACTTTTATTTTCTCTGTGAGGTGTACTCATGCTGTTTAAACTATTAACATTGTGCCATTATATTTCTGCTGAATCAGAACAAGCATAGAGAATGTCTTACTCAGGACTAAAAAGTCCTGAATTGATTTTAAACTTAAATAATTTCTGTTTTTTGTTCTTTCTATGTGTTTAGTTAACTAAGTTAAAGAAGTATATGTGTTTATACAGACGCACATACATACATATATGATTTCCTTACATGTTTGTATTGGAAGTAAAAATCATGAGATGATTTCAATACGTACATATCAATTAGAGCCAGTATTTGTATTTTTATCCCTAAATAGACTTCTAAATTTTTATCTTTTCAAGAAAAAAATTTCAACTGGCTTTCTGACTCCTTTAGCATAGAATTATGCATAGATTCCCTTCAATAAAATTCTAGCACTCTACTGTAATAACAAAAAGTTATATATAAGTGCTGCAATTATACAGATTTATTTAAAAGGGGGGAAATTTTACCAAAAAAATGTTAAACAATTTCTAAATAGGCAATTTCATGAATGCACAGACATACTAGATTTCTAATCAAGTATGGAGAATTTCTGATTGTAAAATTATAATCAGAGGGCCAGGAACAGGGGTCTAAGCCAGGTATTTTCATGGAGATATCCTAACTACTATAAACATGATAAAGAAAGAAAAAGATTTTGCAACATTCTTGTCATTGGTGTGGAGAAATTGACATTTTAATTTGGCTTAAAATAATACTGATTTACTACATGTATAGTGTCATAAAATATATCCTAATAAGTAAGGTCCAAAAGACAGCAAATGAAACGCCTACCAGAGAATTAGGTTCCACCCCTTGTCGTGTTAGTAAGGTCTTATTTTTACCTACCATCTTGCGCTGAATTAATGACTGCTATGAGGCTGTATGGTCCATCTCCTTTATTGTTGAAGGCCTTGACTTTGACTTGAAACGCAGTGAAAGGCCGCATGGTCTCATCTTTATGGACATATCGTCCAATATCTGGATTCGTAACCGTAACTTTTTTCCATTCTTCCCCATCAAATGGCTTGAATGCTACTATGTAACCAAAATTGTTGCCATAGTGGTATTCTCTTGACAAAGGCTAAATAGAAATTGAAATATTAAATAGGTTTAAGCAATACATTTAACAAAAGGAACAATCCTATACCAATAATAATTAATAATAATAATAATAATAATAATAATACACATGGAAGCATGCTTTTTTTTTTGTAAAAAACATATACTTAGTTTGTAAGTTAGGGCTGTCTGAAAATTCTAGGGTAAAACATGTGATGACTTCACTTTCCAAGGCTGCTATTCTTGGAACATTCCTTGGGGTGGGAGGGTGTCCCACTCTGGGCCTTTGTACTTTTAGTTCCTTCTACCTTGTACCTAGGATGCTCTTGCTTATGTCAGATCTCCCTCACTTTCTTGAGGTAAAAAGTCACTTGTTTTCCCTGGCCAGAGGATTGGCCATTTCCCACTCTTTCTATAGTACTCCGTATCTCACTTCTCTGCTTTATTTTTTTCTCTTTAACTCTATCATGATATACTCCATGTATTTTACTTATTATCTGCTTTAAAGAGGGCAAAGCTTTTGTCAGTTTGATTACCTCTCTACCCATTGTGCCTAGATCTAAACCTCAAGTAGTGTTTATTCAATGAATGAATAAATTAATTTTAAAGTTGAAAGACAGTAATGAAACTCTGGAATATCTGCCTTGTAATCAAACAATAGAAACTGGCAAGAGGATAAACAGACAGGAGGCAAAAGGAGGAAGGGCTAACATTGCACTCATCGGTAGGAGGCTGGCTTTGGGACTGTCTGACTCCAGTGCTGAAGGAAGTGTTTTGTTTTGCATTATTCTCTCAGAGTTTCTTCAATTGCCCAATAAAGAAGTCTGTGTTAACCCTGCCAGTTCATTATTTGCAAACACTAGCTTATTGCTAACTCTAGAGAATACTAATAATTTAGTCATCTTTAGCCAATAAAGGAAATGTGCAAATTGCATATTTACAATTTTTTTCACTAGAAAATACAATTTAAAATGTCTCAAGGAAAATTCTTAAATTAAATATAACATAGCTGCTTGAATATACCTATGTTTAACATGAATACATAAACATGTATAAATTTCAAAGGGTAGAAGAAGTTGAACCTGGTTGTATGGTATACAGTTGACCCTTGAACAACATGGGGGTCAGAAGTGCTGACCCGCTGGTTCAGTAAAATATATGCATGTAACTTTTGACTCCCCAAAAACTTAACTACGAATAGTCACTGTTGACTGGAAATCTTACCAATAACAAACTATTGATTCATATATATTTTGAATGTTTTATATTGTATTCTTTTTTTAAAAAAGTGAGCTAGAGAAAAGAAATGTTATTAAGAAAATCAATAAAGTAATTAAAAAATAAAAAAGAATTTAAAAAAATTAAAAAAAAGAAAATCATAAGGAAGAAAAAATACATTCACTGTATTTATTGAAAAACTGTGTGTACCAGTGGACTTGGGCAGTTCAAAGCCATGTTGCTCAGGAGTTAACTATAGACATTCTGAAACATGACCCCAAGGATATACAAAATGTGATTTTAGATTTTTAGAGTATATCAGGTGTAGCCTAACATTACCATAATAGTTTAAATTTTTTTTATTGCTAGTTCTCTACTTAGTTTATGTAATTAAAAGTATAGCAGATCGCCTATGGAGCTTTCAAAAATTCCAGCCAGTGTGGTTCAGTGGTTGAGCATTGACCCATGAATCAAGAGGTCACTAGTTAGATCCTCTGTCAGGACACATGCCTGGATTTCAGGCTCAATCCTCAGTAGGGTGTTGCAGGAGGCAGCCAATTGATATTTATCTCTCATCAAAGTTTCTATCTCTGTGTCCCTCTCTCTTCCTCTTTCTAAAATCCATAAAAACATATTTTAAAAAATTAATAATTCTCAGGCCTTATTCCCAGAAACTTTATTTCAAATTTTTAGAATAGGATTTCTAATGCTGAACTATTTTTTTACAAACTCCCCAACTTATCCCAAAGCAGATATCCAAGAACATCAAGCCTTATAAAAAAAAGTAACATGTTCTTAATTTTTTTATTTTCTTCACTTTTATATGTTACAAGGACACTAAAGTTTACATATAAATAATTTATTTGGACAAGCAAAAGACTTTTTTTTTCTAAATCTTACTTAAAAATGTGATTTAAGTGCCAAGTATAAAATGTGACTGCATAGCAAAGAGTAAGGTCAATTTTTGCTAAATATCTACTTTTATATAAATCAATTTGATTGATGAAAAGAATAACACTTGCCATTTTTCATGTGGTTTTTGAAATTCTTTAGAGCCTAGGTTGTATTATTTTACTATCTGCAGTGATTAAATACTGAATATATTTAATGAACACATGGAGCTGGATAAAATATGGTAGGTAGACACACGTCAGATGTCTATGTCAGACAAGGCGATGCTTCCCCACCCCCAGCATCTCTCTCACTTCAAAATTCCAGCCACGATGCATTGTTTTTCAGACATTCTCATCTCTGATGTGGAACTTCCCTTTGGGTTATAAAAATTCAATACAGCGTTTTCAATACCTCAATAAAACACACTTGGGAGACTTCTGAGACTGACCTATCATGATTGATTGCACTTAGTGATCAAAGTATGTCTCAAGTGGGAACAAACTCCAATTAAAAAATAGGTGCTGATATAAAAGCTTTTTAACCAAAACTTTGGAGTTTTGACTGTCCAGGAAAGATGTTATAATTTACAGTTGGGTTACCCGGTGACAATGAGTTAAAAAAAAAAGTCTGGAATCAGATAGTTGAAAGTTGGTTTAATCTTTTGGCTAACAGTTCCCTCAGCATCAAGAATCTATTTCTGCACACTAAGCCATAGTAAGCCAGGAAAAATCTGACATATATTTAAAAAATATATATTTTAGTAATTTATTTCGCTTGTGCTTTGGGCATTGTCTTTTATTTCAATTTAGTTTAGGAAACAAAATGGGTTTGAGACTAAGTCCAGGTAAAGCAGCCTGTAATAAGTACAACTTGTTGAGACTCACCGCCCATGTGATGGTCAGCTCTCTGTTGCTTCCTCCTCCACCTCCTACATCTGAAGGAGCCACGTTAGGTGCTGAAACAAACAAGCAAACTAAGTAGCAAACCACAAAATGTACAGGCTACAGAATGTTTTTCTGATGTTAGAGTTCTTATTCAGTATATAAACTGTACATTTTTTCTTTCACTGGGAAAGACAAATTACACATGAGATCCCCTCAATTATAATAACAACTAGAAGCCTGGTGCACGAAATTCATGCATGGTGGGGGGTTGTCCCTCAACCCAGCCTGTACCCTCTCCAATCTGGGACTCCTGGAGGGATGTCCGACTGCTGGCTCCCAACTGCTTGCCTGTCTGCCTTCCTGATTGCCCCTAACCGCTTCTGCCTGCCAGCCTGATCACCCCCTAACCACTTCGCTGCCAGCCTGGTTGATGCTTAACTGCTCCCCTGCCAGCCTGTTTGCCCCCAACTTCCCTCCTCTACCAGCCTGGTCACCCCTAACTGCCCTCTCCTGCAGGGTTGATCACCTCCAACTGCCCTCCCTTGCAGGGCTGGTCCCTCTCAACTGCCCTCCCTTGCAGGCCTGGTCCCTCACAACTGCCCTCCCTTGCAGGCAGAGTGCCTCCCAACTGCCCTCCCCTGCTGGCCATCTTGTAGTGGCCATCTTGTGTCCACATGGGGGCAGGATCTTTGACCACATGGGGGCAGCTATATTGTGTGTTGCAGTGATGATCAATCTGTATATTACTCTTTTATTAGATAGGATAGAGGCCTGGTGCACAGGTAGGGGCCAGCTGGTTTGCCCTGAAGGGGGTCCCGGATCAGGGTGGGGTTCCCTTGGGGCGTGGGGCGGCCTGAGCGAGGGGCCTGTGGTGGTTTGCAGGCTGGCCACGCCCCCTGGCAACCCAAGCGGAGGCCTGGTATCTGGAATTTATTTTCCTTCTACAATTGAAACTTTATAGCCTGGAGCGGAGCCAAGCCTCCTGCTGCTCCCTCTGGGGCGGCAGCCATTTCTGTGGCAGTTAATTCACCTTCTACAATTGAAACTTTGTAGCCTTAAGTGGGTGAGCCCGGCCAGGGTGTGCAGAAAGCTTTGCTTCCCCTGTTGCCGCCGGCAACCCTGGCCTGCTCTCTCAAGCTCCATTCTGCCGCCATTTGTTTGAATTTGTTTACCTTCTATAACTGAAACTTTGTAGCTTGAGTGGAGGCTTAGGCCTGCAATGGCTATGGAAAGCTTGGCTTGCTCTGTTACCTGGGAAACCTTGCTCTCTGTGGCTGTAGTCATCTTGGATGGGGGTTAATTTGCATAGTCACCCTGATTGGCTGGTGGGCATGGCTTGGCTGGTGGGCGTGGCTTATGTAGCAGAGTGATGGTTAATTTGCATATTACCATTTTATTATAATAACAATTAGAAGCCCAGTGCATGGATTCGTGCACTGGCGGGGCCCTCAGCCTGGCCTGCGCCATCTCGAAATCTGGGACCCCTTGGGAGATATCAGACTACTGGTTTTGGCCCAATCCCTGCAGGCCCACACCAAGCAGCAGGTGGCTGGGGAAGAGCCCGAGCCAGGGCTGGGCGCTGCACTGCTCCCGCTCATGCTGGGGAGAGGCTCATGCCTCCGCAGCTGCACTCGCCAGCCGTGAGCCCAGTGTCTGGGGCCCATTGGTGAGCTGAGCGGTGCTCCCACTGTGGGAGTGCACTGACCACCAGGGGGCAGCTCCTGCATTGAGCGTCTTCCCCCTGGTGGTCAGTGCACATGATAGCAACCGGTCGACAGGGCATAATGGTCACTTAGGCTTTTATATATATAGAAATCCTCACTGTAGCTGCAATAACCTATTTTACTGCCCTGATAACAACTGATTCAGTGCCATACAAATGTGCCAGCTTTATGCAGCAATGGATAGCAAAGTAAATTTGCCTCCCCAATCTTCATTTAAAAAATTTTTTCTGTGTCCTTTCATTTAATATGATTTTGAAAGATTAGATGTACTTTGTTGGAAAATATTTCAGAGCTCTTGGACTACCTAACAACTAACTGATGTGTTAGTTTTATACTTCAACCTACAAATAACTGTTAAGAAATGGTGCATATGCATTAACATAGGATAATGTTCCCCCAAGATATCTGGAAATATTAGAAATCTAATATCGTTTCTTGTGCTCCCACTTCCAATTCCTAAAGCTCTTCTGGAACGTTTCCCAATCAGTGACCCTCAACTCTCCCCAATCCCATCTTTTTCTATTAAAACTTCAGTTTTCAGTTTCCCTACTTTACTCTTTGCAATCTCTTCATCCTTAAAAGTCATCTTGTAATACTGTTTTCTACTTAGTCTCTAAGTCATCACACCCTTTCCTGTCACTAAACAGCAAGTAAGAATGAATAGATTATTGGTTTTTTTTTATTTTTTACTCCATAATCATGATTTATCAACCCATAACCTGTTTTCCATGTCATATTTCCGAAATCACTCTCCCCCAAAATCACAAAATTGCTTGTAACTGCCAAGTCCAATGGCCTCTTCTTTATTTTTTCTCCAATGACTTTCTCCTTAAAAGTCCTTCAGGGTAGGTGTTGCATTTTACTGGGTTTGGATACTGCATTTTACTGAAAGCTGTACTTCATTGGATTTGCATCTAATTGGAGTTGTACAGACATTAAGCATAGTTGTCCCTGCACTTGAGGTACTTGGAGACCAGCTACCCAGCTACATCAAAGCAAGCTGTTCATTTACCAAATTGCAAACCCTAACAAATAATTGTGATTCAAAGATAGATACTTCAAATGTCCTCCTAATATTAGCCACATAAATTCCCTGGTGAAGTATATACATTAATTGTTCATAAACAAAATGCATGTTTTTCTTCAGACTTGTAAAACTGTATCATGATTTCTTTTTCTGATGGAGAAATTTATCTGAAGTTGGAGAGATTTTAATACTTAACTGTCACCATATGAGTGGTAGAAATGAAATTAAATTCACAGATGTTAAAAGATAATCTCCTTGTAGCACTTTAGATAAAACTCAGATTGAAGGCTGGGATATTAAAATAACTTCTGGAAATGCTTTGAACCCCATAACTCATATTCTGAAGTTAAAGCTCTCCATGCTATAAAGAACATGCTGTGTTGTACTTAATGAATAAATCAAATTTTGTGTTTAACTATACATACAAGTATAGTGGTCAGAGGCAAATACTCTCAAAAATAACCCTCAAGAGTAACTTATTATACTGTAATTTATTTAATTAAATATTGCTTTCACCAAGACAAGTATTATTTTCCAAATGATTTCATTGTAATACTTTCTAGTATAACTAATATTAACCTTTTTATTTAGAACAGAGCTAAATAATGGAGTATATTTACATTATATTGAATATTTCTTTTTCCATTTTAAAATGTTTATCTTAAGCTCTTTTTAACATCCTTCGAATAACTAACTCAAGATTGATTTTCTCTTCAAAAGCTACCCATTGAACTCAGGATGCTTAAGTAAGACAAGCAAAAGCACAGAAATAAAAGTAACTATATGTCTTAATAGAGTGTTTTTATATCTTTCTTGGATAAATTATTGACAGTTTCCTCCATTTAGCTTTGAATGTGCAGTTGGAGTCTTAACTGCTAAGGGACAGTGTTCCACAGGTGGAAGTGACACATAGCCTTCACATCTGACATGAATCTGAGAAGAGAGCAGCTCAGAGCTCCCCATTAGCTTCCGGCCCTGCAGGACCAGGAGGTCTTGGCCAAATAGGGATTCCTTTCAGGGAAGTAAATCACCAGAAGCACAAAGAAGCTTATTTAACTTTGGGCTCTATGGCATTTAGCAGTGAACAAACTAGACATTCTCTTAACAATAAATCATTAAAAAAAGGATTTAAACAAATATTTAAGAAAAATACAGAATTTCTGAATTAATCATGAATAAACAATATTTATAATTTTACTGTGGAAGGTTAAAAATAGTGATGTTTTTTAACTTGTCCTTTTGCCATGATTTCAGTCTAACAGTGATCCCCTAATGCTGTTTATAAGAGTGCTTCTATATTTCTAAATATATCTTAAAAGAAATAGATCTAAAATATATCTTAAAAGAAAACCAAGCCAATGCCCTGGCTGGTTTTCTTCTTCTTTTTTTTTTTTTTTGCCCTCCTATGGAAAGAAACTAATGCTGCCAATTTTACTGTTAGATTTGAATGCTTAAATAATTTGAAAATAAGTACAATAGTCCCCCATTATCTATTCACTTTCCTCAGTTTCAGTTGCCAATGGGCATTTGTACTGCGAAATATTACATGGAAAATTCCAAAAATAAACAATTTGTAAGTTTTCTGTTTTGTTTTTTACAATTTGTAAGTTTAAAATTTTGCTCTGTTTAAAACTCTTGTTTAGAGTGCGTAGTGTGTAGTGAGATAAAACCTCTTGTTGTCCTGCTAGGACGTCAATCCTCCCTTTGTCCAGCATAAACACACAGTATGTACCACCACCCTCCCATTAGCCACTTCATAGCCTTCTTGGTTACCAAACTGTAGTGGTATGGCAGTGTTTGAGTTCAAGTAACCCTTTATTTTTTTTTAAAGAGACTCAAAATTATCAGATAAATAATGCTCTAGAGCCTAGAAAACCAAGGGGATTAAAGTCTTACATCTGCTTTTTTCTGTCTTTAAATACATATTCTTTTTGAAGAGGTATTAATAAAGTCAAATGAACTATATAATATTTGTATATTTAAATGAGAACAACTCTTTTTAATTCTTATGATCTCCTGGTCTAATGGTGGAACACACTGTTAACACACCAAATGTGTCCACCCTTTTAACATCAGTTCTTTTCCATAGTTGGTAAAAAAAATATACAGGCCAAGCCGAAACCGGTTTGGCTCAGTGGATAGAGCGTCAGACTGCGGACTGAGGGGTCCCAGGTTCGATTCCGGTCAAGGGCATGTACATTGGTTGCAGGCACATCCCCAGTAGGGGGTGTGCAAGAGGCAGCTGGTCGATGTTTCTAGCTCTCTATCCCTCTCCCTTCCTCTCTGTAAAAAATCAATAAAATATATTAAAAAAACATATATACAGGCAAAGATAGTTCACAATAATATGAAAGTCTTAGGAACTTAACAGGCTGAAATTATAAGTTTGTTTGTTTATCTAGTCTTTATTCTCAAACAGAATTTTTAAAAATTTCTTTCACATCTTTTTTTTTACAACATATTATTTATTTATTTAAATTACAGTTTACATTCCCTTTTTTCTTCTACACATAATTTTGAACACTGTGCTGTGTTAAGCACAAAAGATAATAATATGATTAAAATCTGATTACAGTCCTGAAGAAGCTCTCTTTTAGTATAAATTAAATAAGTACAACTAATTTAAATTAAATCTAAAAAAAATCCCTAATTCATACAAGTTTTCTCAATGAATAAAGCCCAGTTTAATGAAAGACTCATTTAGACCTTAGAAATGATTTTTGCACACCACACCTAATTGGATACTTAGATCAACACTTTGGAATAAGTACAGTTGACTCTTGGACAACATGGGTTTGAAGTGTTTCTTTTTTAATACATATTTTTATTGATTTCAGGGAGGATTGGAGAGGGAGAGAGAGATAGAAACATCAGTGATGAGAGAGAATCATTGATCAGCTGCCTCCTGCACACCCCTTACTGGGGATCGAGCCCACAACCTGGGCATGTGCACTGATGGGGAATCAAACCGTGACCTCCTGATTCATAGGTCGACACTCAACCACTGAGCCATGCTGGCTGGACTGAATTGCTTCTTTTAACCTATTTTATTACTAATGACAGTAACTAATGCTAACATATACCTTTCTAACTAAAAAATATATTCTCATCACCAGTCTTCTACTTTATCAAACATAACTCTTTTTTAAAATATATCTTTATCGATTTCAGAGAGGGAGAGGGAAAGAGAGATGGAAACATCAATGATGAGAGAGAATCATTGATTGGCTGCCTCCTGCATGACCCCCACTAGGGATCGAGCCTGCAACCTGGGCATGTGCCCTTGACCGGAATCAAACCTGGGACCCTTCAGTCCACCGGCTGATGTTCTATCCACTGAGCCAAACCAGCTAGGGCAAAACATATCTTTAAAAAGTTAAAAAATAATAATTAAATTAAATAACATAATAGCTTCATTAAATGTGAAATTAAAGCTCTGTATATAGTATGAAAGTGTTGATTCTGATATTAGGGTTTTTGCTTTTTTCCTTCTGGGGCTGATCAGGTAAATAAATGCCAAAGCTGTCAACCTCACCTGAATGCACTGTTTTAGGATATCAACTCACCAACTGCACCAGCAGATCTATTAGCTATGAGGACACGTCTTGCAATGACACATTACTTTGAAGGGAGCTTTTATCTCTTTCGTACAGTCAAAAATAATGGGTTCTAATGAATTACAAACACATCTTCTAATTCTTCATTTGGGAGCCATCCATTTTATAATGCACTTGTCTGAATCCAAAGAATATACCCAACTGTGCACTGTGATCTGAACATTAAGTAATTGGACAGATAAGGGCATGTGCTGCGTTAGATAATGCCACGTCTTTCAATCAGCATAATGAGGCAGGAGCGACCTTTCCATCAAGTGGAAAGAGGCTTTATTCCACATAACATCTGCTGGCATCTGCTGGAGTGTTGTTATAATGGGACATGACAAGACAAACATCCCCCTGTTTTAGAAAATATTTTTGTTTTCTTGCAAGGATGAAAAACGTAAGGGTCCAATTATATGTATATTCAATCTTTTGAAAGCAGGTTGAAAGTAAAATAAGTACAGAGAAAGTTGGTTAAATGTTATTATATTAAATATACAAAATGATTCCCTTAAGGTGATTAGAAATTAGATGAAATTAGATGATCCTCTATTATGCTTATAAAAATGGAAATATATTGCACAATAAGGTGATCAATTTCAGAGTAAATAATATTTTTATAAGCATATAAAAGTTTAGAAGAAGCACTAACAGCATAATAAATAAATTTTATTAAGTAAATATTATGTACTAGACAGTATTAACTATTTTTATTGCATGCCTTTATTTTTTATTTTTTACTAAATTTATTGGGGTGACATTGGTTAATAGGATCATATTGGTTTCAGGTGTACATTTCTATGATACATTATCTGTATATTGTATTGTGTGCCCACCACCAAAGGCAAATATTCTTCTATCACCATATATTAGGCCTCCTTTATTTTATACTAGAAGCCCAGTGCATGAAATTCGTGCATGGTGGGGGTTTCCCTCAGCCCGGCCTGCACCCTCTTGCAATCTGGGACTGCTCGCCTGCCTGCCTGCCTGATTGCCCCTAACCACTCTGCCTGCCTGCCTGATCACCCTTAACCATTTGCCTGCCTGCCTCATTGCCTCTAACCACTCTACCTGCCTGCCTGATCGCCCCTAACCCCTCTGCCTGCCTGATAACCCCTAACCGCTCTCCTGCCTGCCTGATCACCTCTAACCACTCGCCTGCCTGCCTGATCGCCCCCAACTGCTCGCCTGCCTTCCTGGTCACCCCTGACCACTCTGCCTGCCTGCCTGATTGTTCCTAACTGCTCACCTTCCTGCCTGCCTGCCTGCCTGATTGCCCCTAGCCAATTGCCTCCTGTCTGATTGCCCCTAACTGCTCACCTGCCTGCCTGATCACCCCTAACCGTCCCTTCTACCGCAGCTTTATCTGGAAGGTCATTCTGCCATCTGGTCTAATTAGCATATTATGCTTTTATTATTATAGATTATTATAGATTATTCCTCCCCTCTGGAAACCACTATACTGTTGTCTGTGTATGAGTTTTTATTTGTTTTTCTTGTTTGTTCGTTTGTTGCTTTCAGTTTTATATTCCACATATGAGTGAAATCATATGGTTATTGACTTTTTCTGTCTCACTTATTTCAATCAGCATGATATACTCAAGATTTATCCATGTTGTCGCAAATGACAGTATTTCATCTTTCCATGGACAGTTTTGTACTTCAGAAATGTGTTCAGATAACATGTAGTTTATATTATATTAGTAAAGAGATCACAGGGAAAAAATCAAGCTCAATGAGATTTTTAAAATGTGTATATTTGAAGCAAATATGTTATAATTTTTAAATGAAACAAGTTTACTTAGACCAACTTAATTACTTGATTATTTTTCTGTTTCATTTTGAAATGAATATTTGTTAAATCAAATTAAGTGCATTATCATTATATGGTTAAATCCTCTAGTCAGATCATATCTCAGTTTCTTTTCTTTTCTTTCCTTTTTTTTCAGAAAGGGCAACTGTGTTTAGTCCATCACAACAGAAGCCTCTATTACAAACATAGGAAGCTCTAGTGAATAAAAATAAAAACCAAACACAAGGATCCTGGCTACGTGGTATCTGTGATCTGTAAGACATCAACTTATATTACCTCTATATCCTAAAGAGATTTCTGTGAGGTAGAGAAAAGGGAACAACCCTGTTTATTTTAAAACAACAAAAGGTAGTATTTAAGTTATATTTACTTTCACAGTTAAGGATTAAATCTAAGCTTCTGCTAGAAGTCTAATAACATCTCATATAAATGGATGCATTTTTAAGAGTGAAAATAGTGCAGATCAGTATGCTAGTGTTTTCTTCCTTTATTATAGCATCATCATTTTTTATCTGGTAAATTACATGAAACTTTAAGGGATCAATGGAAATCTTGTGACTGATTTGGTTTTAAAAACTACAGACTAATTCTATTTAGAAGTTAGGTCAAGGAATGAGGTAGCCAGAAATGTGTATAAGTGATATTAAGATATCAAAGAAGAAATCTAATGGTAGTCTGTCATCCATTTAAAATCTCCCAAATAAAACACTGAAAATAAAATTTTGGCAAAGCATAGTAAAAATAAGCAAACTCAGAGAGCCTACAAAATATTTTCTTTTTCAGAGACAGGGAATAATAGAAAAATAGCTATTATTAGAATAAGTACAATATTTTTGCCTCGTAATGCAGGGGAAAAGAAAATAGAGTGGAATCCTTCTTGTACTGAAGGCTTCTTAAATACAGTTGGTATTTAGCTTAAAAAATGTGAACCTACATTGAAAGAACAGCCAAGGTTGAGCTGTGATGAAAGAGCATAGTTAGAGTGACTCCTAATATTTAAAAAGCAAACAACACACTGTAGCTATTTCTCAGAGATGCTGTGACTCTCCAAGTGGTATAGATCTGAGAAGTCCTCATCACATCCTCTCCACTCCTCGCTCCCCCTATCCTCCCTGCCCACACCGTCCATCCAACTATAAATGTGTTTGAGAGACACACAAAACTGTGACACACAAAACTGGGAACCTTCTAAATCATATTACATCAATAGTCTGCCTGGTTAATATTCACAATTTATATTAAAGTTTATATTCTAAATACCAATTCCACTTAAGTGGTCTCCAGTGGCATATACAGTAGTTTCAATTTACCTCTTCCCCTATGTTAATTATGTAAAAAAATTCTTAAACTTCATCTTTCTTTTCTTTTTTTTCTTTTTTTTTTTTTGAGGGTCTTGATATAAAATACACACACTTGTGTCAAATACATATACACAGAGTTTGGATGAATCACTTACCTCAGAGCATGATTTCTTTCCAAATACATTCAACTATATATTAAAGTGGCATTGTATATATAAGTCTTCTAAACTTTAAAAAAGCTTCTCTTACATACCAGCACCATCTGTTCTAATTTTGTTTGACGGTATACTGGGCTCTCCTATACCCAATGTGTTGGTTGCTACCACACGAAACTCATATTCCATCCATGGTATTAAATCAACTGCTTTTGCCGCTTCCATATTTCCTTCAATAATTGGGGGATCTAAATAAAATGAACATTAAATAGAGAATATTATTTGAAGAACATCACCTTTATAATACCCCATTTTTATTTTACTATTTAAAAAATCTTTATTGTTGAAAGTATTACATTTGTCCTCTTTCCCGCATGAACCCCTTCTAGCCTGCCCTTGACCACCCCACCCCCACCTCAGGCCTTCACCACCCTATTGTCTGTGTCCATGGGTTATATTATATATATATATATACCAGTTCTTTGGTTGATTTCTTCCCACCCACCAACCCCTGCCATCCCTCTGAGATTCCGTAGCCTGTTTTACTATTTTGAGAAAATGTCATGTATTTCATTGGGTTGAAGTGAAAATAAAAACAAGGAATGACAAACTGTTAAGTTCAAGGAAGTAAGAGGAGAGGTCATTAATAAATAATAAACTACAAAGAGTAATATGCATATGAATAATCTATTTACCAAGTCTAGGGTAGCAGGTTTGACTACCTCCCAGGTCATGCCAGTGCTGGTAGTCCACAGGCTATACCTTGAATAGCAAGGAGTTGGAGTTGTATCATCAAGGTAGAATCTAGAAAGGTTTTCTGAGGCAAGGGTACAATTGAGGCAGTTAAAAATTTAATGGACTGTCTCTGATGTAGAGTATAGGTAGTGAATTATTCATTACTAGGGCACCTATATGTTGATTAGTTGGTTTTTTAGATTTATACACAAGTCATTTGGGGCAGAGATGATAAATCCTATATAATAAAAAGGTAATATGCAAATTGACCATCACTCCAACACACAATATGGCTGCCCCGATGTGGTCAAAGATGGCTGCCCCCATGTGGACACAAGATGGCCACCACAAGATGGCCAGCAGGGGAGGGCAGTTGGGAGGGACCAGGACTGCAAGGGGGGGCAGTTGGGGGCAATCAGGCTTTCAGGGGAGGACAGTTAGGGATGACCAGGCCTGCAGGGGAGGGCAGTTGCGGGGGACCCAGGCCTGCAGGGGAGGGCAGTTGGGGGGGACCAAGCTGGCAGGGGAGGGCAGTTAGGGGCAATAGGGCCTGCAGGGGAGGGTAGTTGGGGGCAACCAGACCAGCAGGGGAGGGCAGTTAGGGGTGACCAGGCCTGCAGGGAATGGCAGTTTGGGGGGTGGGGGGGTGAACCAGGCCAGCAGGGAGGGCAGTTAGGGGCAATTGGGCCGGTAGGGGAGAGCAGTTAGAGGTGACCAGGCTGGCAAGGGAGGGCAGTTAGGGTGATGGGGCCAGCAGGGGAGAGCCATTGGGGGCGACCAGGCCTGAAGGGGAGGGCCATTGGGGGTGACCAGGCCTGAAGGGGAGGACAGTTAGGGGCGACCAGGCCGGCAGGGGAGGGCAGTTAGGGGCAATTGGGCTGGCAGGGGAGCAGTTAGGCGTCGATCAGGCTGCCAGGGGAGTGGTTAGGAGGTGATCAGCCTGGCAGGCAGAAGTGGTTAGGGGCAATCAGAAAGGCAGGCAGGCGAGCAGATAATATCATCCTGGATTACTTAGATGGGCTCTAAACCTAGTGACAAGTGCCCTTATAAGAGAAACACAGAGGAGGGAAACATAGAAGAGCAGGATACAATGTGATGTGGCCACATGCCAAGGAACATTTGGAGCCACTGGTAGCTGGAAGAGACAAGGAATGTATTCTTCCCTAGGGCCCTTGGAAAGGGTGTAGCACTGCATGCACTTTGATTTTGGACTTCTAACCTCCAGAACGGTGAGAGAGTAAATTTCTGTTGTTTTAAGCCACCAAGTTTGTGGTTATTTGTTATGGCAGCCACAGGAAACTAATGCAGAAGTTTAAAGGCAGAAGTTGGTGGAACTGTTTGAGATTTTGTAATTTTATGAGATTGGGGAATCCAAGTGTAAGTGTGATAGAAGTCTGAAAGAGTCAATCTGATCCTCCCTTGATTGCTCTGTTGCAAAACCTCAGCACTATTTACATGCCCGGAGAGTGGAAACGTCGATACTATTCCAAAGGGTTCTCTTGGCAAGGGCATGGTGTTCTCATGGTGAGAGTTGCAATGGGACTTTTCCAAGCAACTGGCCAATCAACAGGTATAGGCAGGTGTAGGCTGGGTCAGAACAGGAAGAACCAGATGGATGTGCAGTGGAGACTGCAGCTGATGGACTGATTTGAGCACTTGTGAGAATCCAACATGAAAATACCCCCCCAAAAAATGGAAGTTCAGAGATATGTTCAAGGAGTAGAAAGTCATACTTGACCACAGAAAATATTTGGAGAAATGGTGAGAGATAAAGTAGTAAAAGTCAACTGGGGTCATTTTGTGGTAGCCTTTGTATTCCAGGTGAGAAGTAAGGCCAGTGACTTTACTAGTAATGACTACAATGGAGAAAGGAACAATAAGCAAAAGGCCTTGGAGTCCCTAGCATGAGATGATACACCTCAGTGGGAAACCCTTGGACCAGTGATGCAAATAATGCTTTCAAGAGGGGAAACAGGAATGGATGTTAGGAAGAATGTATCCTCTGAATTATTAGGAAATAATTTGATATCTATAAGATTAATATTCTCAACCAGGATTTCTAAAGGTGTGAACACTGCTCTTTTTAGAACAAAACCAATTACAATAATTATATATATATGAAATTTTATTTCAGTGAGGAAGGGAGAGGAAGAGAGAGATAGAAACAGCAATGATAAGAGAGAATCATTGATTGGCTGCTTCTTGCACACCCCACACTAGGGATCGAGCCACCAGCCTGGGAATCAGACTGAGACCTCCTGATTCATAGGTTGATGCTCAACGACTGAGCCATGATGGCAGGGCCAATAGTTCTTGTTTATATGCATTAACATAAGTACTTATGGGAGTATAAATATCTCAAACAAACATGTTTTTAGTATCCTATATAATAAAGCCTAATATGTTAAGTGCCCAGTCATCCATGCAACCAAAGTGTAATATACCAATGATATGCTAAGGCTGCTCAACCACTTGTTATGATGTGCACTGACCACCAGGGGGCATATGCTCAATGCAGAAGTTGCCCCCTGGTGGTCAGTGTGCTCCCACAGGGGAAGCGCAGTTCAGCCAGAAGCCAGGCTCATGCCTGGCGAGTGCAGCAGCGGTGGCGGGACCCACTCCCGCCTCCACCGCAGCACTAAGGATGTCCAACTGCCGGCTTAGGCCCACTCCCCACGGGCTCCTGAACTGTGAGAGGGCACAGACTGGGCTGAGGACTCTCACCCCAGCCACCCCAAGTGCACAAATTCTGTGCACGAGGCCTCTAGTATGTTTATAATATTCACCCAATAAAACTATATATATAAGAAGTAAGGAAAAGAGCAAAAACATGACTAACATATATCAATTAAATAATGTGTCTGGAATTTAAAGTGGATCTTCTATCTGGCTTGCTTTTCTTTAACCAGATTGTAACAGGAGTTTTGATCCACACCACATCAAGACAATAGGATTTAAATCTTGTTTTCTCTCTAACTTATTCTCAGCTCCAATCTTGAGGTAGGTAGCCCATATAATTATTACAGCTGGAATGTCAACACTGGTAATATCCATAAAAGGCCCACAGACAAAATATTTCTTCTGCTTCATCCTCATTCGTTCATTTGTAGCTATCATTTGAGGACATATACATGTTTTACCTCTAACACACTTTTTTGTTTTGTTTTGTTTTCTTCTGAGGCTTAATATCCCTATAAATGGATGTTTACCTCATGCACTCTTCTCTGACCCCTTCAGCCCTGGTAGGACCAGTTGGGTACATTTCTTTTCCTAACACCACCCCACAGACAAGCTGGGAAGGGAGCTAGGTTTACTTTGGAAGCAGATTCATGCCTCAAGCCAAATGCAAGAGCAAAATAGTCAGGAGCAGAGAGACTTTGTGTCCCTTCCCTTCAGCCAAATTCCTCACAACCTGATTGCTATTCCTAGAGTCAGGAAGAGCGGAGAGTACTTTGTACAATAAAGGAAAGTACTGTGAATCAGGAATGTGGTCTCAACATCCAGATTTGTTACTGGTGAGTTCTGAGTGAGGCCAATTTTTATAGAAAATCTCAATTAAAAAAATCAGATCTTAATAGAAACAAAAACATATATACACACAGTGTTCACAATCTGTGGAACACATAAAAAGTGTAACATACATGATACATGTCAATAGAGATCAAGGGGAGAGAGAGAGAGAGAGAGAGAGAGAGAGAGAGAGAGAGAGAGAGAGAATGAAATATCTAGGGAGAAAATGACTAAAAATTTCCAAAGTTGAAGGAAGATAACTCAAAGATCCAAGATGCAAATAAACCTCATCAGGGTAAGTATATTCCCATACAGCGTAAAAGCAACTATAAAGAAATATTGAAAGTAGCTAAAGTAAATGGACACACTAAATGCAGGAATATAAGGTTAAGAACAATAGTTACTTTCTCATCAGAAACAATGCAGGCAAAAAGACAAAGGCACAATATTTTTAAAGTGCTTCTAATAAAAAGCAACTTTGAGTTTATATTCAAATAATATCACTTAAAGATAAAATGAAAGACACAACTTTCAGTAAATAACATAAAATAAAAACTGAGGATAAAATAGAACTTCCTTAACCTGATAAAGAGTATCTAATATGACATATTTAAAGTACTAAAAGAAAAAAAAAAATACTGTCAACCAAGGCTGTTATATCTAGTAAAACTCTTTTAAAAGACAAGGTCAAATAAAGACATATCCAGATAAGCAAAAACTGAGAGAATTGGTTGCTAGCAGACCTACCTTAGAAGAAATAGTAAATTATTCAGGCTGAAAGCATTTGACCCCAGAGAGTAATTTATAAAAAAAAAAAATATCCCTATGCATAAGGAGCACTGGTAAAGGTATTATGTAATTATAAAAGATAGTATAAATACATATTTCTCCTTTTTTCTTCTCTTATCTGACTTTAAGGCCATTGTAGAAAACCATATTTACCTATTTATCTATGTATATGCTTATTTATCCATATCCATATATGGATAAATATATACATATATACTTATATCTATGTGTATATAAACATATGTGTGTCTTATGCTAAATAAAATTGTGTAAAAATAAATAAATTTGTGTTGCTGGGGCTATAGCATTTAGAAATGTAAAATATTTGACAATAACTTAAAGGGTCAGGTTTAAAACAAAGTTGTATTAGAATAAGAAAATAAACTCAAATTTATAGGAAACAATGAGAGGTACCAGAAATGGTAAATAAAAAGGTTAACATAACATACTCTAAAAATATATGCTTGCTTTTATTTCTTTTCTTTAACTGCTTTGAAAAACATTAAAATTATAGAATGCAAAGATTTTAGCAGGAGATCATCAAGTTTGTAATATATATATGCAATATGTATAACAATAATATATAGCATATAGAAGGGGTAAAATAGAATAGAGCTATCTAGGCTTAACATTTCAATGTCTCACCAAATGTAAGTTAGTTAAAATATGAAATCTATTCTGATAAGTTCAGTTGTACCTGGTAAGCCCTAGAGTAGCCCATTAAGGATATCCATATTTATACTAGAGGCCTGGTGCACAGATTCATGCACTGGTGGGGTCCCTCAGTCCAGCCAATCAGAACCATGGAGGGCTCCAGGGCATGCCCAGCCCATCTCGCCCCGTCCTGATTGGCTGGACCCCAGCAGCAAACTAACCTGCCAGTCAGAGCGTCTGCCCCCTGGTGGTCAGTGCGCAACATAGTGACTGGTCAAATGGTCGAATGAACGGTTGGACACTTAGCATATTAAGCTTTTATTACATAGGATATCCCCATATCTATCTATTTACTATCTATCTATCATGAATATTATTAAAATTAAAATATTAATCTATAAAACACTCATTTAATGCAAAAGAAAGCAGTAAAGAAGGAATAAAGGAACAAAAACAATTAAAACATTTGAAAAATAGGTATAAATCAAACTATTGAATAACAACATTAAATGTTAATGGATTAAAGAATCCAATAAGAAGGCAGACATTATCAGACTGGATAAAAAACAAGATTGAACTATATGATGTCAACAGAAAACATAGTTTAGATTCAAAGATACAAAGAGGTTGAGACTAAGAAAAGATATAAAAACAGGAACTGTGAGAAAGTTAGGGTAGCTATATTAAAATAAGAATAACTCTATTTAAAATTCTTCTCCTGTCTACATTGTATATGAGGTCTGTCTTGAACAAAATGTCATTATGAGACAAATGACTATATATTTATACATAGTACTATGCTCACAAGCATAATTAAATAAAATATTTTCATCCCTTTCAAATTCATTTGAACTTTCTATGTATATATGGAGGATCATTTAATACTAACATATATCATAAACCCTTGTAACAGACTGCAAGTTTATATTTGGTTCATCTCTCATGATAGGAGGAAATTATCAAAGGAGAGTACATTTAAATTAAAGCCTCTCAGTGATCAATACAAATAACTTCCATTATGTTAAGGAAAGCAAAAATAAGAACAGGCTTAGAATATATTGGGGTTCATTCTTTTCTCAATTTTTAATAGAGAGAAACATTTAATTCAACACTTTTGTCTTTTTTTTTTCCCATGGGTGAAACTGAGCCCATATTTCTATGTATCTTCTTCATGTACCTAAAGGAATTTCTGACAACCACAAGTTTGTTTTAAAATATTGTCAAAACTGATAAACATACTTTATTGAAAGGATGCTCTATCTTCATTGATGCTACAGGAGAAAATAAACAATGTGATATTGTAATCTAGTCAAGAGAAATGGCCATGGTAATAGTTATAGACAATGGAAGATACCCATCTATTTATTTTTTCCTGATCGACTTTTAGGAACTCTTAATATCTTACCTTATAATAGAGAAACATGCAAATTGACCGCACCTCCGCTATGCCCATGATTGGGCCAGCGGAGGCTGAGGGCGGGACTCCGGGTGGCCTGTCGACCGTTGATAAAATCAAGATGGCGGTGCCCAGTGGCCACGGCTGAGCCGCTGCTCCCCTGGGGTGCCTGGGGTGATCGGCACCCCGGGGGGCGTGCCCGCGCCCGTGACCGCTCCCTGGGGGTGCCTGGGGTGATCGGCACCCCGGGGGGGCGTGGCCGCGCCCCTGCTGCCGCTCCCCGGGGGTGCCTGGGGCAATCGGCACCCCGGGGGGGCGTGGCCGCGCCCGTGCTGCCGCTCCCTGGGGGTGCCTGGGGTGATAGGCACCCGGGGGGGCGTGGCCACGCCCGTGCAGCTGCTCCCCGGGGGTGCCTGGGGTGATCGGCACCCCGGGGGGCGTGACCACGCCCCTGCAGCTGCTCCCCGGGGGTGCCTAGGGTGATCGGCACCCCGGGGGGGCGTGGCCGCGCCCGTGCCCGCTCCCCGGGGGTGCCTGGGGTGATCGGCACCCCGGGGGGGGGGGCGTGGCCGCGCCCCTGCTGCCGCTCCCCGGGGGTGCCTGGGGCGATCGGCACCCCGGGGGGGCGTGGCCGCGCCCGTGCTGCCGCTCCCCGGGGGTGCCTGGGGCGATCGGCACCCCGGGGGGCGTGGCTGCACCCGTGCTGCCGCTCCCTGGGGGTGCCTGGGGTGATAGGCACCCGGGGGGGCGTGGCCACGCCCGTGCAGCTGCTCCCCGGGGGTGCCTGGGGTGATCGGCACCCCGGGGGGCGTGGCCACACCCGTGCAGCTGCTCCCCGGGGGTGCCTGGGGCGATCGGCACCCCGGGGGGGAGTGGCCGCGCCCGTGCTGCCGATCCCCGGGGGTGCCTGGGGCGATCGGCACCCCGGGGGGGCGTGGCTGCGCCCGTGCTGCCGCTCCCTGGGGGTGCCTGGGGTGATAGGCACCCGGGGGGGCGTGGCCACGCCCGTGCAGCTGCTCCCCGGGGGTGCCTGGGGTGATCGGCACCCCGGGGGGCGTGGCCACACCCGTGCAGCTGCTCCCCTGGGGTGCCTGGGGTGATCGGCACCCCGGGGGGGCGTGGCCGCGCCCCTGCTGCCGCTCCCCGGGGGTGCCTGGGGCGATTGGCACCCGGGGGGGCGTGGTCACGCCCGTGTAGCTGCTCCCCGGGGGTGCCTGGGGTGATCGGCACCCCGTGGGGGGCGTGGCATGGGGCGTGGCCGCTCCCCGGGGGTGCCTGGGGTGATGGGCACCCCGGGGGGGCGTGGCATGGGGGCGTGGCCGCTCCCCGGGGGTGCCTGGGGCGATCTGCACCCCGGGGGGGCGTGGCCGCGCCCGTGCCTGCTCCCCGGGGGTGCCTGGGGTGATCGGCACCCTGGGGGGCGTGGCCGCGCCCGTGCCCGCTCCCTGGGGGTGCCTGGGGTGATCGTCACCCCGGGGGGCATGGCCGCGCCTCTGCTGCCGCTCCCCGGGGGTGCCTGGCGCGATCGTCACCCCGGGGGGCGTGGCCGTGCCCGTGCTCGCTCCCTGGGGGTGCCTGGGGTGATCGGCACCCCGGGGGGTGTAGCCCTGCCCATGCTGCCACTCCTCGGGGGTGCCTGGGGCGATCGGCACCCCGGGGGGCGTGGCCGCGCCCCTGCTGCCGCTCCCCGGGGGTGCCTGGGCGATCGGCACCCCGGGGGGGCGTGGCCGCACCCGTGCCGCTGCTCCCCAGGGGTGCCTGGGGCGATCGGCACCCCGGGGGGCGTGGCTACGCCCCTGCCATTGCTCCCCGGGGTTGCCTGGGGAGATCGGCACCCCGGGGGGGCGTGGCCACGCCCGTGCCGCCGCTCCCCGGGGGTGCCTGGGGCAATCGGCACCCCAGGTAGCGTGGCATGGGGGCGTGGCCGCTCCCTGGGGTGCCTGGGGCGATCCGTGTGAGAGGGATGTCCAACTGCAGGTTTAGGCCCGATTCCACAGGGATCGGGCCTAAACCTGCAGTTGGACATCCCCCGAGGGGTCCCATATTAGAGAGGGTGCAAGCTGGGCTGAGGGACACCCTCCCCAGTGCACGAATTTCGTGCACCGGGCCTCTAGTAAGAAAATAAAACAGTTGAGATCCAAAACTTCTTGAAAAACAATTTTTGAGAAAATTCAACCCAGGGAAGATCATTCTCAGAATGGAAAGCGTTATAGTGGTAAGATTTGGATGCTTAAATTAATATTTATGATCAATGTGGCTTTTTTATAATGCAGAACTATAGTACCTACATAATTGAAAAATGGGTCATAAATAATAAGCTATAAATTCCTTTTGAGAGAAAGAAAGGGGGTGGGGAGAGAGAGAGAGATAAGGGGAGAGAGAGAGACTTCTCAAAGAAAAGAAAACCAGGAGGCCTCTCTTTGCTTTCCTGTTATAGATTTAGACATTCAGCTTTTTCTCCAATAACTTTAAAATATTTAAGTTCCTTGTGTTGTTTCTTTTCACTATCAAAGCACTGGGATTTTTTTAAAGCTTAACAATAAAAAAGGCATTTCTGGGTAGATAATAAAATTCTTAAAATGTCCAGGATTTTGCTTTTTATAAAAGTATTCATTTAAAAATATGCTACAGAAGAATTGGACAAATAAAACTCACCAGTCTTTGCATCTTTCCAGTCATCTGAAAGAATAGTCTTGGTCTGGATAGTATATTTAGAAATAGGACTATGATTGTCTGAACCACGGCTCCAAGTAAGAGCCACCGAAGTGGCTCTGATGTCTTCTATTCGCAGACCGCCTGGAGGGCCTGGAGGGCCTGGAATGAAAAGTTGGGTAATGAATCAATGAATCCCAAATAGTGAATTTAGCACACATTCGAATACAAACATGTCATCCTTGCAAATAATCTAAAGATATAACCAGTGTTGCCACATTCCTTTTAAATATAAAGCATAAGAAGTGATAATGATAGTATTTATGGTTTTCACTAAATGATTTCATTTGTCTCTTTTTGATAAATGCTGTCACTTTAAAATATCATTATTATTCAGGATACATATGATACTGTTTGAAACATAAAACACAATTTGCATCAATGGGACTTAATACAGACTGTAGCATAATGAGAATGAATGAACACTTGCTCCATGCATGAATCACAGATGATAGTACAATTCAGTCCAAACATGAGAATAGTCAAATATTTCATTCCGCTTCCCAAAATGGAACAAATACTTTTTTTATAACCCTAAATATTATAGGTAGTTTATTTTCCTTGGAGTAGAAATTTCTGGGAATGATGTTATGCATTATTTTGGGTAATACATTTATACTGGTTTTGTAATAGGAATATAAATATTTCTATTTTTATAAAATGTAGAAAACGGTCAGAAAACATCAAATTATATAATATAGCATCTTAGGAAAGAAGAATTATTACTAAAATAGATTTTTATAGATGATTCATAACTCAGTACAAATATTATTCATTTATCCTCTAAACTGTGAGAACTATGCTGGGTGGTAGAAATGAAAAGATAAATGAGACATAGCTTTGGGGTTTCAAGTACTCTTTGTCTTGAAAGGGGTGAAATGAACCAGCAAACAAATAGCTATAACAGAAAGTAGTAAATGCCATAATAATGGTATACAACATCCTTATTCTTGCCTTAGGTTTTTGTTTGTTTGTTTGTTTGTTTGTTTGTGTTTTTTTTAAAATGGCTTGGCCAGTGTGGCTCGATGGTTGAGTGTCCACCTAGGAACCAGATCACCTTTCAATTTGGTTCAATTCCCTTTCAGGGCACATGCCTGGGCTGCAGTCTTGATCCCCGGTGTGGGGTGTGCAGGAGACAGCCTACAAATGATTCTCTCTCATCACTGATGTTTCTATCTCTCTCCCTCCCTTCCTCTCTGAAGTAAATAAAACTATGTTTTAAAAAATGAGAAACATGTCTTTTAAGTGGTGCAGTGGCATCCATCACTTACAATGCCAAAGAAGTTTCTCAGTTATTGGAGAGCTCCTCTCCTTGAATAGACATTTCAGGAAGTGGCATCACTTATGTTCTTTGCACCAGAAAGACCATCCCCAGCGGAATTAGGCGTGACAAATACAATAATCAACAACTTTGGTAAAGTGGACCCTTCACTTTTTCATATTGAGTAGAGACATGTTTTTGTCTTTTAGCTAAAAATAAATACCTTCCTATTTATATATCAGATCAGATGCTTAGCCTACATGACTGGCCACTTTTTCCCCATATGGGCTTTGGTCTTTGCAAAGGTATAGACAACAGCCCAAACCTTCACCAATTTCTGTGTGGTTGGTCTCAAGGAGGAAGATGTGTGTGTTGATCAACACAAATGCATGAATAGTAATAGTAAAATAACACAAGACACCCCCCATTCATGGTAAGAAATTTTATTACTTGGGAACAAATATAATAAAAGGTAAAGTTTTATTAATGCATAATTAGTAAGAGTGAATTTATACTTCTTAATATTAGCTAAAAATAACAATAACACACCATCCAAAATAAATGAAAATAGACACATAAATAATATAGAACAAATCTGGCATTCGTGCTCAGAAAGAACACAGAGCATGTTTTACGTGTAGAAACCACATTGCAATATAGTGCACACTCATGATCAGAACCAAAAAATTCTTTACTTTACATAAAGCATTATCCCAACTCAATTACCGCGTGTTCTTACTATTAAGTCATCAACCATAGGCAAATAATGGAAATATCTTTATATGCAACAAAGATCACACACATTTTAGAGTTCACTTAAGCCAAAATCTGCACATGTTACATAGAATGTTGCCATGAGAAGGGTTATTGCCAGAATCACACAGTTAGTCCGTGGCAGCATGCAGACTCAGAAGAAACTGGGTTTCCTGGCACAACTCACTCAAAATGAGGAAAAGCTCATTTGAAATTCAGATGGTGCAGCCCAAAGGTACCTGCTGCCAAAGACGTCCAAAGAGCCACCTGACGTGTATATTGATGTTCTCTTGAATTTGTCTGTATTTGTTTATACTAGTGTGAATCCATAACTTAAATTTACATGATGTAAAATGTTGTTAGTAAATAAAAAAAGAAAATTTATTGTACATTTGAATAAAATAATATTTTTATTACATTGCAGTCATTGCTAAATCTTTTATAATTCTTACAGTAATCCCTATTTTACAGATGAGAAAACAGACGAGGATAGATTAAATAAAATAATCATAGTCACTCAGCAAATAAATGGAAAGGCTAGGATTTGAACCCAAATGATTTGCCTTGAGATCAACTTTTCAATAACTATATCAAAAACAAGCCTTTAAAAACAGGTAAGTAAAGATAACATCACCCACTTACAAATTAATACTCAATACATCTCCAGTCTCTCGTGATCACCAAAAGGTATTTGTTCATCTTTTCCTGAATTTTACTAGTGTTTTTTGTAATAAATACCTACTTACAAACAAAATGCAAATGTGGTCTCCACCCAGTTCTCATTCATATGCAATTAGAAGGAAAAATGAAAAGAAATGTAATTATTTATCAATTTGTCTTTTCCTTTTTTAGGAATACATTCAATGAAGAAGAGTTTAGACATTTGAGGAAAGGCAGCTAGAAAAAAAAAAAGCTTTTCAAAATGATTACTCACACAATACAAACTAGCTGACCATATTAGTTCAATCAATAATTTAGACTCATTTTCTGATAGATCAAATGGGATAGAAGATATGAAAATGGGACCCTTCAGAATTAAAAAGATGCATAGTAGCTGTAATCAGACCCCAGTCATCAGTGCGGTTGGTAGCAACACTTAAGCAGTAGAACTAACGTACTTTCTCTCTCTGAGGCACTGACTGGCTTTCTAAACAACTAGAGTTGGAACCGGATACAAAAATGTACTGGTTTTGTGGGGACTTCACCCCACATAGCACACACTTTTAAAATAAACCCTGACGTCAAGCCCAAAGGACAACTTGGCGTTGCCTTCCTTTTTTCACTTGCAATTTCCCAATATGTAATTAAAAGCAAAACACCACATACAAATTTACTGTGGTTCATTTTTAATTTTTACTAAAGTAGCAAATTTTGATAAGAAGTTTGAATGTCATGGAAACAAAAATCTTTTCAGAACAAATTATCCCCCCTTTTAAAATAAAATAATCTTAAAATAACAATGCGAAAGAGTATTAGTTATATTAGAAAAGGTGGCTTCTTCTTTTCCAAAATATGTCAAAGTCCCTTTGTTACTACAGTATGATCCCTGCTCTAAAGAGTATTAAGACAGTGGTTGAGTTATAAGTTTATAAAACACAAATTAATGTTGCGTGGCCTCATCAATGTGTAAGGCTGTGCTAAGATGAAGCTGAATATTAAATATCTTTACTCTAACATTTAATGAGAACGTGGTAGTTTTTATATTTCTAAAATTGATTAAAGTGAAATTTGATCCCAAGTAGAAATGAGAATGAAGCTAAAGGGAGGTAAATGAATCTGTATAATTCTAGTTGATATTGAGGCACTTGATCTAAACAAGAAGACTCTCCCTTTCTTGGAACCAGTCACCCTTGTCTTGTGGTTTTCTTTCTAAATTTTATTCTTTCTTTCCAAACCTCTATCTCTATCTGGTCTTGGTGGTAAACTTTCAATTATGGGCTCTGTAAGAAAATGCCCACAAAGGGATTCATGCACCATGTCTCCATGGCGATGTTTACAGACACAGGAGATCCTCACATTAATTTAAATAACTTATTAAAATGACAATTGATCTGGATCGCTGGTCTAAATGTTAAGATAACTCTTTCTGTAACAATAAATCAAGACTAGAAAAAAATTTAAAAACTTTTTAAAAGATGGGAATAAGTAACATCTTGAGATATGTCTTTATTTAAAACTAGAGGCCCAGTGCACGATATTCGTGCATGGGGGGTGGGGAGGGACTGTGTGTCCCTCAGCCCAGCCTGCACCCTCTCCAATCTTGAACATCCCTCTCACAATCCAGGACTGCTGGCTCCCAACCGCTCGCCTAACTGCCTGCCTGATTGCCCCTAACCACTTCTGCCTGTCAGCCTGATCACCCCTTAACCATTCCCCTGCCAGACTGATCAACGCCTAACTGCTCTCCTACTGGCCTGATTACCCCTAACTGCCCTCCCATGCCGGTCTGGTCACCCCTAACTATTCTTCCCTGCAGGCCTGGTTGCCCCTAACTTGCCTCCATTGCCAGCCTGGTCGCCCCTAACTGCCCTCCCCTGCCAGCCCAATTGGCCCTAACTGCCCTCCCTTGCTGCCTGATTACCCCTAACTGCCCTCCCCTGCAGGCCTGGTCCCCCCCAATTGCCCTCCCCTGCTGGCCTGGTCCCCCCCAACTGCCCTCCCCTGCAGGCCTGGTCGCTCCCAACTGCCCTCCCCTGCAGGCCTGGTTGCCCCCAACTGCCCTCCTCTGCTGGGCTGGTCCCTCCCAACTGCCCTCCCCTGCAGGCCTGGTCCCCCCTCAAATGTCCTTCCCTGCAGGCCTGATCGCTCCCAACTGCCCTCCCCTGCATGCCTGGTTGCCCCCAACGCCCTCCTCTGCTGGCCCGGTCACCCCTAACTGCCCTCCCTTGCAGGCTTGGTCCCTCCCAACTGCCCTCCCCTGCTGGCCTGATTGCCCACAACTGCCCTCCCCTGCCAGCCATCTTGTGGTGGCCATCTTGTGTCCACATGGGGGCGGCCATCTTTGACCACATGGGGGCGGCCATCTTGTGTGTTGGAGTGATGGTCAATTTGCATATTACCTCTTTATTATATAGGATAACTAATACATTATTTTAAAAAGAAAATTATTCATATCATATTCAAACTATTCATGTCATGTCCATATTCCTCAAACTTTCTTAAGAGTTCTTTCAACCACAGATGGGGATGCTTGAGTTAATAATGAGAAGTCTATACACTATCCCACACCCAAACACAAACCCATTTAACAAGAGCAAAATATTTTTTCTTCTGAAGAAACAAGAATTGTAAGCATGTCTCTTTGACCAAAGGGGGAAAGCGAAAGCATTTTCAAATAATCAAATTTAAGCAGTTTCAGAAAGAATTGTATGCACTTCAATTTTAATCCTTTACTTCCGCTCAAATCCTTCTGATCGGAGTCTCAATCTTCCTCAAAAAGAAAAGATCTAAGGCTGATGGTAAGAGTTAGTAAAATTAAATATGTATGCGTGCTATTAATGGCTTAGCCATCTTCACTCAAATCTTATTTTCGTGATCATTTTCTCCACGTGCTGTCCACTTTCACTTCCCAATCCCAGCAATTGTTCCAAAATCCCTACAGAGCCATTTGTTAACTGCTGTGTGTTATTCTTTCTTGCCAACGAATATGTATGGCACCAGGTTACCAAAGGCCGCAGGAGTAATGCCCCTTAGCTTATATCCTAATTAAGATGACTCATTAGTCAATTTGACAACCTTGTTCATTACCTGCTTCGGTAAATCAAACAATCCATTCAATAGCAACACTCCTGTATTATAATTCACCAATTTCCTTGTAATTTTTTTTTCAAATAATGGACTAATTTCTGAGATATGTGATTTCAAAGAAAAACAGGATATGAAAACACAAAAATTATACTTGGCCATTAAATGATGCACTGGGTTAGTTCACTAGGCATGTTTCAGATATTAGTGAAGCTGTGTCATGACATTTTTAAATACCCTTTTGCCCAAAGTATGTTTAGAAGTTTCAGAAGGGGAAAAAAACATCCTCTAAGAACTAGATTGAGGGGAGGGATTGGGGAACTTCAGAAGCTACAAGATTGAGTTATTAGTAAAATGTAGTATAATATGTTTAAACAAAAAGATTTTCACACAAGTGGTGAGTGCCCACGATCACCAGGTTGGAGGCAGGCTGGCACAGACGGGGAGAAAAGGATCCACCATGTTTTTCTCTCCACCTTTTCTGCTTTTACCTGCAAGAGGAAAGACCAAGGCTGAAGGGAGAGTGCGGATGCCCAGGTAGGGGCAGGAAGCCATGTCCTTTGGGGATTTGCCACATTTCCTCGATGGGTAAGTTAAAATAATGATCAAAGAAAAACATCTCCCAGTCACTGGAGATGTGAGTCCAAAAGAGAAAAGGCTGAAGTGACAAGCTTTGGGCTAATCAAGCCTCTGCTTCGAAGCAGTGACTGACTCTCTAAAGAACAAGAGCCTCTTGGCAACCCCTCAAAACCCCAAACTCTTGGGCCCTTTGCAATTTCACTCCACATATTACAGCCTACCTATTAAAACATATGCTGAGACCTTGAAGGGCTAATGAGGCAAAATATACTGAGGATGAATTTAATCAGTAACTGTAAAACATTAATCAGCGGTTGGGGATGGATGTCATGATAACTTGTGTATTGAATAATATTGTATTTATTTTTTATGCCTAGCTAAGGGGAAGGAAGTAAAGGAACATTGATAAAAACTGGTCATGGGTGATGTGTGAACTGTAATATTATTATTCTCTTTCATATATATGGAATCGAAAGCTTACAGTGATGAACTGACTAGTCTAAGTCTCCAGGTTACTTAGTGGGTGAAATGGATTTCTAATCTATGTCTAATGCTAAAAGCCATCCCTGCTCCATTGCACCATGCAGATCTTGTAATGACTCCATGTATATGTTTGTGTAATTATATTATTATCTAGAAAATCATGCAAGTAACAAGATGATTGTCCAACTCTTTCACCTACCCAACGCTAGAGTGTAGTTTGATGATTAGAATTAGGCCACTTAATAACCACTAGTGGCCCCCTTGTGATAGTCATTTAAGTAATAGAAATAGTATCAAGGAAAACTTGTCTGTGCTGATTGCTTGTTGAATATGTTGTCATATGAGAAATGGTCACGCAAATTGCTAATTTTAGACATGCTCTCCCCCCAATCTCTTAAATGAAGTTTTGATTGTTTTTGCTGTATTATCAGCGTAGCTTATTTTCAACTTGAGGCTCTGAGTGTGGAAAGAGGAGACTACGCAGTCACACGGGGAGCCTCCCTGAACTGCTCCACAGTGGAGGGCCGTTTCTGGAATTAGTTACAGGAGCTGCCAGCCTGCGTAAGAACCTATCAAACAGTGGTCCTCCAAGTTGTTTAAAGCACAGACATCAGACGGATTTGACATATTCCGGTCAGTAATAGTCCCTTCCTCCGGGGGAGACCCTCAGGCACGTGTGCAGGGGCTCCAGCGGCTGGCTGGTTGAGAGCCAGTGAGACTGTGGAGAGCTATTGTTCAGAAGTGTGTTCTTCGGTGCCACAGACCCCAGACTACTGAGCGACAGGCACATGAGGGTGTGTCACAAGTTCCTTGCTACTAATAATATTGAAAATTCAGACGTTCGGGGATTTTTTTTTTTTTTTTGTAAAAATGCAATGGATTCAAGAATATTCCTGCAACATGCTCTCACTCAGTGGCATTCCAATGCACTTTCAAATAAGAGGGTTGGTGCCTCCAGCAGTGCTGTGGGGGAATTCTTCCTCACCTCCTCCAGGGTCCACAGCATGACCCATGATGGCCAGCATGGGGCAATTAGAAATCGAGGTAGTGTTTTACTTAATAAACGAGATTTGGATTTATGCCCAAATCTGCACTCACTTATAAGTGTATTGGACAGTTAACCATTATAATAAAAAAAATGCTGTGGCAGAATTAATATTGGGAGCTCCCTGCTGGACTGATCTAGTGAGATGTCCTAAGTCACGTAAGTACAGGATGCTATAGTCCCCTTCCAGGAGGCAGTGGATAGGGCAAAACTATGAAACGGCTGGATTTGTAGGATGCCAAGAGAGATTTAGTTGTTCAATCTTTCTAACATTTCTTTCTTTTTCCTTGAGTAGATCTTAATTCCAGTGATGAGGGTAGTTTGAGGAGCTATGTGATAGAAATTCAAAAAGAACTAAAATTTCTTCTCTGGAACTTTTAAAGATTTTTATTAATTTATTGATTGATTTTAGAGAGAAAGAAGAAGGGAGAGAGAGAAACATCAATTTGTTGGCCCCACTTATTTATGTATTCATTGGTTGACCCTCCTATGTGCCCTGACTGGGGTTTGAACCAGCAACCTCAGATTTTCAGGATGATGCTCTAACTAACTGAGCTAGCCGGCCAGGGCCTCTCTGCAAGTTCTTAAATTGACCATAGATTTAGAGGATAAAAGCTTTTCTAAGTTTCTTTCATTCTTAATTGCTTAGGAGTAAAAACTTTTGTGACATAATTAAGTTCTCTGGGGCTGGGCTGATAAGATTGGCTGGTTGCAGAGCAATGTGGTCATTGGACATTCCTGAGACTTGAAATGGCAGACTTCATACAGATCATATATAAGAACAGTGTTTTACTTAAAAGGGATTTTGCACCATTAAGTCTTTTCTTGGTAATGTTTTCAGTAATGAAGCTAAAGTGTTTTGCCTTCTTTTGTTTAATAAAATGAACCAAAAGAGAAGCTATAATATTCAGATTTTCAGATTTCAAATAACTTAAAATTTTATTCTATTCTCTAACTTAACTTCAAATTATCAATGCCTCAGAGTGTTTGGGGTAGAATATCTAATTAATTTCCTAAAATAAATCATACACTAACAGTGAAACAGATGTACAATATAAGCTATATGATCTGATTTTTATATTTGGGGTCGTTAAACTTAAGGAGTAGGAGCAAGGAAAGTAGGTAATATAGTAAGTTTGAATCACTGATATTTGGCCATGTCTGGATTTGTAATATGAAATATAAAAAAAAATATATTTTTAATTCATTTGCCTATGAATAGGGATTACCAGTCCTCCCACTAGACCTTACAGCATTTTGTTAGGATGACATGATAAAATTCACATGAAAGTCCTGTAGATATATCTATTACAATCTAAGACATTTAAACATGTTGAATGAATTTTTTTAAGGCCAAAGAACATATTATACAATCAAGTTTTAAAACCACCCTCTATAATTTATTTACTGGTTTTGCTATTGCAATTATAATTGTATGATGTTGGCTAGTCGAAAAATATTTTTAAAATTACTATAGCTCCTCCTTATCAGCCATAAATATATCATCAGCAGAAATAAAATTGCAAAGTGCCTGTTAGTGACCCTATAGAATAAACATTTCTTACCCCCCAGAAAAGGCCTACATTTCAATGTTTCCACATTGATTATTTTATCTCATTGAATATATCTGAATTAGCCTTTGGTTATATTATATCACAGCAATACGCTGGGTGCTGTATCTGAAATCAGACTGCCTGAATTCAAACCTTGCTTTTCTACTTGGTGGTTGTATGATCTTGGGCAGGTAACTTAGTCTCTTTGGTACTCAATCTCCTCATGAGTAAATGGAAATAATAATAGTATCTATCTCTTAAAATAGTGCCTGCTAAATAATAAGCCTGTAATAAATATTGCATATCCATATGCACAAGGTAGGGCAAAAATAGGTTTATAGTTATCAGTATGAGAATTTATTATTGTATTATTATTTATTAATTATTACATTATTCTCCATACAAACAACTGTAAACCTGTTTTGCCACACCGTGTAATATAATAAATACACCACATATAATAAGACATGTTTTCATTATAATATATACCATGTAATTATATTTTATTATATAATGTTATACATTAAATTATATAATTATATATTTATTGTTTATTTTATATTCAAAATATGTCTTTTCACAGCATAAAGATTGCAGTTGCAAACATATTTTGCTGGCATAAATTGAAATTATTTTAAAAACATGAACTAATTACCAGTTATTCATGCTCATCAAGCTTTAGGACATCACTGATTATCTGTACTGTTCTTGCAATCTGACATCATTAGCATGATTGTCAGCTTACTGTGGTATTGTCTGGCAAACACACACCGACGTGTGTGAAGTCTGTGGAGGGCACTGGAAGGGGGCACCTGGCAGCATGGCACATCTATGGAGTCCTGAACCCCCGCTCTCTCTCCGGGAATCGGCATGGGGAACAGCAAGTCTGCTGGTTGTTTTTTAAGGGAGCCGGGGGTGCAGGCCAAGTCTGTAGCAATGAATTAATTCCAGTTTGCCAAGAGCTGACCAGTTTGATTACAAGACAGAGAGTCAGGAGCAGGTCATTGAAGAAGAGGGCAAGAAATCCTCAAAGGCAACTTATCTCACTGTAACCCAGTGAGGAAAAAGAAAAGTAATCTAAATTTATAGCGGTGCATATTTCATAACATCATCTACATGTTTACATCACTCACACCATTGTTTTGCTTTTTAAATTTATAAAATGAAGTGTTAAACTAGATCATTTTCAAGACCCACCTTGGAGCCTAAAAAAGTGTGACCATTCCGAATGAATTGTATACTTTGTTAATATGGCTGAAAATTTCCTTGAATTTACATTAATTTATATTGGCCTTACATTGAGAAATAGGATTTCAAATCATTGATGTACTTTTTAACTTCAGTAGGAATTGGGAAAGCTGTTATATTTACTCAAGTTTTTAAAAATAAAACTCCTAATAAATGTTAACTTTGAAACAATCAAGTTACTTTCTAAGTTCTGTATTTATTATAAACACATATACATTTCAACTCATCATTTCCGCTTTAGTGTATAATGGTTATAGAGAACTGAACTGCCTCTAGTAGTTTTTGAATTTGTTGATTCTCAATGGAGAGGAGAATGCTTAATATCTGGGCGGGCTTCACTACTGATAGATGTATTGCTGTGGTTTAGTGCCAACTAGTGCCCGGATGCCTCAGAATGGCGCTCCATCATTGGTCCAGCCAGTGAGGGCATGGAGGGCCATTTTCCTGTCTCAATCCCACGAGGGCTGATGAGCTGGAATCTTCAAACTGTCTCTGTGGCAAACTCTCTTGGACAGAGCAAGTGGAAAGCAGAGGCAATTATCCAAGTATCTGAGGTAAATGTGTGTTTTTCTGACCCAAATACTTGAAAAACTACCTCAAAGATTCTCTTTGATTTGTCTGTGATGATCTGGACACATCTTTCTGCCTAAAGTGAATCTCTTTTCTGGACCTCTTCACATGGATGTGTGTGATGTGTGTGTGTGATGTGTGTGTGTGTGTGTGTGTGTGTGTGTGTGTGTCTGTGTGTGTGTGTGTTGTGTGCATTGGGGGCGGTAGGTATTCGTGTATTTGTATGCCTGTCTAACTTAGTGTATATACTACACAAAACCTTTTTCTCTTTTGTTCTAAATTTTATGATTAAATTGATTTATTTAAAGCTCCTTTTGAATGAATTTAAGAGTCATGCCTTAACAATAATTTTGAATATAAATCCACATTTGATTACTGAATAATAATTTCAATATATACAGGAATTCTTGAACACAATATGAATATTTATGCCTGATACCACAGAAATCTAAATCCTGATTTAGCACCAAGAGTTTCACAAACATTTAACATGACGGCAGACTCTGTGTCCCTTTTCTTTCACTAATATCCAGGGTCTCTGAATTAGCCATACAAATAGAACATTAAATAACCCAAAAGTTAGAAATATAAACTTTTAAAATACATGTCTTTGGCTTTACCTTTTACCACAATGCTTTAAAAATAAATTACTATTTACTAGTGTGTGCCAGATGATGGAAAGGAAAAGGGAAAAGAGCAGAAGCCAAAATCAGCAACTTGCTACTTCGCAGCAGCAGTTCTAGGACAGACTTGGTAATCTTTCTGGACCATATCAAATTAACTATAGAAAGTTTTAGAGTACTAAATGTTAGAGTACTAGCTATTGACATTTTAGAAATTAACTATAGATTTTATTTTTATACTATCTGCAAAAGCTGATTATAATGAGAAAACTGAATTGGAGTTCCAAGATGATTGTCACAAAGGAGATGGGTAATACAGGGCAAGTCTCATTCTTTCAGAGATCAATTTTTGTAAAATTAAAGCATGAGCCCTGGCCGGTGTGGCTCAGTTGGTTGGCCATTGTCCCATGCACTGAGAGGTTGCAGGATCGATTCTCGGTCAGGGCACATGCCCAGGTTGCGGGCTTGATTCATGGTGGGGGTCCCAACAGATGTTCTATTCTCACAACAGTGTTTCTCTTTGTCTCTCCCTGTCCCTTCCCTTCTCTCTAAAAATCAATAAAATATTTTAGAAAATAAAATAAGAGAATGAAAGTTGTTTAGATTATTTTAAGGACTAATCTAGATTTAAAATTGCATATTCAAATTTGAACATACCTGCAAAGATTTTATATAGCTACTGTAAAGAAGTTGGAAGGAGCCCTAGCTGATTTGGCTCAGTGGATAAAGTATCTGCGGACTAAAGGATCCCAGGCTCGATTCCAGCCAAGGGCATGCTGGTGTTGCGGGCTCGATCCGCGTGTGCCCCCCCCCGCGCCCCCCCCCCCCCCCGTAGGGGATGTGCAGGAGGCAGCCAATCAATGATTCTCTCTCATCATTGATGTTTCTATCTCTATATCTCTTTCCCCTTCTTCTCTGAAATCAATAATAATAATAAAAATTTTAAAAAAGAAGTTGGTAGGAAAATATATAATATAATAAATGCATGATTTGCTAAGGGATCATTAGGACCCTTTGTATCTTAACAAAATATGTTTATCTATTTTATATATTTTTTAAAGAAAGAGTATTAATTAATCTGAAACAACACCTCCAAATAAATGATTCAAAAATATTTTTGCCTGGACAGTGAAGAAAGGTAAGCCTTGTATATGGTCTCTGTTAATATAGAACAGCTGGAAGTAATACATCCTCAAGAGAATTTTCTGTAAGAAAGACCATTAGCTAACCATTATGATGATGGTATAAAATAAAGCAATATTATTCAGACTAAAATGTATATTGACAGCTTTCATCATATTACTTATTTGGCTATGTTTATTTATCCAACACAGAATTTAAAAGTGGGTTAGTCATCAACCAAAATGACCTCCTTAAGAAAGAATCTGGTAACCATATCATTAGGCCAAGTAATAAAAACTTCAGTGGACTACATCAAATAAAGGTGACATCTAACTTATATGCTATTTCATTCTGTAACTATATTTTGGCCTTAAAAATAAAGAGGAAAGCTTTAGAGAAATACATACATACATGTTCCCATTTAAATAAAAATCTGCATATAATGGTATAAGTTTCTAATATAACAATATTATTTTGTTATATTAGAAACTTATACCATTATATGCAGATAAAATGATTTAACAATTTTATATTACCCACTTTAACTTCACTTACTTTAAAAACATTTATAGCCCGGCTGGCATGGCTCAGTGATTGAGTGTTGACCTAAGAACCAAGAGGTCATGGTTCGATTTCCGGTCAAGGCACATGTTTTGGATGCAGGCTCATCCCCAGTGTGGGGCATGCAGGAGGCAGCCATCAATGATTCTCTCTCATCATTGATGCTTCTTTCTCTCTCTCCTTCTCCCTTCCTCTCTGAAAAAAAAAACAACAAAAAAACAAAACAAAACAAAACAAAAAGCATTTCCAGCCCAGCCCGTGTGGCTCAGTTTGTTGAGCATCATGGTTCAATTCCCTGTCAGGACACATGATCTTAAGTTGTGTGGGCTTGATCCTCAGTAGGTGGTGTACAGGAGGCAGCTTCTACCTTCTGGGCTCCCTTTCCCTTCCTCTCTCTGAAATCGATAGAGATATTTCAAAAATTTCCAAATTTTATGCAGCCTATATTGGGGTTGAGAATGAGACCAAATGCTTCAGGTACTGAAAGTCTTTTCTCATTTTTTTTTCTTTTTAAATTTCAGCCTTGCACTTTATAAAATTTGTTTAATGCATTATATCAGATGTAAAAGGGGGGGGTCTGAAAATTGTAATAATTATTGCATTTTCTATTTTGGCAATTTTAATGGCAAACAAAGCCGATAGCATTGCCAAGGATATTTATAATATTGCAGAAATGCCATGGAAAAACAGTAAAATATGAAGGTCAAAGCCTAATTTCTTGCTTTTGTGGACTAATTTTATGGTCCATTTTTGAATGCTGTCCAAAAGTGCACTCATGAAAGAGAATTGAGATTTGGCACGTTGTATAAATGTTCCCACAATGCTGCTGAATAAATCTTGAAAAGTCTTTCCCCCCAAAGGACACTTCTTTAGCTGAAGAGCTTTAAATCCTCTAGGAATAGCTTTGCTAAAGAACATTCATCCAGGGATATACATATGTGTCACACATGCTTGATTTAGCAAACTGAAATGCATTTTTATGGGACCTAAGAAGTAAAACATTTGTTACAATAACACAGAAGGAAATTTGTATCAATCCTCTTAATTTCGATTTTTACAAAAGAAATTTAAAATCATTTTAAGTCCTATAGCTGGTTCTTTTTTCTTAAACTAAGAATAGTTTTAAAACCTGAAGGACTTTTAAGTATTAAGCAATTAATAGTTGTTTGACTTGTACATTTCTTTGCCTATATTATACACACATATATTATAAAAGCTTGGTTCTAAAATTACCTCTTTCACTGATATAATATTATTTTTAATTGATGTCATGAGATGATAGTGACTATTGCTGGCTATGATAATCTGGTGAAAATCATAAATACTGTTCCTAGGAAAATGCACATACACATGGAACTTTATGTACAATTTCAGGATGTCCATGGAACCCTTGATGTCTGTCCAGGTTATAATACCCTGGACTAGATAGAAACAAGTAATTAAGTGGATAAGTGGACTGATAATATTACTTAAGGCAGTTGTTCTTCTTATATATTATAAGAAATATAATAAATAAAGTAATTTTATATCCCATGATTTAAATGTGTAAAGCATATTTGAAGGTCTACTTTATATACATTTTAATACAAATTATATGGAAGTACATCTCACTATTTTAATTGCAAACATCTTTTGATATAGAATGAATACCTTTTATATTACTAGAAATAAAGTTTTCAGAATAATTATGACTCTGCTAACTTTTAAAATGCTAAGCAGGGAGCACCCTTCTAGTTGATAGATGGAATGCTGCCCAATTCATGAATTGCTTAATAAAGCCAATTAGATCTCCAAAAAATAAAATAAAATGCAAAGCAATGCTTTTCATCCGCTCATATAATTTTATGAACATGATGCTGCAGTGCAGGGACTTAAAATGCTATCTCATATTTCTACTAAATACACTTGCCAGGTTCCATTGCTTTAAGATATTGTTCTAGAGACTAAAGGTGTGAGAGAATGAAAATAGTTATAATTTTACATAATACCTGCTATAGCTTTATTTTATTGAGTAAATAATGCATATTATGCTGTGTAAAATACACATTATGATGATTATCAATTATGTTAAGTATGTGTGAGTAATATATCATTACCATTCTTCAATGATACCTGTAAAATTTATTTCTGAATACTGGGAGTTTACTATAATGTAATTACTATATGAAGAAACTGATGTACATATATTCTAACATAACCACTATTATAATAATAATATTCATTTAATACAGGGTGGGACAAAAGTAGGTCTTCAGTTGTTTGTATGGAAAATAATATAATCAATATCTATCTATCTATCTAGATAGGTAGGTAGATAGATAGATATTTTTATCTACACAAAATAGAGATATTTTTATATTTTTATCTACACAATTTAAGATTATGTAAATTATATCATCTATCTATTTATCTATATAAAAGCCTAATATGCTAAGTGTCCGACCAATTAGTGGACCTTTCTGTCGACCACTCGACCAGTCATTATGACGAGCACTGACCACCAGGGGGCAGGCCCTCCGACCGGTAGGTTAGCTTGCTGCTGGGGTCCAGATGATAGGGTGTGGGCGAGAAAAGCAGGACACACCCTGGAGGCCTCCCACAGTCCCTCCCCAGCCAGCCAATCTCCCGCAGTCCCTCCCTGGCTGGCCAGGACCCATCAGCCCCAATGGGGACTGGGCGAGATGGCCATGATCAGCCCGATTGCAAGCCAAGCCAAGGGACCCACCCATGCATGAATTCGTGCACTGGGCCTCTAGTAATTAATAAAGAATAATAGAAGAGCCCAGCTGGTTTGGCTCAGTGATTGAGCATTGACCTATAAACCAAAAGGTCATGGTTTTGATTCTCTTTCAGGGCACATGCCCCGGGTTGTGGGCTCAACCCCCATTAGGGAGTGTGCAGGAGGCAACTCATCAATTATTTTCTCTCATCATTGTTGTTTCTATCTCTCCCTCTCCTTTCCTCTCTGAAATCAATAAAATATATTTTTAAAAAAGAATAACACAAGAATAAACTGAACTTAAATAAACTCTCTTTGATTTAGTATTTTGTAGCCTTGGAGTTTTATTAATATTCAAGTAAGTGTGATTTGAAATGAATGTCTAAGTTCAGTTAGTTAAAGAAATTTCAGCTAGAATTCTTAAAGCTCTCTTGGAGAACACATTCAACTAGAATAAAATGCTTCTCAGAAATTTCCCAGTGTGACGTGGAGACTCCATATTATCATTGCTCTACAGGGAAATGCAGAAGGCACATGAGATTGAGTGAAATTGTATTGATCTAGATCTGGAATGGGGATTGAGAAAAACAAACCACAGATAACATTTTATTTGTCTGTGCAAAAATATTAACTGAAATGTGCAATTAAATAATGGTGAAGAGATATTTCTAGTAGGTAAAATATGAAAAAGTAGATTTTTTTTCTAATAGAAAAATTAGATACAGACACATAGAGAAAATGAGAGCTATGAAACTATGCATGGGAATTCTGCAGCTCACTAAAATTAATTTAAAATTATGTAAATTATACAACAGTAGGGAATATGACAGGTACACAGATTGTTATAAAACACTAGAGAAGTAGTAATTGTGAAAGTTTAGAAGAGTGGCTCATATTTGGAACATCCAGAAAGGACTCATGAATTTGTTAATACTTGAGTCACACTTTTTTTAAAATATATTTTTATTGATTTCAGAGAGCAAGGGAGAGGGAGAGATAGAAACATCAATGATGAGAGAGAAGCATTGACCAGCTGCCTCCTACACATCCCCTACTGGGGGTGGAGCCCGCAACTCATGCATGTGCCCTTGACTGGCATCGAACCTGGGACCCTTCAGTCTGCAAGCTGACGCTCTATCCACTGAGCCAAACCGGCTAGGGCTTGAGTCACACTTTGAAGGATAGATAAGATTTGAACAACAAATGATGAGAACAGGACATGGAAGGAATGCTGTGAACCAAGGAACAGAGGTAGAAATGCTAGGGTATTTTTGTGGATTAGTTGGATAGTGGAGTTGGTTATGAGGAATGGTGAGAGATTAAGGCTAAGGGCTGAGGTAACCCATGGGACTTCTTGGGTGCTTAGTTAAAAGGAATGATCTTCATTGTATAGGCAGTGAGTGAAGAGCCCATGGATGATTTTGGAAAAGATAAAGCATGTTCTGAGGTGGCCTCACATCTATACAGTATTCAGTACCAAAGGGGTTATATTTTCAATATGCATCAGCACCCTCTCAAGTATTTATAAGAATGAAAGCACTAGTCTGAAAACAAGCACAGAATAGAAACATGACATATATGTAAATTCACTTTTGATCCAAAGATGATAGTAATAAATAGATAACATTGGCATGAGCTTATTTTTTCCATAAAAAAATAAAGAAGGAAACACCACTATACTCAGCACATACAAAAGTATTAGCAGGAACTGAGAACTTCTGGTAAGCACTAAGTTTACAAGCACAAGCATTTAGTAGGGGGTATGTGGTATAAGTTTCTAGAAGACATGTAGTTAGTAAAACAAACAAAATCAGTGTTGTTTACTACTTGTCTGGCAGAAATTATTCTTAGGCATGAGAAGCTGTTCTCAAGGATCAAGACTCGAAATATCTAAGAATTTGGGCCAGAGTTACCAGAAGATTATACATATTTATGCAAGTGGAACAACTTGGGCTTTATAATTTTAGAATGTGGCAACTCTTACCTCGCACAACAAGGTCGGCCGAAGCGGAGGAGTTGTCCACAATGGTCTGCGCGGTGCACGTGTATCTGCCAGCATGCTTCAGCTGGGCATTGCGAATGAGCAGTTCCCCATTGGCGTCCAGCTGGGAGCAAAGCAGCAGTCATTCAAGTCAATACGTTTTTGACCACTTACATGGCATTTAGGATACAAGAAGGACATTTTTACTCTAACAAAATGAGTCCCATGAAAAGGCTTGCATTGTAGATATGCTAACCATATGTCTTTGCTCAGGATACTTAAGCTTTGGGCTTTCTCGGGGGAAAAATAAAGTGAGTTAATTACTCAAGGTCCATTTTAGCCCCAGTATCTTTAACATTTTATCATTTCTACTAGCAGAGGGACATACTGGGAGAAACCAAGGGATGACACTGTGTCCTGGTATCTTTTAAAGAGAAATTTTAAGGTCTAAAAATCTTAGTGATGAATGTCAGTGAGGACAAATTCATGCTATGTGGCTAGGAAGAATTATTAACTTGGTCTGGAAAAATTGATCTAATTGACTAATTTCAGGATGTGTCACAGTTCATTTTACAAAGTTTACAGAAACTGTCAAAAAGGAAAATTCTACTTACATGTTGTTTTTTTGCCAAAATATAAGCTCCATATGGGCAAGGATTTTTGTCTTGTTCACTGCTCTCTTCCCAATGCTCAAAAGTATATTCAGTATATATATTTTGAAGGAGGCTTGAGGGAATTTTGCTTGGGAATAATAACACACCACCTCACTGAAATTTCTAAAAATAGCTAATATTTATCAAATGCCTAGTCTATACCAGGTCCTGGGCTATGCAAGTATACATATTATCTCATTTAATTCTCTTTTGAGATAGTTCCTATTATGTTCATTTTACTAAAGATAAATGTGAGACTTAGAGTATCCAAGTAATTTAACTGAGGTCATTCAGCTTCTCTGGGAGTGAGAGCATGCCTAATCCTTGCTCATTATCTCCAAAAAATTCTCTTAAGAGAAACATTTTAAAAAGTCAATTTGGCTTTCCTGAGAACCAAAAATATTGATTTACTATTCCAATCATATATATTAAAGAATAAATGGTTAATAAGTAGGTTAATATTTTACATAACACAGAAGAGTATTATTTATGTGATATAATAAACCTGCAATTTTTTTTTTTATTTTAATGACTCTATATGAATGGATGCTCCACTTCATCATAGGCTCCACCAGAAGCCCCTTCACATATTAAATTCCATGCTGATTTTGGAAAATGTTTGGGCTTGCAGTCCTTGCTTGATGAATGAGGTTAAGAATAAGAGCTAGTTTTAATCTGAGCAATTCAGTTGGTTGTAACAGAATACTACTATCTCCATATAAAGAACTGGTCAGTGGTTACACACCTTGTTCCTTGATACTAGTCATTCTGAGTAAAAACATAGAGGTTGTGCAATTTAATGTCATTTGGGGTCTTGCTGTCCCTTGAGATCTAGATTGGCTAAACATCCAATTTCTAAGATTTGTATAAATTCCTGGGGTAGGAGAGTTCTTTCCTTCTGCTTTCTTAGTTATTTCTTTGCCAAACGAAGGGTCTCCAGGCTAGAAATGCAGCCCTTTCCATATTTTTGTCATAAAACCTACTAACATAGAGTATTCCCTAGTAAAGTAGGTTTACTGAAGAACTGAAGGTGCTGGAACTGGTTGTATCCCACAGGATAGGGCAAATCAACAGAAAGAATTATCATCCATTCCACAGGTCTATTCTTAAAAGTCCTGTTGGTTATATTTTCAGAGGGAATTCTCAGTGACCTTCACCTCCCCCAGTGCTCTGCCTTCTTGCTGGTATCCACTCTCACTCCCATCTCTTACTCCTGTCTGTCTTCTCTTCTGTCCCCTGGACAAAGAATTATTCTTATCTCCTCATGTTAACCTGCTTAATTCTTTGATGGCTGCTTGGATTCTGACCATACTTATTTCTCAAAACCTTTGCTGTTTTTAGTGTTTTTCATTTCTTTACCTCTTTTTTCTCAATCCATTTTATTGTGGTTGTCATATTTATTCAACTCACTTTACTTTATTTCTACTAACATTTGACTTTTCTTCCCCAAACACTCAACTTTTTCTAGTCACCTATGACAACACACTTCCCAAACACTTTGAGAACATTCTCAACCTCTTCTCTTCTTCAACTTCCTTATAATTCCAGCATAAAAACTGCACTTTATCCATCCCTTTTCATCTACTGCCTCTGCCCTTCTCCAATCTACCAACATCTCTGAGTGAGTGAGTTACTATATCCTGTTTGGTCACAACCTCCACCCCATCTCACTCTGTTCTTTTCTCCATTTGTCACCCAGAGTGACCTCTTAAAAATGCAAATATGATCAGTCAATCACACTCTCTGTAAAGACAAATTGAAACCTCTAGAAAGTGTCCCCTTCCCAAATAAGTTTTACAGTGACAAACCTGGCTGCTTTCTGTAGATTCTGTCCAAAATTCCAGCTCAACTCATGCCACTGTTTCAATTACACTCTGATTTCAAAGGAGCCCTCCTCCTTTTCTAGGACTTAAATTCACCTTGATCTCTCTGATCTCTGGTCCTCCATGGTAATTCCTCTCCTAAACCCCACATTCCCCACTCCTTTACCACCATCACCCAAATAACACTTACCTTCTCCCCACCAATACAAGTTCAAGTCATTTCCTCAAGCAAGTCTTCCCATTTTCTCTTGTTATATTTTGTCATAGCACTTCTTAACTCATGTCATAGTATATATCTCAATTGCAATGAAATAACTGTATAATTATGTGGTTAAAATCTGACTCCATGGGGGACTGTGAGTTTAATGAAGGAGGAAACACACCTGTTTTGTTCAGCATTGTATCCCTGTGTTATATATATGTACAGCCATATGTGCTGTATCCATAGGAACCAGCATAGTACCAGGAACATAATAACACTAAATTTACATTGTTTGAATGAACTAGTCAAGTTGCTTATCAAGAATTCTGGCATCTGCTTTTGAGATAATATATGTTCCCTTCAGCTACAAACAGAATTCGCTTAGCAAGTTCATATAGCCTATGAAAATTGCAGCACCTCATAAGCACATAATGAGACTTACTCTATTTGGTATCAGCATGAAGTATACACTCTTGCTACCTCCTCTGATTAGCCCTTCACCCAACTCCTAGCCTCTGGAGACAACTTACACTTTATCATTTATTTTATTTCCTGCAGACCTGTGTACATATCTATTGCAATGCCTAGATTCCTGTATGTCCCACTTTCATCACTTGGCTAACTTAAAGTCATAGTTTAGATGCCCCTTTCTTCTCTGGAACCCAAAGGCAGGGTTAGGCATTGCCCTTTGTACATTTTCGTTATGATTATATCACTTTACTATAATTGTTTAGTTGTTCATTTATTTTATTAGACTGGAATTCCTTGAGGGAGGGACTAGATCTTATTTATTATTGCATACAAATAACTTATTGAAATACATGACATACAGGAGGAATTAAACAAATAAATATTGCATAAATGAATTAATAAACAGCTATTGCCTAAAATAGTTTCATTAAATTCTTTTAGTAATTTAATATGATTTTTTAGGCAGGATAATGAGCTATATATATAAAAGCCTAAGCAACAGAACAACCAGAATGACTGGAATGACTGGTCGCTATGATGCACACTGACCACAAGGGGGCAGATGCTCAATGCAGGAGCTGCCTCCTGGTGGTTAGTGCACTCCCACAGCAGGAGTACAGTAGCCACTCATTCCCTCAGTAGTGCTGCAGGTCCCATCTCTGGAGAGCAGGCTAGGCACCATTGGACCAGTGCCACCGGCATGATCCTGACAGTGCTCCCAGCCTCCTGGAAGTCGGCTTCTGGGAATGCAGCCGCTTCCCCTCCCTAGGTGCTCCGCAAGGAAGAAACAATATAAAAGCGGCCAACAGGTGGCTCCCAACAACCAGCGCGAATGTTAGCGAGATGGACTCGGATCCTGGGCCAGCAAGGGCATCCCACTGCCTGCCCAGAGGGCTGATCACGTGCCGCCCCCACTCCCACTTGGGACCCCACCAGTGCAAGAATTCATGCACCAGGCTTCTAGTAATGTTATACATTTTTTAAAAGCTGAATTGAGAACTATTGTTATTCATATACATGAGATCAATTACCCATTAATAATACATTTCAAATTATTTATATACTAATTCCATGAAGAAATATAAGTGTTTCAGAAATAATATTCAAATTTATAGAGAGGATAATGCATTAACATATAAGAAAATGGAAGCCCATTTTTCCAACCAAATGTTTTATAAAGAATTGGGCCATTTCCCAAGAGAGGCCTATTCTTTGTCCTCAGCTTCTGAAAGGTAACCTATATGTCTTTCTTTGCCTGGGTATCTTGAGTCATACTGAATAGTCGAACAATGTGATTTAGTGTGGGAGTTAGCAGCCCCTGTATAGTTTTAGAGTAGGAGCTGGGGCCTAACCGGTTTGGCTCAGTGGATAGAGCATCAGCCTGCAGACTGAAGGGTCCTAGGTTTGATTCCAGTCAAGAGTATGTACCTTGGTTGCAGGCACATCCCCAGTAGGGAGTGTGGAGGAGGCAGCTGATCAATGTTTCTCTCTCATCAATGTTTCAAACTCTCTATCCCTCTCCCCTCCTCTCTGTAAAAAAAATCAATAAAATATATTTTAAAAATTTATTAGAGTAGGAGCTGGGCTCCGCCAGAAAGAACAAGATTGGGATTCAGGGGTTTTGGGTCATGTGATATATCAGTCAACCTAGAGACTGAGATTAGCCATGTGGGCAATCAATCAGTTATGTCTATGTGATTAAGCCCCAAGAAAATCTCTAGAACCAAAGCTCAGGTAAGCTTCCCTGGCTGGCAATACTCTGTGCTTATTGCTACATACCAAGGTTGATAGAGTCATGCATCTTGATTCTATGGGGAGAGAACAGGAAGCTCTGTGTTTGGTTCTTCTCCTGGACTCTGCCTTGTGCACTGCTTCCCTAGGCTGAGTTTAATTTGTATGCCTTTCCTGTAAAATACTATAACCATAAGTATGATAGCTTTCAAGGAGTTCTGTGAGTTACTTCCAGCAAATCAAAACTGAGACTGGTTTTGGCAACTCCCAGAATGTGTAGTAGGTTTCAGAAGTAAAGATGACCTCAGAGACTGTGCCCAAGTTTGTACTTGGCCTAAATCCTCATACCATATTACTAGTAAATAGAATTCTTCTAAGGGAGGAGGTAAAGAAATATTATTTTATTATTTATAACTTTTACTTAAAAGATATTTGAGGGGAATAGGAAAATTGTGAGGAAGGTAACTTTTTCTAAAGACTAATTAGCACATAGTCCTGAGTAATTTTAGAAAAATAAATAATTATGGTAAAATAAAATAATTTAAACACTATATATTTGTAAAAAAGACTGCTTTAATAGGCTTTGGCATCCTTAATAGCACTGTACTTTGACACCAAATATTCACTAATGGAAAGATATTAAGTAAAATCATTTTAAACTATTATGACATAGATACTAATATTATGGAAAGAACAATGTTTGCATAAAAATAAAAAGCACTTAGTTCTATTATATGCTTCATTATGTAAACTCACCACTTTGTTTGCTTCATGCTCTAGGAGAATGATAATCCTATTATTAAACTACTATTTCAATGAGCCATGTGATTAAATTGGAATTTTAAAAATAAAACACTTCAGAAATTAAAAATGTTTTATTTTAAAATAAAGAAATTGAGAACAGAAAAATAATAATATAAAAATAAACAAATTGTGGCACTATAATTGCCCTCTGTAAAATATATTTGAGTACTCTAAACTTAATATTCTTTTTTTTTTCTTAATGAAAGTGCTCTTTATTTTTCTGTAGACTCTCAATTTGAAAGATATTACTCTTTACTTATTTTATTCTGAAATCAATAATGGGGTCATTATTTTTATACTTTTCACATGTAATGAAAAACACAAATTGTTTTTATGTCAAAATATTATATTGAACTTACACTTATTGACTCTTCATAGTGAAACAGGAATTTTTGGGGGTGAAAAAGACAGGTTTTAGGAAATTATAGAAATTAGGGGACCATGGAGGAAGCACAGGGCTGCAGAGCAGCAGAAGGTATATTTCCATAGAATAGGGGAGTGAAAAGCTGCAACAGGTACATTTCCATAGAATGAGGGAGCTGGGAACAGCTAAAGGTCTATATTTACAAAATAAAGGGAAGGAAGCCCTTCATCCAGAAGGAGAAGAAAGACCAAAGGGAATAAGGAAACAATAAGGAAGGAGGGGGGGAACCTTTGAGCTCAGGAGTTACTATAGTAACCAGATTAAGGGAATAGTGACCAATCAGAGGGAATAGCAAGGCATCAGGATCTGCAGCCTTAATAAGACAAAGGGAAAAGGAACTCAGTGGGACTCTTTTCCCCTCCCTACATGGGAGTCCGTTATGTGGGACTCTTTCCCTCTCCCCACATGGGAGTCTGTACTTATTCTCCAATAAATCTCCACCTTTGCTATACCACTTTCTGTCCGTGGATTCATTCTTCGATTCGGCGGACAAAGAATTCAAGCTCCAGTCCAAAAATTCTGTAACAATAGTAAATTCTCTAAAAGTTTTAATTAAACTATTCTAAAAGTTTAATGCTAAGCTCATTTTAAAAGTCGGCTCTTTTTAAAACATTAGAAATTAGTTGGTAATGATGGGCCTACTTTTATAAAGTAATAATAAGTGACTTTAACATTTATTCTCATTTGCTCTATATTTGGTGAAGGTGTGGCATTAAAATGCCTCAGAAGGAAAGCAAAGGAAAAACATACTATATCACTTCCAATATAGCTGTGTATGTAGAAAAGCTTTCCTGGAGGTTTTATAAATGGCACTAGCACTTTTCATACCTCAGGAGAAGTAGAAGTTCTCAGTGGTCAACAGAAAGCTTACAAAGCAAGTAAAGATCATGGACCTCAGCACATTCTAGCCACAAATTAGATACGAATGCTCTCTATATTTTTCACTAAAAACCACAGCTTGGCTGAATTACAGAATGCTTCCCTTCATATGAGGAGAGTTGAATCACATACTGGAAATTGTGATAGCACAGCTCAGGGATATTCCAAAGTGTATATGTGGTTTACCACTTAGAAATTTCCCAAATTTGAATCAAAAGACTTCCAAAATATAAATTCCTATATCTTCCTTCCCCCCTCTGACATGAACTAACTCATTCCTGTAGTATAAATGAATCTGAATTACTAACTTATATTAACAGTTGAATTAATTATAATGAAAAATATTACTGATATGGTACAGATAAGGGCTAGATAAAATGAATAGCTCATAATGGCTATATATCAACAAAAACTTATTTTTTTGTTCTGTAAAAGTTCAGAATGAAGGCATTTATATTGAAGGTTGGAAGAAAGCATATCCTTTTAAGAGAACAGTTTAGAAACTTATAAGTAAAAATTATTATCCTATCTAATAAAGAGGGAATATGCTAATTGACTGCCCTGCCCTCAAAGATGGCGGCGCCCACAGCCACAAGATGGCGGTGCCCAGTCCCCTCAGCCCGCCAGCCAGCTACCCAGGGCCAGCCCAAGGCGCAGGCAAGCCTCGGATGTCAGCTGCCCAACTGCCCAGGGCCGCCCGAGGCTCAGGTAACCAGGGCCGGCTGAGACTTGCACTGCCTGCAGTGGCAGCAGCGAAAGTGTGATGGGGCATCGCCTTCCCCTGATCACCGGGTCGCCTCCCACCCCTGAGGGCTCCTGGACTGTGAGAGGGGGCAGGCCAGGTTGAGGGACCCCCCCCCCTCCAGTGCATGAATTTTCATGTACTGGGCCTCTAGTGTATGTATAATACATGCTGTATCCATGAAAAATATAAACATTTCTTTTTTACTTTTGACTGGTTATGTTAAAGAAAACTTAACTATAGCAAATACATTACATACAACTTTAAACTTAAATACCACCATCATCAACATGACCAACAGTAAATATTTAGTAAAGGATTCCTAGGTGCCAGGAACTACTATAAATACTTTACATGTGCAAACTCACTTGCTCTTAACAACAGCCCTGTGTGATAGGTAATTTTCTTAAGCATTTTTATTTTATTTTTTAAATATATTTTTATTGATTTCAGAGAGGAAGGGAGAAGAGAGAGATAGAAACATCAATGATGAGAGAGAATCATTGATTGACTGTCTTCTGCACGCCCAACATTGGGGATTGAGCCTACAACCTGGGCATATGCCCTGACCAGAAATCGGACTGTGACCTATTGGTTCATAGGTTGACACTCAACCACTGAGCCACACAGGCCAGGCTTAACCATATTTTAGAGATGAGGGTACAATACTACTACTGCTACTGCTGTGGCTGTTAATAGGATATTACTACTGCTACTAATGTTAGTGTGTTACGTGCCATTGAGTTGGCTTTGATTCCTGGTGACTCCATGAATGAGTGTGATCCACAATGTTCTGTCCTCAGCAGCCCTGCTCAGCTCCTGTGGATGCATGCCTATGGTTTCTTTTATGGAGCCAAACCATCCCAATTTGGCTTTCCTCTTTTCCTGCTGCCTTCTATTTTCCCCTACACTATTGTCTTTTCCAAAAAAACCCTGCCTGAAATTATTGGGAAAATACAAGGGATAGATGGGATACCAATAGAATTTATTTCAAGCCACAGAGACTTATTCTATCAAAATCTTAATATGAATATGTCAACAAATATGGAAAACAAAACAATTGCCTGCAGACTGGAAACACAGAATACACATCCCAACCTTTAAGAAGGAAGATGCCAAGAAGTGTGGTAATTACAGGACCATTGCTCAAATTTCCCATGCAAGCAAAGTGATGCTTAAGGTGAGGCAACAAAGTCTTCCAGCTTATAGGGGGCAAGAAATGCCAGATGTTCAAGCTGCTACAGATACTACTATTAAAACTGCTATTACTACTTCGACTATTGCCACTGCCACTGCTAACGCTACTACTAATTTATTAAATGCCTTTTAGATATATTATATGTGACAATTTGTTAGATACTTTATCTACATTGTCTTATTTAATTTATAATTCTTAGGGAGATACTATTCTAAGGGATATATATATATATATATATATATATATATATATCCCTTAAAAACATTAAAATGAAGTAATGTTATTGAAAATTTAAAAGTATACATAAATTAGGGAAGTGGTGGAGAAAAATTACTGGGAAGTCACCCAGTATATTTAGAACCAATGGAAATGTTGAACATCCCTAAATTTGACTATTTTGATGGTCAAAGAGTCCAATTTTGATTAATTGGATCATTTTAAATTCAAACTCAAAAAAGAAGAAATTTCTCTTGAAGTCTCTGCCTTAGCATTTTGAATGAGGGACAAAAACATCAAAGCTTTGGATTTAGAAGCTATGTTTTAGAGTTGAAAGAAAACTTGGGTATCGTTTAATTTGTATGGTTTTTAAATTGGCTCCCATTAGCCTCAGGGTTCTGAAGATCTTCACGGACCACTTGGTAGAGGAAAGGATCAGAATGGGGAATTTTTTGACAGGAAAGAGTGAGAAGCCCTATGGTTAGGCTTTTGGCTACGTAGTTTCCTACACATGCACACAATTTCTTCAATCAGAGCAACCTTACATTCATTTTTTTTAAATTTATTGGAGTTCTGATTTAAATGTTCTTTGAAAAAAAAAGGATTCTGCTGCTAAAAATTATTTATTGTTATCTTTCAAAACTACTGATGTAGCCCAACTTCCTCATGAGGCAGATGAGAACCTTGAGGCTCAGAGTAACTGTTTTGCCCAAGGTCATATAGCTAACTCTTCAATGGCAAGACCAGAACAAGATTCCAGATCTTTAGATAGTGTTCTGTTTTTAATGACAAACTGGAAAAAATTAATGGTATTTTCTTTGGGGGTTGTGTGTGTGTGTGTGGGGGGGGGGGGAGCGGGTAATGCAACAGCTAATGACAAATAGTATATTTCTAGTGTGATATCAGAAATAAAATAATCAAAGTCCATGATGTAAAATATTAACATTGCTAAAACTCTATAAAGTTTCTATGCTTATTTTCTCCTTTTAAAAATTTTATATACTCACTGTATTTTGCAAGAATAACAGCCAGAATAATTACTGCAGCAATGTTTAAGTATGCAAGGAGTTCTATATAAAACAAATGGGTCTTTAATATTCTATGCATTTTTGGATATTCCCCCAAGCCAATACATCTCTGAAGAACAAAGATTTGCTTCTATATGTGCTTAATTCCATTCACTTAACATTGCCACCAACAAATGCTTACATAGACGAGGCTATGGGATGTTACGCTAGAGAGTAACTTTGGCTCACATGGTCTCTGTACTAGCAGTGTGATGATCTAAAGAAGATTATGCGAGTATAGACACACTTAGTGAACATAGATACCCACTTCCATGCAAGCTGATGGGAAGAGCAAATAAAATACAATAGTTAGGTTTAAGGAAAGGTATTAGGCTAGTAAAAGGGAGATCAAAAAAGGCATATGTTCACATAGACATGCAAAGGAGAGAGATATGACAGAATTCTCTAGGTTTTTTCCAATTAATTACTGGTAAGAACTGAGAAGATATTTGGCCAAAGGCAGAATGCCTTTCTGAGTTTTGTGTGTGTCAGGGGACTATATACATTTACATATTTCTTTTTCTCTTCCACTGCTCATAAAAAACATATGACCTTAAATTCAGAAAAAAAAATGAAATCTACCCTCTATTCCATACTATTTTGGCAAATGTTTACTCTAGCCTCATAAATTTTTTGTCCTCGGCATTCTCATCTGCTCAAAATAATATAATGCTCTTTGTTCTTAACATCCTGCTTAAAACCTGTCAGTGGCCAATCCATTTATTCCCAAGTCTCTCTTTTTTAATCTTCCTCTAGAGTAGTGTTTCTCAATCTTGGCTCTATAGACAATTTAGATCAGATAATTTTCTGTTGTGGGGACTGTCCCCAGTATTATAGGATGTTTAGCAGCACACATGTTCAACAGATGCCCATACACACTGCCCTCCTCCAACCACCCTGCCGTTGTCACAACCACAGTTGCCTAGGCAGAAAAGTTGCTCTGGGTTTAAAAGTACCAATTTAGGGCCTATATCATCTCACTGTGCCTGCTTTCTTTTTTTAAAAATTTCTTTATTGATTAAGGTATTACATATGTGTGCCTGCTTTCTGCAGCTCTAATTTGACCTTTGCCTTTTCCCATGTTACTGTACTACCCTCCTGTTCTCTTCCAACCTGTTATTCCATAACTCTGGACAACCTTTACCTTGCTCAACAGTGAATAGAGTAAATGTGAAATTAAAATAATGACCCCTATTTTATTATTGTTATTTCTCCCCCCTCCCCTCCCCCTTTTTTGGCATGTCTTGCAGAAGCAAAATTTCTGTTCAAGTTCATAACATGCTCTAGGATGGAATATATATGTCTCACACATATTTAACATATTTTTGTGACATGTTCAGTCTAATTAATTTTTTAAAAAGAAATATAGCCTAAGGGTATGAAATCTGTCTTCTTTAATTATGAATGGTGTTGTCAATATAGTCAGAACAAATGCATATCCACATACCTACAAACACACACATATACCTGCCTACCTAAAGGAGATCACTAAGAATTTTATAGTTAGACCACCTGAGATTCTGTGGACTTGATTACAATGTATTGCAAAGGTAGCTAATAGTATAGGAAAAATGAATTTGGATAACCTCGAGTGAACATAAAAGGCTCATTAATCAAGAGTATTCTTTTACCATTTGTAACAGCATGGATGGAACTGGAGATCATTATGCTAAGTGAAATAAGCCAGTCGGAGAAAAATAAATATCACATGATCTCACTCATATGTGGGATATAATGATCAACATAATTTGATGAACAAGAATAGATCCAGAGACAAATGGCAGGGGAGGGAGGGGTCAGAGACCAACCAAAGGACTTGTATGCATGCATATTAGCCTAACCAATGGACACAGACTCTGGGGCAGTGGGGGCTTGCCTGGGGTGGGAATGACAGGTGGGTTTGGGGAGTCAAATAGGGAAAAAGGAGACATATGTAAAACTTTAAACAATTAAAAAAAGAGTATAGAATAAATTCTGAGTTGAACATTACTATCTCACAGTGTTTCAAATAATGGGAGGAGGGTTATCTAAATAAATGTAGGTATGAATATTAACCAATGGATGATAAGTTGGAGTAGAGAGGAGCACAGGGATACAGTCAGACCACCTGGTTTCAGATCCTCCCTCTGCTGCTAGCAAGGTGAATAATTAATTTCAGCAAGTTACTTCACCTTTGTCATCCTCAGTTCTCTCACCGAGAAAATCGAGAAAATCACAACAATAATATGCGTTCCATAGAGGACTGCTGTGAAGATCAACTGAGAAATACATGGAACACATTTAACCCAATGCTGGCCAAATAGTAAAACACTCAACAAAGGTTGACTATTTATTGTCTCTTTACTACCCTCAGCAAGGAAATACCGAGAATGTGGTTTTTTTTTTCTTGAACTAAGTGTCCTACACAGCAAGCAGCGCAAGAATTAATTTATGAAATATGAGATCTACAATTAAAAAAACAACAACTATCTGGCAAAATTACAACTGTTGTAATTTTTAGTGGGGAATGATTCTCTATTATAAAGAGTATTCATAATAATCACTTACAATCGGCCACATCTTGTGCCAAGCACTCTATAGGCATTCTCTCATTGAATCCTTGCAAAAATGTTATGAAGTAATTGGCTTTGCAAACCCAATGAAGTAATCTGAATGAAGTAAGTGAATTATTAATAACATTTTTACAGAGGGGGAAATCTGAGGCTTAGAGAGGCTTAATCATAGGCTCAGTCACAGGATCCGAATTGAAAAAAATGGAGCCTAGAGCCCAGGTCTGGTTGTGGCCCAGCCTCCGAATAATTCATATGATATTTATAAATCCAATGCATATCAAGCAATTAGCTTCTTGGTAAAGTACAATGTTAACATTTATTTGTAATAAGAGAATCAGAAAAAAAAAAATTACATTGGCAACAGCCAGAATTCGAGTGTTTAAGAAACTCATGTGATCAACAAAGATAATAGCTCTGACAGGGAGAATGATGTCAAATAGTTTAAAGAAAATGACTCAAAGTTTATGACCAAAGATAGGTGGCTATTAAAATATAATTCCTGAAGATCAGATAAATTGTAGATAGTCAAAAGTCCTTTCTAGAACAAGAGGGATTATAAATTATATTGGTAAATAAAATGACTCTGCCTTTGGTATTTAAGGGAGTAAATAGCTATTGAATTAGAAAATCAAAATAGAAGTCATTTCATAGTTGGACGTAAGTATATGGGACAATATATTTGTTTAATTTCATAAACAATCATTCCAGACTGAAATTTGAAACCTTATGCAAGGCTGCCACAGGGTGGTCAAAATCTGGAACAGCAAGCGAAAATTAAAGCACTGAGTACTGAGTAAACTTTCTTACTAAAATTAAAGTGGAAAATAAAAACTTAGGTTCTTAAAATAAAATGTTTAAACTGTAAACTCTATACTCTCTTCATTAATTAGAGCTTCAGATATTAATTTTAGCAATTAAAATGATTAAAATGTAATGGTGATAATCATAGCAGTTTGATAACTGTGATAGCAACCAAATGTTTACATCTGAATTTTAAACTCACAGATTTAACTCTGATTTATTTTGGATCAGTGCTGTGTTTGTTTCTGTCAGTGTTTTATTCACCCATCACTTTTCCACACTTGTGGTATGTGCTCAATACAACATTTTTAAATGAACAAATGATACTCAATTATTGAAATGTTACCAGAATTTTTTTAAATATCAAAATATTATTTATGAAACCAATATATATATACATATATAAAATGTATGTATATACTGATATTTTTACCTGCAACTTGAATAATAGACATTGCAATTAGCAATGTTCCTTGCTTTGCTGTCCCTAATACCTGCTCTCTCTATTATGTTTTCTTTTTTGGTTTTTAATTTTTTTTTTTAATTTATCTTTATTATTGAAAGTATTACAGCTGCCCCCCCCCCCCCCACCTTTTGTTCAATCAGCTTTAGATAGAGCCACTAGAACAGTAGTCGGCAAATCGCGGCTTGCGAGCCACATGCGGCTCTTTGGCCCCTTGAGTGAGGCTCTTCCACAAAATACCACGTGCGGGCACACACGTACAGTGCGATTGAAACTTCGTGGCCCATGCCCAGAAGTCGGTTTTCGGCTCTCAAAAGAAATTTCAATCATTGTACTGTTGATACTTGGCTCTGTTGAGTAATGAGTTTGCCGACCACTGCACTAGAACGATGGTCTATTAAGGAGTGCAGAAGCAATTACTAGCCATCAGGATTATCTTTCACAAGGTGGATCAAACACAAATGGCGTTTGCACTTGAATCTTGTGTTGTAGATTTAGCAGTGAAGTCTGGCTTTGAAGTTTGCCTTAAAAGAGAAAGAAGACGTGAGGGAAAGCTTTATGGGTTTCTTAGGTTCAAAAGACAGAATTAAGTTTAAGAACTTATCTTAAAGTATTCTTATCTTTTCCCCCCCTTTTTTGATATTTAGAGAGTTGGATCCCATCCGTCCACCTACAATAAAAAAAAAACCAACTATCTGGCAAAAATGCTAAAGTGCTAAAATGTGCAGGAGGTATTTTCACTCAATTAAGCTGTGTAGTTAGCCAGGAAGCATGTTTTCTACAATTCATGAATCATTATCTGGTGGGCTGAGCTGAAACCAGGGTTGGTGAGCCCAGAGCATGGGTGTGCAGTTAGGGTTCTCCTCTGGATAAGCTGAGGGGCAACTGTAGGGATCTCTGTGGCTACCTTCTGCAAAAGGGGACGGGGGGCGATCGTGAGGGTCAAAGTCTATTACATCTTTATGGTCTGCTTTATTATTTATTTCTTAATTAGCATTCCAGCTATTTCTTTATTTTTCACTCTTTTAAAGCAAGGGGCTCTTTTCTCCTCTCTCCCTTTACTAATTTCTCTTTTTGGAAATGTTTATTTACATTAACCAATGCAATGAAACTATTATGTTAAAAACATCAAGAGGCTCCACAAATGAAGTTTCAGCTTCATTTAGGCAATTTACACCCCACAATCTGTTTGTATAGACTTCACAGCAGCTATTAACTACTTTTATAAATTACGGTTGTTATATTTTAGGAATTATTTAATTTATAAAACCAAGGAAATAAGCAAATTTAAAGGTCTACTTTTAAAAAAAATAAGATTTCTGTTTAGCTCACTTTAGTTTTTCTTAAATTGAGTACATACTGAGTATCATTTGCTTTTCTTGCAAAACAAAACACAATCTGAAGAAATTATTAAAGATTTTGGTGTCAATTTTACTAGTTTTGGGTATGCTTATGATTAAGCATATCAACATAGTTTAACATATAAGGAAAATATATCACATGGCATAATGTTAAAATAGTTCTCTGCCAATACCCAGTTGTCATTTTTTATTTATTTTACTTTTTTTATTTTTTATATATATTTTTATTTATTTCGGAGAGGAAAAGAGAGGGAGAGACAAAAACATCAATGATGAAAGAGAATCATCGATTGGCTGCCTCCTGCATGCCCCCTACTGGGGATCGAGCCCGCAACCCTGGCATGTGCCCTTGACTGGAATCAAACCCGGAACCCCTCAGTACAACAGGCCAACGCTCTATCCACTGAGCCAAACCAGCTAGGGCGCAGTTGTCATTTTATAAAGTGTAAGTTAATTCAGAACCAAAGACAATCATTGAAATTACTGTAGACTTAGAGTTACAGCTAAACCTATTCGATTAAAAAGAAAGAAAAAGGAATTGCATTTGAGATACAAAAAAGCATTAACATGATGATGCATCAACTGTTATTCTATAAATCTATTTAATGATATTTAAGAATAAATCCCTCCATCTATTTAAAATCCCTCTTACTCTGACTCAAAGCTTAGTTTGGCTTTTTAAAGTGGAAAGTTCTAGAAGAATTTTTTAAAAGAGCTAGACTACTTGAAAGCATAATATTTATTACAATATATACATGCCAATTTTCAGATATCATAGGACTGTAAAAATCTTAAACATTTTATAACTCAGAACTAATTCAAACTCAAACTTTATTGATATATTTATAATTGACTTCTAAAGTTAAAATTAAAGTTTTATTAACTAAGCATATATTCTACACAGACCCTTCTAGAGAACAAAGTGGTAGGAGCAGTGCTCAATTTGTTTCTTACATGCACTGTCAACCAGACAGCCCTATCAATGCTCCAGCGATGCCTCCAACAAGCCATTACTCCCGTATTACCTCCCAGTATTGTACCTCTATTTTCTTTCTTTTTGTTGTTGTTAATCCTTACTGGAGGATATTTTTCCATTGATTTTTTTTTTTTGAGAGAGAGAGAGTGAAAGGGAGGGGGAGAGACAGAGAGAGAGACATGGATGTGTGAGAGAGAGACACATTGATTGTTTGCTTCTCATACACCCTCAACTGGAGCTGGGGATTGAACTGCAAAGGAGGTACATGCCCTTGACCAGAATTGAATCTGGGACCCTTCAGTTTATGGGCTGATGCTCTACCCATTGAGCCAAACCAGCTAGGGCCTATGTTCTTTATATCTATACATCCCTGTGCTTAATTGAAGGACTTGTATCATGTATGCTTTCCTATTCTTAAACTGAAACAGCTGTTTAACCCTTTTCAAATCACATGGATTTGTTCTCCAAACCTCCCCATATATATAATTTATCTATATCTTATCCTCAAAGAATAAAATAAATACCCTAAAATAATCGTTTTAACAAAGGACAAGTTTATGCTCTTACCTCATTTCAAGTTAATGTGAAGGCACTAGAACCCAGAGTAAAAATATACTAAGGTGTACTACATCAATATAAAAATTGTATAATAATCCAGGGGAATGGACCTACAGCACAAAGAATAGTTATTGATTAATATTTCTACCAAAATCCTCAGGGCTAGCCATTTTTCAGAAAGGGCAGGAATGCTCTCATGAACATAAGGAGACCCATGAAAAGCCTTTTTTTTTTTTTTTTTTTTGTCTGTTTGTCAGTCTCATGTAAATGATTATAGTAACAGAGCTGTAGCGCAGACACATGGGGTCACTGGGATGTTAATGCGATGAAACGTAAAACACATACCATATAATTCCGCTGGTAATGAATGTTCTCTTTGTTGAAATCGATCACGTAGCCGTTGAAGGACCAAACGAATGTGAGATCCAGGGCGGGATCAAAGGAAGCAGCACACTGCATGGTGGCGTTTTCTCCAACGGTGATATCAGCGTTAATCGGGGCCAATATAATCCGCGTGGGATCTGGACATGTAAAATAACGGAGCAGAGCACAATTCAAGAAAATAGTACCTGCTACATTAAAAGAATGAGAATCAATATATTTTGATTGCTCTGTGCAAAGGAATATGATGTTTTCAAAATCAAATGCCAGGAACAACTTCATTAAGAGATTTGGCCAGAGGCTTTTCAAATGGAAACTTAGCAGTACATGGACTGTCTTAGAAGCTTAGTGCTGAACCACGTCTTATAGTACAGTAGAAATGCGTCAATGTCAAACTAAAAAAACAACACAATTTTATGATATCTGAAATTTAATTTTAATTAAATGCTTCCTTACCTGTGATCACAAGAGTCCCAGTGCTATTAGCCTTCCCTCTATTATTTTCTGCAAAACATGTATAGATGCCACCATCATTCCTTGTAATGTTATTGATTTCCAAGCTGCCATCTTCCCAAATAAGTGTTCTATTGAAATGAAAAAAAATGTAATTCATAAAATTAATTTCATGAAATACTTTATTTTTGTCTTAGATTACAGACACTAGTATCATTAGCTTAGTACATTTTACACAAATTAACTGACAGTGAGATTTTTATTTTATTTAAAAACATTTTTTTAATTTGTTTATTTGAGAGACAGAGAAGCATTGATTTGTTGTCCCACTTATTTATACATTCATCGGTTTCTTCTTGTACGTGTCCTGGCCTGAGATTGAACCCTCAACCTTGGTGTATGGGGATATTACTCTAATCAACAGAGGGTCACGGCCAGGGCTGACAGTGAGATTTTAAAAGAGGAAACATTGTAGCCTTTGTTTATAATATTCTTTCTCGGCATTGAAAGTTGTGTTAGAAAGCCACCTTCATCTTTTTCTTGGACTATTGCATTCATGGTTAACTGGCTTCCTGCTTTTACCCTTGCCTGCCCATAGTCCCTTTTCCTGGAGTCAGCCAGACATGAAGACATAAATGACAGAAGGCATATCATGTCACTTTTCTGTTTAGTGATATTACTCAATAGCTTGAAACCATCCAGTGACCTTGCTTCTCACATAGTAAAAAACATAGTCCTCTGATTGCCTTTGAGACAATGGACAATTTTACAATTTCTTCCTCACATCCTTTAGGATTTTGCACCTTCAGAAAGGTTTGCCTGATAATTCTAGGTCGTATTGAATGCACACACACACACACAAACACATTCCAACACACACACACACACACACACACACACACACACACACACACAAAGTTATGCTGTCTTGCCATTCTCATCCTCTCTCTCTTCCCAGATTTTTTTTTCTCTAATACATATTTCATCTGACATAATTTAGGTTTACTTATTAACCTATCTTTACATTAGATGATACCATCTTTTTTTTCTTCCTTTATTTAGAAAATTTGTATCTGCTTTGTATGGGGCCGTGTCTTCAACGGTAATAGTATCTATTAACTCATTAGGAAAAAAATATTCTGTGTGTGCCAGGAACACATTAAGTGGTGAGGCACTGATCGCTGAGTAGTCATTCAATCAACCTTTCTTTCGAGTGAATGAACTACATGGAGCTGAACTGACGAAAGTGGTTTTCCACATCCCACCATCAAATGACTCTTACACCTCTGCGGGACAAGCTCAAACCAGTCACAGTCCTCAAAGAAATGAGCCCAGGTCTTGCAGAAATGTGACCTTAAGACTTCAATTCAGACTTTGAAGTGAGGACAGACTGACACTTTCATGGCTACAGAGAAATACAAATATATCTTATTTTTAGGAACTTAAAAAAAAGATATTCTAAAACCTCCCTTAGTAAACAGCTTCTATAACAGATTAATATTTAGAAAATTCTTCATTGAACAGAACCTAAATCGATTCCCTCTGCCTATCTGCCCCTTCCTTAGAAGCTAGAGACCAAAACAACTTATTATATTTAACTGTACTATCACTTTTATATATAACGTATATTTATCATATAATGCCTTGCACTTTGATTTAATATTGACTCATCTGCCACTGGATATTTACCTTCTTTAAATGTGTAATTTCCAAACACTTAATTTATCTCTGAAGGTTTTCAAAACACATGCCAACAATCCTTCATATATTCCATTTTAAGGGCCAAACTTGATAAAGGAATAATACTATATATCTACCTTACTAATAAAAACCTCTGATAAGATTTTCCACCAATAATATATTCCAGAATTTCCTTTCCTTTCTCTAACTATCCAGTACCAACTTAAGTTCGTGACAGAGTATGTGCTTTCTGCTTCGTGAAGAAGAAACGTAGTAACAAAATAATATAAACCGAAGAGTAATTGCTTGATATTGTGGAAGCTTTGACAACATGCCTCTAAGTTCTCCAACTATAAGGAGTGTAATTGACCCACTGCCCCAGATGCCACACTCAGAAGCTACCAGTGTGTTTGAGCCAAGCCCACACTTCCCACAGGCAGCTCTCAGTCAATGACTGAGCCCGGGAGGGGTTTTAAGGCAGGCCAGTTCCAGGAAGACACCAGACTCCTGTGATGGGCATTTTTAGCTGGACGACTCTCCAGTGGCCTTCCCACACTCCCCTTGATCTACACTGAAGCCCAAGTCATTTGCACCCTGATTTCCTTCCTTCCTTGTCTCCTTCATCTGGAGTAAGATCTGCATCTGATCATCCACTTGCTGTCCTCTCTGTTTCCTTTCCTCTTCATTGCCATTAATAAATCTCTTTCATGATTAATCCTTTGTTGGTATCTGCTTTCCGTAGTTCCATAGTATCACAGTACCAACAGTATCATGCCACACTTTTTTTCTCACTAGGCTCTAATATAAATCCTTAGCCAATGTTCACCCCTCTTCCATTGAATTATTTTGCAAGTAAGTTAATAAAAGTTATAGTTAGGTTGCAATGGAAACAACAGCGACAATTATTCTTTTTAGAATCACGCTGGTAGTGTTAGTTTTCTCAGGTATATTAGCTCTCAATTGATCGTTACCATCCTTAAGACGTATACTTCCTGCATCACTGATTTCACCTGTACTTTCAGGCAGTTCTTCCATGGCATTAAAATTGATTTTTAGTAAGAATATTTAGGGAGCTTGATTTTTTTTTTTTTTTGTAATAATGGTCTTTATTCTTTTTAAAAAATATATGTTTTTATTTATTTCAGAGAGAGGAAGGGAGAAGGAGAAAGAGATAGAAACATCAATGATAAGAGAGAATCATCCATTAACTGCCTCCCACAGGCCCCCTACTGGATATCAAGCTTACAACTGGGCATGTACCCTGACCCAGAATCAAACCATGACCTCCTGGTTTATAGGTTGATACTCTCACTGATCCACACTGGCCAGGAAGATGGTCTTTATTCTTAAATCAATGTAGATTAAACTCCCAGGATCTTTTTCTTCTTTTCAGGTAATATGATATAGACAAGTAGTCAGACAAGCTAGGAACTATCTGGTCGTTAATAAATTACTCACTCGCCATCGCAAAATATTACTCAGAATAAACTCAATCTTATTTAGTAATATTTAAAGTATACCGACTCTGGAGTAGAAAAGAATTTTGGAGATATTCTCCAACAATGGCTCAGATAAAGATCACTTTATAGCTAACAGCCGTCTATCAGATATAAATGGACAATTACAAATAATTTCTGTTGGCAAATATATATGATTTTAGCCCAAAATAAAATTATATAACTGAGAACTTAATTATAACTTATCAAGACATTATGTCTCCTCTCTACTGATTGCAAATATTGTGTAAATCATTTTACAAGCCACTAACCAGGAAGAGAAATTAACTTGTAATGTAGAACCACTTTTTTTATAACTATATTAATCAGAATGAAATTATAGTTATGCTTAATGAGTTATTCAGTTACTCGCTGAATATTTTTCAACAGAAATATTTATTTCTCTAAAAATAATTTATTACTTTAACTTTTCTTTATACATACTATTTTATTACTTTCAAACCTATATTTACATCAAATACTATATTGATTATAAAATGTGATTATTAATGGATTAAAGTAGTGAACAAAATTGGATTTACAGATCCTTTCCTAAAAAAGTAATACAATTTGATTCAAAGACCTTAAACATATTATGATAGGACTAAAATAGTAAAATTTTAGGGAGTAGAATTTTATTTTCTTTGAAAGTGTTGATATTTAAGAAAAACAAATCCATGAAACATAGTTCAGAGAAATCCTTGGCTGGAGAGGCCTATAATATTGGTGCTCATTAGAACTGAAGCCAAGGTTTTTAAATTAAAAGCTAATGTTTCAGCAGCAAATTGAACAAATTGATTCTTCCTTTAACATTAATTCTTCCAGTATCATTTCATTAAATTCTTAATAACTCTTAGACGTATTAACTATAAAAGTTAACGTGTTCAGGGAAGCAAGTGGTATCCCTACACTGTCCTTTCTTCCCACCCCACCTCTGTTCCCCAAACAGCCACTCTGTGATCATCCTAATACGAGGACGATGTTAGCACATGATCATCCATATCATTATGATACATGTTTACATTTTTCAGTTTGGAGATTATCCATGTATTTTCAAAAGTTCACTTTAACCTTTCAAGGCTTTAGATAGCTTATCCTAGAGAAGATAATGCACCTCTTACTTACTTATTGGATTATTGTGAAGTAGATTTATCTTATATGCTTGGCCAGAAGACTCTTTTAAAAGGCAAAATATGTTTTTTCCTTCCTTATTTAAGCCTTTAGTCAGATTTCCATTACTGGTAGATGAAGCCCAAGCCCCTTAGCATAGAAACATTGTTATGGATGATCTGGCTTACTATATCTCACCTCTTAAAACTCTTCTCTATTTTCTTCTAAAGACAAGCCATAATGATTTTAGTTCCTGAATTCCTTACACATCCTATACTCTCTGCCTCAGGGCATTTGCACGTATTACACTCACTGCCTGGAATATTTCCTGATGCCCCAACTTCACATCTCATTCCTCTTACTTCTCATCCTGATGGTCTCCTCCCCAGTCTTTAGTTCTTACTATAACCATAGCTTCTTCTTGGAACCTTACAGAAAGCATTCAGTGTGAGTTTTATATAAATAATCTATGCAAGTCACATGCTTTTTGTATTAACCCAAAGCCACCAAGACATTGGTAGATGATCTATTTGTTAGAAAGATGAGAAGTTCCTGTTCACTTAAGGAGATGGGAAGAGGTGATTAGTAGTTTGAAGTCATCTTTTCATTTTCTTACTGAAATAGTTAGTAGACTAATGGCATAAAATTAAATAAAATGTGAATGGATATAGATGCCCTTATGAGGAGAAAAAGAAGTTAAAGAGATCCTGTTTTATATCTTATTGTTCATTATTTTTGTGGCCTTGGGCAATTTACCAAGAATCTGAGTTTCAGTGTTCTAAATTCCCTTATAAATTAATTATAGAGGCCTAAAAATTAAATCCTGATTATAATAGACACTGACAGTATTGGGTAAGAACTTCATTCTTCTTAGAACTAGAATATCTTCTGCAAAGAGAAGTTGGAACAAACAACATTTACATTATTAATGTGAAAACAAATCTCTGTAAAATAAATTTTCCCAAATAGTGAATTCTGGTTGGATTTCTAGTTCCTGAACTAACCTGCTGCCATTGACAAGCCATTCTGTTCCTTTACTCCATGAAAATTTTGGTTTGGGTGCAGCTTTGGGTTTGCATTCGATTATAACCCTTCCGCCTTTAGCAGCCAGGATCTTCTTCTTCATAGGATTCATTTCAAAAGTTGGAGCCAAAGCTGAAAGAAAGTAAATTATTATTTTTCTCATTTGTTAAAAAAAATTCTGCTATCCATCTTTTATTTCGTTTTGATTACTAATCAACAGAAAAGATTAATTTCATCAAATATTACTAGCTATGACCAATACACATTTTGTACTTAATGCTAATACCTTTGTCTTTTATTTAGTAATTTTATGGAGGTATATTTAACTTATCATAAAATTCACCAATTTTAAATATATAATTCTTGGTGACTATTGTATTATTATAAGATTTAGTTACAATCAAATGCTATATCCATATTTACCTTGAGGATAACATCTAATTCAATTGTTTTGACTGAATTGCACAGGAGAAGTTAAGTAAAAGACTGGAGGAAATTGAGCACCATCATTAATGATGACCTACAGTCGTAATCAATACTCTCAACCACACTGTAAACGAACTGTCTCTAGTTTACAAAGGAGAGAAGTGATAGCTATTAAAATCACATCATTTGCCGAAGGTGTCACAGACAGAAAGTACCAGGTAGGATTCACATTAGAATCTAGTTCCTTGTGATTTGCAAACATGCTTTTTTCACTAAGCAATATGACTTCTCCCTCATTGAACAAACATGTATTGAACACCAACTGAGTGCAGGTACTAGAGATGGTAAAATAAACAGAGAGAGCCCTGCCTTCTGGGGAATAATGAATCCAATTAAGGTCATGATTCACCTGTAGTTAATCTTTACCTCCATGTACAGAAAAATAATTATGAAAACAAGATATAGAGTCTCATAAAAGGTTACTCCATTGATGGCATGCTCTAACTTTCTTTAGGGTCCCCACATTTAGCTCATTTCTCAACCTCCTTGTTTATTAGCAGACTCTAGGGTGACTCCACATATTCCAATCATCTGTAACTATGTCCTTCCTGGAGCATTTTTTAGGCCTAGGTATATCTTTTGAATTTTTAATTTATTGATTGATTTTAGAGAGAGAGGATGAGAGGGGAGAGAGAGAGAGAGAGAGAGAGAGAGAGAGAGAGAGAGAGAGAGAAATAGAGATTGATTTGTTGTTCCACTTATTTATGTATTCATTGGTTGATTCTTGTGTGTGCCCTGACTGAGGATCAAACCTGCAACCTTGGTGTACTGGGACAAAACTCCAACCAACTGAGGTACCAGGCCAGGGTCAGGCCTGTTTATCTTTATCCAGGTCTTGACTCTTCATCTTCTAGTCCTGTGATTCTCAATTTTGTCTGTAAATCAAAATTATCTGAAGACCTTAACAAAATACAGATTCAGTAGGTCTGGGGTGGGCCTGAGATTCGGCACTTTAACAAGCTCCCAGATGTTGCTACTGCTCTGGCTGCTTTTTACAGCAAGGATTTAGTTTATCCCATTGCTTCCTTAGTCTGAGTTTTGATAATTGACAGATTAAAAAGTAACCAACCAACTAGAGCTGTACACCTAACTTAGTATATGGTATTGGCTTAGTAAATATTGTGGGTGATGTATTACTTGTAAAATATGGGACAAAATTTTAAATGATTATATTTAAAAGTCTACTATTAGATATACCTAGAAAATGATCTTGAATAGGTTCAGTTTTAATGAAATAATTGATTTGGCATGGTTATTTAAGTAAGTTTATACTCATCTAATATTTTAATTTCTAGGTACAGGATCTAGAGTATGTACCCATATATTTCAATGGTGGGAAGGAAAAAGGGAACATTTTTCACCCAATTAAGAAGAAGACATGCTTGTGTGTGTGTGTGTGTGTGTGTGTGTGTGTGTGTGTCCTTTGTGTTCTTTACTGGGCCTATTAAAAAAAGGGGAGAGTGGGTGGGAGAAGATCAACCAGTGAATTTGTATGCATATATGCCTAACCTGTGGACTCAGACAATGGGGTGGTGAGGGCCTGGGCAGGGGTAGGGGCAGGACGGGAAAGTGCTAGAAGAGGTTAATGGGGGGTGGGGGGGGGAGGGAGGGTCTATGTAATACTTTCAACAATAAAGATTAAAAGGAAAAAACATATATATATTAAAAAAAGAAAAAAATAGTATCTGGTATAGAGTAAGTACTCAACAAATATTTGGTGGATGAATAAATGAATCTAAATAAGTAAAAAAAGATTCCTAAAGGTAATAAATAAATATATATTGAGACTAATATAAAAATGCCCAGGAACATTGCTCTTAGGCTAAAAATGCTGTTTGCTTAGTTACTACATTAATAGTCATTAAATGGTTGACAGATTTAATGTTTTAATATGGAAAGATCTTTAGCCTGAACTGTTGAATATTCATATTCTTTTGTAATGCATTAGGATAAACAAGAAATTTTACCAGAAAATATAAAGTTTATATTTGGAAAAAAATGTAAATTCACCTCATATTTTCTCCAAGAGTCAAATGTTTTTTTGCACTCCATACCAAAATAATATGGTATGAAACTAAAGCCTGAACATTTGCTGGATACCCAAATGAACTAGATCAAATATATTAACCAAAATGTTTTGACTTTGTGCTGGAAGAAATGGAATATGATCCTCAATGTTATAATAAGTAGAAGGGAAAGTTAAAATTAAGATCTTGATTTTTTAAAAAGATAGTTTATTTTTAATACTTCCTTACATTCTGTAACTTCCATTCATATTATTTTAGTGTCACTAAATTTGTAGTGATAGCAAGATTTTAAAGCATTTCCCCCTTGGTGTATCAAGAATAAAGTATCAGGGTAAATAAAAAGGAATGAATATAGGGCACAGGTAAGGGGACTATTTTTGGACAGGAGAAGACAGACCTATCTTTCTCTGGATGAAGAGATCAAAGTGCAGGGGTAGTAAAGATGTAGATAGTTTTGAATGAGGGATGGGAAATTGAAATATTCTATTTCAAAGGGTTTCGATTTTCATGGAGAAATAAGAAGCATTATGAAAGTAGAAGTCAGCAAGGGGCAAGGAGCTTGAAGAACGTCCTGAGGGTCTTACGTAGCAATTGTAGGGCATGAGACCCAGGGACTGATCCAGGGAGCAAGTGCTCAAGACGCCTCCTCTGAGGCTGGGTCATGGGCCTTGTGAAAGCACTATCCTCTCTAAGTGACTGTCAGGTAACTATTTAGCTGCCCAGATATAGGAGTGAACAGTCTTGTAAAAATCGGCATGTGTAAGGTTTTCTTTACCATTCACAACATTTTTTTAAACTATTATGCTCCATGTTGCCTTATATTTATTTACTGTTCTTTAATGAAAGGAAGAAAAAATAGTAATATTCTAATCCAAACCACATTTTAAATGTTTTTAACTTAATAATGCCAGAATATAACGTGAAATCAAGTATGATCTGCAGACACCCTCTGGTCATTTTTTAATGTATCACTTTCTTGCTGAATGTTAACAGGAACCAGAAACGATACCGACCTAAGATCTTCAACTCCGCGTTTGCATAAATGGCCCCGTATGTGTTTTCAGCAATGCACTGGTACATGCCAGCATTTTCAAACGTCACGTCATACAGTCTCAATTCTCCTTTATGATACTGAAAAGAACACAAAGGAAAAACATTTCCTCAATAAACGTCAACAGAAACGCTTTCATTTAGGTGTGGGCTTGGATGTCTTTTTATTTAAGTATATTATTCTGCCCCACTTCGAACTAAGCCAAGGGAAGTGGGATGTTCATTGGGAACTCCAACCCACTAACCACACTCAGTGGCTCCTATTTTATTCCTCCTACCGAGCTGAGAGCCCACCTTTTTCCCTCCCAGCCCAGCTGGGAGGCTACAGTGGGAAGGTTGAGAAGGACACCTCTGCTGCTACTTGTTCCCAGGGCTAAAAATAGGACTTTGCTCTTACCTCTGTTCCTGTGGGTCAGGAAAACAGTGGCAAGAAAAAGAGGACAATATCATGGAGGGAAGATAGATGAGTAAAAAGAGGGGTGAAAGTGGAACAAAGGGAAAAATAAGGAGAGAAAGAGAAGGTAGACATAAGATTGCAGAAAGTTGTTTAAGCTGAAAGAAGATAATTTATGTTCACTTTCTTGCTTGTTTTTTTTAATTAAATTTTTAAAAATTATTATTAAAGGTCCCATGGCTCCTTACTCTATTGACTCTCCTGATATATTTATCCCAGGACCACCAGAAGTGTTACCTAAATATGGACCCAAGAACCACGAAGTACTTGCACATACATACCACATATCCATTTTTCAGCCATCGGATGGTAGGAATGGGCTTCCCTGTGGCCACACAAGGCCAATAGAGGTCACTGCCTATGTCCACCTCTGTGTCATTGATATGCTCTACCCATTCAGGAAATGCTAAAAAATAAATAAAATAAAATAAAATAAAGAACAGTGTAAATGTCAAATGTAATTCTCAACATTCATCATAATCTTCAGTATGAATAATGCCTTTAGTTGACCTTCATTACATCAGCTATGTGTGTGTCATAAAATCAATGTGAGAGCCATTGAAAGTGAATTTCCATAGGTCTGCAGGTAAATTTTATCCTATATCATTACAGCAGGAGTTAACTATAATTCAATTTATAATTATTTTTTTATTTGTGAACCATGTTATATTAGAAAACTAATGCATGGATAGCAGTAAAGTAATTTATATTTATAACATAAATCTTTCAAAATGACAAAGTTTTAAAGAATTATGTCTTAATTATGACACTATCTCTTCCTTTTTAGGATAAAGAGTCATTTTTCCCACTCCTCAGGTATATACTATCTTTCTTTTGATGTAACTTTGGCTAGTATCCACAGTAACTTTACTTGTTCACTAAAATAACCTTTAAATGTTATAAACTACATACAGTAGCTATAAATGGTGAAATCTATGCTTAAGAGAAATTGATCTCAGCCTCGTCAACTGATCCGATCTATTGAGAGCTTAAAAATGCTAGGAATTTCCCAAAAGAAAATAATATTTCTAGAGAGCAAACAAATAAGCAACCTAATGACCTTTTTTAGTATGTAAGTTATTTAAGTAAAGTAGTTCAAATAGATGTAAGTAAATAAATTAATATAAAATAAAGAAGTAGATAGGAAAGAACCCTAGTATTTTATTTAATTTTCTTTGAAAATAACTTTAATTATATTCATTTTATGACCAAATCAATAAATAAATCTTTTATTAAGTACTTAATGTGTATAAATAACCAAGAACCTAAAACTTCTTTAACAATTTTCACCCAAGGATATGTTTCCATTGATTTTTAGAGAGAGAGGAAGGGAAGGAGAAAGAGAGAGGAAGAGAGAGAGAGAGAGAAACATCAATATTGGTTGCCTCTTGTATGTGCCTGGACAGGGGATTGAACCTGTAACCTTTTAGTGTACAGGATGATTCTCCAACCAACTGAGCCACCTGGCCAGGACAAGAAATAAGACATTTTTCTGATCTCACTGAACTCCATCAACATTATGTGTATATACATATACATATACATATATATTTTTAGAGTACATATAATATAATTCAGTATGTTTTGCTTATAATTATGTTTTACCTGTAACATATGGAGATTATTTTAAAATAAATATTCATAATATGTTATATTAATTGATAGAGATTTTATTCTGTATATAATCTTAGTAATAGATAAAATGGGAATATCAGCACCATTCCTGCCTTAGCCTCACACAGGTGACATAGAGACGTCATATTAAAAATGAGAAGAATAAATAAGTGAATCAGCTTGTTGCATCCTATATAAGATTTAATTATGCAATCCTCTGCTTGTTTGATTAGACCAAAAGATAAAACTTTGCATGCCTCATTAGTACAGAGAAATAGCAGTTTCCTTAAATTACTGCCTATAAATATCTGCTCTGTCACCTTGATTCTTCTAAGAATTTACATATTAGACAGTTAAGAACTCTACTCTGTTGAGAACCTGGAGCGTAGATTTCTTAACATGTTGAATTAAGACCAATCTATAAGCTCTAGAAACCAGACAGAGAGTGACAGCTATATTTAAAAAAATGTAAGAGTTCTAAGCAGAATTTTTCTCCCCTCAGGAGGCCACCCACATGTATTTGATATGTATCAAATGAATTTTGTTGGGGTATAAAATATACAAGTTTGGAGGGCAGATAAAATGTCTGGGTCTGAGTTTTGTGACTGAAATAAAAAAAGAGGTTCAAAGACCAAATCCCCAGGGCTCCAATGTTAGAAGGGCAGGAGTTAGGAGGAGAAGGAGAGTGGTGTAGGAGGATATTAACACAGTGTGGGTTCCAGAGCAGAAGCCTAGAAAGTGAATCATGGAAGAGGATGGGATCGTCTATGGCAACTGCTGTTGTTCAATCAGGAAAGACACAACTGAGAAATGACCATCAGCTTTGGCAGAAAATGGATGTCATGGTGATCATAAAAGCAAAGGTTTCAGTCGAGAGGTGGGGATAAAAATCAAATCAGTGTATTTAAGAGAGAGAAAAAAAGGAGGCAGCATTTTTAAAGAGTATACACAATTCTGTCATGATTTTTATTACTTTTTTAAGGGGAGACAAGAAGAAAAAAAAATGGGGCAGTAGCCAGAGGTAAAATGAAGAATTGAAAGAAGGAAGAAACAAGAGCCACTATATACTAATGGGAATAATCTAGTAAAGTGAAAAAAAATTCTTATGTTATAAGGATGAGAGACGTCTGGGACAATAACCTGAAATAAGTAAGAAGGGTAGAATCTGTACACAAATGGAGATGTTGGCCTCAGAGACAAACTGAATTTATAATAATAAGAGATATGGGTAGAGATGCAGGTATTGGGTAGATGTGGGTGGGAGAATGTAGAAGTTCTAATTGAATTACTTCCATTTTTTTCTATAAGATAGGAAGCCAAGTTACAGGTTTGAAGGAAGTAATGAAGTCATGAAATGCTTACTTAAGAGAGTGGGCAAGTAAGTGGACCTGGGAAATGTAGTATAATTGCTGGGTTACACTAAGATTCACTTAAAGTTTGTGATACACCATTTACAATGAATTAACCAACATGGTAGTGTTTATCTCAAGTCAAATTCAAGTTCCTGGTTCCAGGCACTGAGAGGCAGGGAGCTTGATTTTTCTAGGGTTAGCCTCTGCAAAGCTAATAAGACAAAGTAGAGAGATGAGTGAGCTGAGAGGGTTTACAGGGAAGTGATACTGATTGATCACAGATATATACTAGTATACTGTATAACCCATATGTTCGACTTAATTAGACAGAACAAATATTTCATGATTTTGCATCATGTAATATACTTCACTGTTATTAAAATCACTATGTACTACTAGTTTTTCAAGTATGAAAATGGCTGTAAATTTATAAAAAATTAAAACAAAATATCTACCTTGAACATAAATTCTTGCCTGGTGTCTGTCCTTCCCCCTAATGTTCTCAGCCTCACATTCGTATGTGCCTTCATCTTCGAGCTGGATGTTGAAGATCTTCAGGACGGCCCCGGAGGTGCTGATCTCGGCCGTGCTGGGCATGGGTTCCAGGACCTTTCGCCACCGGATGTCAGGAACAGGGCTTTAAATAGGAGATGCAAGAGCTAAGAGTCCACAATGCTTAGGAGGCAATCTTATATTTATGTTGATAGCTAAACATTTACATCATTTATTTCCCCCAAAGCACAAAATTAATGTATTCATATATACATTAATGAAAAATGTACATACTTACTTGCCAAGGGCAAAACATTCTAAAGTCACATTTTGGCCCATCAATGCATATATGTCCTTGAACTGAACTACAATATCAGCAGGATATGGTTTTGTTGTCCCTAATATTAAGAAAAACAAAAACATCAATGAATTAATAAACAAAATACTGTTTTTTTAACAGTGTTCTTTTTTATGGTATTAGAATTGATTCAATATAGAGATGACTTTTCTCTGCACAGGTTTTGAAAAATATCTGTGTAGATTTATTTTTATGCACATTGTGTATATAGTATAATGCTTGTCAAGCATTTTCTATCACATTGGCTCATCTGACAGCTGTGTAAATCAATCTGATTCAACTCACAAATATTTTTCAAGAATTCTTTAGGGCACTTCAAATATACATGTCAAACATTGTGCTAGGTGCTACATGGGGCTTAGGAAGAAAAGGAAAGAAGAAAGAAAATAAGGGAGAAGGGAGAGGGAAGAAAAGGAGAAGAAGAAAAGAGAGGAAAAGGGAGAAATAAGTGTCCATGGAGAATAAGGCAAAGGGGAAATAGTTGAAAAGAGGGAAGAGAAGAGGGAAAGAAGGAAATAAAGTGTCTATTCAGACATCACTGTGCTCATAAACGCAGGTACATTAACTGATTTATGTAACATATCAGTCCTAAAAGATGTACTATTCCCTTGTTGGGGAAGAAATAGACTCAGAAAGGCAAAGTACATTGTTTAGGATCACATGTGAGTATGTACTTTATACCATATGATGCTAAAGAGACAAAGAAATACACAATCACCTGAAATATAAGCCAAAATGGAAATAAATGATCTAAAAAAAAAGTAGCAGCCAAGAAAGATAATTGGAAGTGGGTATGGGAATTTCAGGTAAGGAAGGCATTTGAACTGGACTAGTCCAGGTTGAGGAAATAGCATATTATGACAAAGCTCCAGATGTGTGCAGGAAATTAAAAAAGAAAAGGTCTAGCAATTCAAATTATGTTGAAGTATATGTAGTTAAAGATGATCTTGCAACGCCAATCTAGGAGGCTTTTAACTGTGATATTAAATCTTTTGAAATTACCAATGGGTTTTGGTATGAGAATTAATATAAATCTTACCTTTGGTTTAGGTAGAAGACCTTGTTGGTAGTTTTTAAGGATGGAGAAGAGAAATACAGAATAGAGTTAGAGATCTAAGGAAGATTGTTTCATAAATTTATAAAGAAAAAAGATGAGAGTCTGACCTAGGATAGTAACAGTGGGAACAGAAAGAGAAGAACAGCTCTCAGTGGTGTGTTAGAGGGAGAATTGAGAGGGCTTCGCTTGGATCAATGTTTTCTCAAGGTGTAGATTAAATATCCAACTCATCAGAATCACCTGGGATGCTCCTTGAACCAGCAGATTCCTGGATCACTTCCTAGGCCTGCTGAATCAGCATCTCGGGGTTCCACATTTTCCTCAAACTTCCCAAGTGCTTACTAACTGAAAACCACTGACCTCACTGTCCTGAAGATGAGGGGAGGAAAGGAGTTGATTAAGAATGCTACCCTAAAAAAAAGAAAAAATGCTACCCTGAGGCAGTAGAAATATAATGAGATTGCTAAATGTAGAGATAAGAACACCAGAAGAGATTTAGAGCTAAGATAACAGGTGTGTTTGAAACATTGTGAGCTGAATATCCTTGAGCACCTTCTGTGTGAAAAGTCCAGGCGGTGGGTAGAATTAAAGACTCTAAACACAGGGAAAAGTTTTGGAAATGTGAATTGGGAGCCACCTGCCTAGGGCAACTGTTGAAAGGTGTAAATGGGTGAGAATATCTAGAAAAAGATTAGAGAGAAATATAAGAAAGAGGAAGATCTACATAGAATTTGTCTGGGAGGCAAATGGGAGATGAAGAGTGGAAGGACGAAGTAAAATTGGGCAAAGAAGGGATAGTTCCAGAGAGGCTGAAGAAACCAATAGTGTCACAGTAAATACAGAATTAGACTGAAAACTTCCTTTGGATTAACAAATAGGAAGATGTTTGGGTTACTCAAGATTGTTGGCACTGAATACAAAAGAAGACACAGAGAGAAAGGAATGGAGGAGAGTTGGAAGATTTAGAAAAGAAAGGAAGTGAGTGATGTAATGAAGACCCTAATAAATCAAATGTGAGGTGAATCAGGACATTTGGAGAATTAGGTTAAACAGGAGGAGAAACACTTCTTCTATAAATTAGAAAGTAAAAAATCAATAGAAACACTGAATTTCTGGGTAAGAATAAGGAAAAAAGGTAAAAAAATGTTTTTATTTCATGGCTCTTTTTTAACTCTGTGAAGTAGTGAGTGAGAGTGTCTACTGTAGAAGGGAAAAGGGGTTCTATGGAAAGTAACCTCACAGGGTGATCTGACCATAAATTCCTAAATGGCCACGTCATGGTGGGTAGTCATGCCTTAGGCCTATCACTTCTTTAGTGAGAGGTTTTTAAGCAAACCTTGTCCATTGTTCCTGTGCATCTAGGCTAATACACCTTTGAGATGTCAGAAGATAAACCTCTTTTAGATTTAACCACCCTTAAGAAAGCACATAATCTCTTTATTCTGTAATCCAACCTCTGCCTTGCTTCCTCCCACTTTCATGTAATCTTCTTTATGTCCCCTCCTTAATCTCACATGCATCAAAGAAACTTCGAAACTGTTCTTTTCTGGAACATTTGAGATCTTGTTTCCCAGCATATATCATCAGTTTGGCTCAAATAAACTCGTACAAAAATTCTCTACAGGTTTGGACATTTCTTATGTCAACACTACTGAGATTAGGGAGAGAAAAAGAGCCAGAAAGTCAAGAGATATTTACTGAATACCAACCAATGTGAAGTAAGCAAATATGTTGTGATCTGATTTTCTGAAGAGATGGTGCATTAAAAAAAGGAAGGCAGTTTAATAGGAGCCAGGGAAAAGGACAGTCAATTACGTCAGTGGTTACAGCATATGGTGCCACAGTACTACTACATATGCTAATTACTTACATCAGAAAGGCAATTTATATACCGATATGCTTCATGTAAATAGTTCCTTGAAAATATCAAATTAATCCAACTGCCTTTTTCCCCTCATTCTGTAATAATACAGTTTATAATCTAATTCTTTGTTCCCCTTCATGAACTTATTAATAAGTGTGAATGACCATGAAAACAAGCAGATGTCAGTGATTCCCTTGCAATTAATGTACTGATATTTGGCTAATAAATCAGTACTTTGCATTCCTGAACTAGATGCAATCAGTCCAAACTCTGCCATCTTAGGTTACTTTCATGATGCTAATCACCTCTACTGAAAAAGCTAAGGAAGGATCAATACTCTTAAAGTGTGCATCCTCTGTTTGCCCTGACTGAGCAGCCAGGGCATCTCCCGACTGGATATTTCTTTTCATTACTGTAGGTATTCCAGAAGCAGACAACCTTGCAAAAACAGAATCTATATTCTATATATATAAAAGACTAAGTGACCAGCCGGTAGCTATGATGCACAATGACCACCAGGGGGCAGATGCTCAACGCAGGAGCTGCTGAGCAATAGCAACTTTGCAGAGTGCCCTCTCGCACTCTGGGACCCCTTGGGGGATGTTGGACTGTTGGTTTCGGCCTGATCCCTGCAGGCCAGGCTGAGGGACCCACCTGCTGGAGGGACCCCACTCACTCTGCAGATGCCCCTTTGAGCCCCAGGTGCGACCGGCCGGGGAGGGACTGCAGGAGGTTAGTTCCAGGGCATGTCCGGCCCCTCTTGCCCAGTCCCGCCCCACCGGCCACCTTCTAATTAATTTTCTTTCAATGTGCACAAATTCATGCAACAGGCCTCTAGTATAACAAATAAAATACTTACGTTCAGGTAGTGGAATGAGTGGGATAAATTTGCTGAATACACTCTTTGTAATAGAAGGACTGGATACAAAGCAGGAATAATTGCCTTTGTCTGATGCCTCAACATTCGCAATGTAGAGATTGCCATTTGTCTGAGATACAAATCTTCGTTTATCCATTGTGATAAACACAGGAAATTCATTTAGAAGCCAGCGGTAGCTAAGATCATCTAGAAAAAAAATATATTGTCTACTAAATATTAAACTTTTCTCCAAAAGCAAAGACTTCGCTTTCTAGTAATAACCTAGCACATAATCTAATCTAGGCTATTGTAGAGCAGATGTTGGAAGTAGGCCAAGACAGTGCAAATTTTCTCAAAGCTACTATAGTTTGAGTGAATATAAGCATGTTGCTAAGCAATTTTATCTCTTTCTCTCTCTCAATTATTTTATGGACTACTAATATTCTTCTAATGCATTGATGGACTAAATGAAACTCAGAGAGATTAAATGTCTTGCTTAGAATTTCATGACTATTAAGTAGAACTGGATTTTTTGAATCAAAGTCTGATCATTCAAAGCTCCTGACCCACTTCCCTGATGCATTTTTAAAATAAAATCAATATTATTAACCATACTGTGGCTTTATGTCTTTTTTGTTTTTGTGCTCCTGTTGTAAATTATAGATTTAGAAATGAGTTTATATAACCTGTTCTGGTCACACTAAAAAGTAAAAACCACAGAAACAGAGAAATGCATGCTACTGGTTTTGTTAAATATTAGGAAGTATCCCACATTGTACCGCTTAACCACAGGAAATTCCCTTGGCTAAACCTACTGACTGGTGTGACCAAAAGTTGAATTTCCTCATAAATTTGCTGCTTTTCATTCAGTTTTCTCTTCCTATCTTCCCCTCCTGCTCTAAGGGATGACTCCCCAGGTGTCATGCACAGCAGTAATGCACAAGAGGGAACTATGGGCATTCCAAACTTCTCAGTCACAAAATGCTGATTTCCTTGAAAACACCATGACCATGTGACGACAACTGCTACTAGGAAGATTATAAGAGGGGATCTCTTATGTCAAGTTAGATCGGATGTTAGATGTGAGATGGCACACTACCCTGTTGCTTTAGGGAATTCACAGTGACTGGTACAGCTGTCAAAGGGAGTGTGAAAGAGAGCTGACTATGAAAAACTACAAGAATTTCTTGGGCATAATAATCCAGGGTATTCCATTTAGATTAGCTATGTAATTTTCTTCAGCAACTTATACTATCAGGGAAGTAAATGAAGATGATTACACTATGCTTCTTCTTGATTTTAAATTTTAAATGACAGAAGTGGTACACTGGTATTATCAAAATAAATAGAAAGTATAGATAGAGTTTAAAGAGAAAAAAATATTAAGCCATCATAATTCTCCAATGTAGAGTTATTGTTAGAATATATCTTTCTGGACATTTATATCTGTGAATAATTCAATCATTTTAATAGTTATCCTTATGCTGATTTAGGGTCAGGTAGAAACCACAGAGGTATCAAGATAGGAAGAAACTTAGGGGACAGCTTAAATTGCTAAGCTGGGTTCTTGAAATTGGGCAAAACATATGGCATGTAATCTTTGCTCCAAAATAATATTGGAGTAAATTGTAAAACACACTGTAAATATGTATGATTTGTGAAATAATTCTTTCCTAGTCTCATTTAAAAACATAACTCAATATTTTGCCATGATTTCTGGTTACAATTGAATTCCAAAAAAATAAAAAGTAAAGAAAAATATAGATTTTCTTACAAAAAAATTTTTCTTAACTTACACTGCTTTCAAAACAGCACACACAAATGCATTCAGAATAGTCTGAGTACTCAGTAGTTATGTGAAGATGGAGACCTGCATTTTAATTCTAGACTAACTAACTTTGGTCAGCCTATTTAACCACGCTCTTATTCAGTTTCTCTAAAATTTAAGATTGTGTTTTGTGTTCCCCCGATAAGAAATGGGTGAAGAAGAATGGAATAATGTTTTAATATTTGAACTTTTAAGGGACAAAAACTAGGTCAGTAAAATTATCATGATGATATTTGTAGGAACATGAGTATTGGACTGGCTGATTTAATGCCCAATGAGAATTCTCCACTTATTTAATACATACTGAGGACCAGCCCTAGCCAGTTAGCTCAGTTGGTTGGGTTTGTCCCCATATGCCAAGGCTGCAGGTTTGATCCCAGTCCAATTTACGGCATAATATTAGAACTATAAGAATATAAAACATACAAAGCAGTTTTCCAGTGTGAAAAAGTGGTATTTACGTATTATCTCAAGACAGATATAATAAATAAAACAAGTGAAAATTATTGAAAATATATGAAGCCCTAGCCAGTTTGGCTCAATGGATAGAGCGTCAGCCCATGGACTGAAAGGTCCCAGGTTCGATTCCTTAGTTGCAGGCTCAATCCCCATCCTTCAGTGGAGTGTGTGAGGGAGGCAACCAATTGATGTGTCTCTCTTACATCGATGTTTCTCTCTCGCTCTCTGTTTCTCTCTCTCTCTTCCTCTCCCTTTCATTTTCTCTAAAAAAACAATGAAAATATATCCTCGGATGAGGATTAACAGTAACAACGAAAAAGAAAATATATGAAATATTCAACTTGGGCAGCTTTTATTACAGCCATATCAAATTGCTGAAAACATGTATTCAAAGATTGAATCTTGTAACAGATGACACTTAATTTATCTCCCTTCTAAATTAGATAATTATTCTTGCAGATTGGTGCTCCTAATGCGGTTACTATTTATTATGCCTTTATCCCTTTCTTGTGTTTAATTACAGTTCACAGTATATTGTAGATGTTAAATTGTTAATAAAATGACTGATTACACATCACTCCTCAGTACCATTCTATTTCAGGAGTAATTTGTAGAAAACCATATTTTCTCCAGTGTAACAGAAATATTAATGGGAACACAATCTAACATATATAAGGTGTCCCCAAAATTTATATACACACTTTGAATAATTATAAAGGCAGTGTTTATTAAAATACATTTCATTTTTAAAATTGAGCTATCAGCTGTCAAAGTGTGTATACATTTTTTGGGACACCCTATATATTATTTATAAACAGAAACAATCATAAATCTTTGGGATAAGGGCCAAGTAATTAAAGAACCAAAGAAAACACCCTCTCCAACCACTAGTACATGTTATAAGATTATGCAAATATTGAGTCCAATTTCATTATAAATGTACCATCGTTGTTAAGAAAATTAAAGCTTGCCCATTTCATTCCATAGAGGCTCACAGTCATAGACAAAGTTACCTGGAAAATGGTATGGAGGATCACAGAGAAGCACCATTCCTTTTCCTTCTTTCACTCTGACCTCAGGACGTTCCTCAGGTGGGAAAGGATCAAGATCTAATTATGAAAGCAAGAAGGAAGTATTCACTCTCTCTGGTCAATAGAGAGAGATAGTGATTGAAGTTCACCTTTCACCTGCTAACTCACTTTGGATGGTTCTTCTCAGGTGGATTGGTGAAGCCAAAGTCAATTCCCTGTTTCTAGGTGGTAGATTTATATGCACTACAGAAGACTTCTGTGGAGAACCTGAGCTTACAGATACTGGTAGTAGCCTACATAACTCTTCTGACAACCCTAAAGATTCCAGATATCCTAAACGTTTGCTTCACCTTTAGTAAAACGCTCAATAAGAATATCTGGAAATACAAGGATAACAGACAAAACCAGGGATCTACCAAAGAAAGCAATAAACTTAGAGACATGGACTCATTTGAAAGGTATATTTCCCTTTCTGAGGTAGGATTCCAAGGTGGAGAAGGAATTAGGGTGAAATGCAGGATCCTAGGTGAGAAACTTGAAGGTCAGCAATCTCTTGGTCCTTTTCAAATTCTGCGTTTTCCTCCATTCTAATTTCTTTTACTCTTCCCTATGTATTTGGAACTCACATTTTGCTTGGTTTCTGCATGCTCTACTATTTGATTCTTCATTAGTTTTACGGGAGCTCATTCTGTTGCCACCCTGCCTCATTCCGTATCTGTCATCAGTACTAAAATTATAAAATCTAATTGTTGCCGAAACCGGTTTGGCTCAGTGGATAGAGCGTCGGCCTGCGGACTGAGGGGTCCCGGGTTCGATTCTGGTCAAGGGCATGTACCTTGGTTGCGGGCACATCCCCATTGGGGGGTATGCAGGAGGCAGCTGATCGATGTCTCTCTCTCATCGATGTTTCTAACTCTCTGTCCCTCTCCCTTCCTCTCTGTAAAAAATCAATAAAATATATTTAAAAAATAAATAAAATCTAATTGTTATTTCTCTCAATATATTTATATCTCTGAAAAGTCATCCTCCTAATTCTTACCTTTGCCCATAAAAAACTAAATATCATCATATTTAGTCCTAATGTCTCATTTGAATGCTATTCCAATCCTCAGATACTTAGTTGATATTTCAACATAGATAACTTATCATAACCTCTGCATGTAAAGCAACCATTTAAATGCTTCCAACAACCCTTTAAATTGGTTTTATTTGCTCCCATCCCATTTTTTAAATAGAACAGAATGTTTCTACCCTTTGATTAGACTTCCTTTTTAAAATATATTTAGTTGCCCTAGCCAGTTTGGCTCAGTGAATAGCGTGTCGGCCTGTGGACTGAAGGGTCCTGGGTTCAATTTCAGTCAAGGGCACCTGCCTGGGTTGAGGGCTCAGTCCCAGTAGGGCACATGCAAGAGACAGTCAATCCATTATTCTCTCTCATCATTGATATTACTATCTCTCTCTCCATCTCCCTTCCTCTCTGAAATCAACAAACATATACTTAAAAAATAAAACATATTTAGTTAATTGCAATGGAATCAGTCGATTATTTCTACAAGGATTATTTATTACTTACAGTTCCACTGTTGTCACACCCAATTTAATCTGACTATTTCCTGACCCTGTTTCATTGCCTCCTAGTAATCACTACCATGTGGATCCTCTTAAAACATCATTTTCATCCTCTAATCAATTTTTCAAAAGATGTAAATGCTGACCTATACACTCACATACTGCAGCACCTGGAGTCCAGCTCCTCTCCCAAGGCACAATATCCCTCAGAACAACTTCTAACTGTTAGTTCAGCACAGTGTTTCTCAAAATATTTTTTTATTATTACTCACCCAAAGAGAAATTAATTTAATTTAAATTTAAAACAATTGATTTGATTAAATTATGCTTTAATTTATTCACAGTGAAATAAATTAAATATTAAGGGGTGAAACTTTGTCAGGTAGGATTGCATTTTGGAGAGCCACAAACCAGTATGCTGTAATATCCAAGATGGTTTCTCCCCACCAAGAACCAACTTTCACTCCCTTTGGAGTGGCATCACCCCCATTGAGAAAACATTTCCAATGATGCTAATTTTTACAAACTTATTCAAGATCTTTCAGAATATGGCCTTAGCTTATTTTCTATTGTTACCTTTCACTATTTCAAGTGCATTTATAATACCTCTCAGGATGCTTTGCTCTCCTGCATTTTTTTTCCTCTACACACAATTAAGGCCCACTAATCACATTAGACCCATCTATGGACACTTCCTCTCACTTCCTTTCTTCCTTATTGCTCCTCTTGCTGAACTCTTATGATAACATCTAAGTTTTACTCCACCTACACATACTTGTGCCTTGTAAGGTTACAATTACTTACATCCAAAGCTCAGGGTGGCTTCAGTGCTCCTGACCATCCCATAGTTGTTTGATGCTAAACAGTAGTAGACTCCAGCATCTCTCTGTTTGTCAGGGTTGTTGATAACAAGGTTTCCTCCTACCATACTGTACCGATCACTTGTCAGATCAATATCCCCATTATTCATTCTCCATCTATGAGAAAAAGAAATACATTTCATTAAATTGAACTTTGCACAGCTAATATCGTTCTAAAATAATATGGGGACAGCTCATTGTGAATTCAGGCAATTAAATAGATGGCTCACTGTGGTATTTCTTTATACACTATAATTGCATATTCTGGGCTCATGATTTATAATTTAGCTCAGGCACAGAAAGGTAAATGTTCGAGTGCATGAAATAGTTCCACTTTTTTCATGAAGCATCCCAAAGGACAAATACTATATTTAATTTTCTAGATAAATTGGTTCCTTAGCTGATATACATGGTTTATAAATGATGCCCATCTATGCACTAGTTCAATTCATGCATACATAGGGATGGTATTGAAATATTAAAATAATTACTCTGACAGAAATAAAATATAAAACAACATGTCAGTATTTTATTTTAATATCCAACTAATTTTTCAATAAAACAAACTAATTGAAATCAGGATTTTCTCAGTAAATGTCATAATCTGACCATAGAGGTCTATCACATAATTTGAAAATGATAAAAATCAATGGAGTTTTGATTTCCAAGCCACAGATGTAGTATTGTAGATATGGGGATTATGTTATAAATAAATTGACTAGAAATAGGAATCCAACTTTCTCAGTGGGATGATAAGAAGAATGCATGTGGACAGTAGTTTTCAATTTAGCTGCCCACCTGCATAATTTTATAGTCATTCTGTATCAGGGTTCATCCTTAAGGTTCCTTGTCTTCCACAGTGCTATAAGATAAGAGCTATCGCCCTAGCTGGTTTGGTTCGGTGTATAGAGTGTCAGCCTGTGGACTGAAGGGTCCTGGGTTCGATTCAGTTCAGGGGCACATGCCCAGGTTGCCAGCTGGATCCCCAGTAGGGGGCATGCAGGAGGCTGCTGATCAATGCTCTCTCATCATTGATGTTTCTATCTCTCTCTCCTCTCCCCTCCTCTCTGAAATCAATAAAAAAATATTTTTAAACATTTGTAAGATAAGAGCTATGGTCAAATAGGGGCTATGGTTGCAGTTATTTCCTGGCACAGTTCTGATTAGGGTCAGAATCTTGCCAAAGAGGCCTAAGAATATTTGGAACATTCTTAGTTTTAAATTTTACAAGGTAGCAGGTGATTTCAAAGCAAACACGGAAAAACCTTGCTTTGTGTTTTAAAAAATTACCAAATTGCAACCCAATAAAATCCTCTCCCTTCCCACCTGATGGCACTCTTGTCTCTGTTTAACCATCCAATGTCAAATTGCTTAGCATTTGGTTTCCCTGTTGGCCAGTTCCAGTTGTTATGTTTTGTTTTGTTTCTTTCCCCAAAACAGTATGTTGACTCCAGATTTTTGTTTATTGCCTTAACTTCCTCCCAGGGGATCTGATTCTGCCTTTGATGTCATATAATAATCAAGTTTTGCTGTGTTTGGGTAAGTTCACAGGTCTATTTAATTTTCAGAAACACCCACAACATTGTTGCAATCCCTTTCACACATCGTTAAATGCAATTTTATCTGAGTCCTTGTTATTGGGAGAACAAGGAAAGTTAACAAAACCCTTAAGGCAGGTAAGTGGAAGGCAAAGTTCCCCATTGTACCTTTCAGGATGTTACCATGAATAACAAATTATCACAGTACGTGCCACAGATATAAAACTACCATGTGAAGGACAAATTGCAGGATTACCAAGGTCAGCAAGACTTGCCCCAAATATTAAGTAAATTTTTAAAACTTCAAATGTTCTTTCCCATCAGACAAACTAAATCCTTAGCTAAATTTTTTTCTAATTATGCTGTCGACGGCAGACAGCTTTCATAACAAACGAGACATCTGCTTTTCCCTGCCAGCTCTCTACATTAATGTGTAGTCAGGCCACACTTGTCCTGGCAACTTCTGTGCTGTGCCACCTGTGGGAGGGGTATTTGCCAAGCGAAGTTTTGCTTCTTATCTTTACTTTTAAAATTTTGGTAAGAACACTTAATGGGACTGGAGGGAGGGGGAAATAGGGAGTTGCTAATTGCAATGTACAAAACTTTAGTTATACAAAGCTTTGCTTCTACTGTCTTTGTGGGGGATAGGGGTGGCAGTGGGGCGCGGCAAGGAGGAGCTCGTGTTTTTAGAACACTCTGCAACAACTTGTGTGTTGTTGCTTCCTTTCCAGCCTGGAGGCTGATTTGCTAAGGTTCCATGTATGCATGTCAAGGACACAAAGTCACAGAATAAGAACCACGGAAATAGCTTTTGAGATGCTGTCAAACGATCTAGAAAGATGCATACTAAAAATTACACGTTTCTTTGAAAATCACAAAACCTGTGTTTCAGTCCTGGGTCTGTGATTTACTCACTTTGAAGAAAGTCAATTTACTTATTCAGGGCTCAGCTTCCTCTCCTATAAAATCATGTGCTTGGATTAGATCTCCTCTACAGCTCCTGTTGGTGATACTATTCCATGTCCATAAATTCCCATTATGTATGGCTTAAGGGTAGAATAAGTCTAGCCCATCAAATATATTCAAAACAAACGTATAATTTATAATTTATAACATATATACTTATATTGCACTCCCATGCATGAAATTGAAACAATAAAAATAATTTCAAAGGGATAGGGATGTGGTTTCTAAATTCATGTATTTTGTTTTAAGAATAATTTTGATATAGCCAGAGGCAAGTAAAAATGAGTTCAATTAGAATTAAATGGGGGGGAAAGTGGTATTCTCTTTGATAACAACTTTTTATAACAATAGAAAAGTCAATTTTATATCCAGGAAAAAAAATCTACTATTAAAATCAACCTTGTTTAATGACAACCTTCAATTAAGTGAGGTGACATTAACATACTAGAGCCCCAATTTCTCCATCAATCACTTGCTTTGTCTTCATGGAACCATTCCATACGTGAAATTCAAATCCATTGGCATCTGTTTAATTTTTGAATCTTATTTTTTGCATCAGGCTAGAAACTGTTAATATATTTTTCTGAATCATCCGAAGCAGGAAAACCCATTGTTACATTTTTTTAAAGTTATTTGTTATATCATCAATAGGTACCCCATAAAAATAGAAAAAAAAAAGATTTATATAGATTGTTCAATAGGTAGAGACATTTAAGAAATGTGCTGTGTTGTCTGGATATATATTCGAGACTATTGAAAAAAATGTGTAGCTTTCTAGAATTATTTATGCAAGCACTTTAAATGAAGTTAATATAGAAATGTTATCCATCATTTGTAGGTATAAGTTATCTAGGTCAATACATATAAGAACATTTTATCTTCACATGTGCATGATCTCCATAGAACCTTTTGCATGATTAGTATGATTTCCATCACACAATTTTTAAATTGATAATGTCAAATGGCACTGGCTTTATTTTTGCAGAAAATAGTAAGCAAATTATTTATTTGCATATGTTTAAGAAAATTACTATCTATTTAGGCATTTAACAACTTTTTTAAAAATCACTTGTCTGCCAACATTTTTGTTAAAGTCCCTGGACTTTGTAGAAAGCCTTATAGCACAGCTGTCTCAGTTGGTACTGGTCACAGATGCTAACCTGTAATCCCTAGTTCACTACACCATTTGGAAAAAAAGAAGTGCAGTACGTTACTTGTAAACTGGGAAAGGGCTGGCTCGTGCCCTACAGTTGAGTGAAACTTTTCCTTCTGGTGATTCCTCTGGATAAATGGTATTAATTGGTTGCTCTTCAAAAATTGGTCCAAATCCTTTGTCTTCCTCAGAAACTGTAAGGAAAATGAAATTATTTTACATTGTGCTGGTTTATAAGTAAAAAAATAAAATAAATTTGGGAACATTAAAAAAGTTTTTTAGAAAAAAAAAAGTCAGAATCACAGAATCTCTATTTTTATTCAGACTGAAGATAATTTGCTTCTATAATCCTGAGGAAAACATTTAGGTTTTTATTTAAAAAATGTTCCTGCCCCTCTCTCAGCATTTCTCCCAAAGCACTCTGTGTGGCCATGCTTAACTGCACACAGCTCCTCAAACAGCCATGTTTCCATGCCTCTGAGCTTTGCACGGGAGGTTCTTTTCTACAATCAGCATCAACATTTGTGCGGTCCTTTATGACTTAGCCATAGAGTCCACTCCTTCAAAAAGCCACATTTCAGCTGGCCTAGCTCATTTGTATTCCCATAACTCTTTGTCCAGCATATGGTACCTATCATGGGATTCTCTTTGTTGTTGCTGTTGTTAAACCTCAACCGAGGATATTTTTCCATTGATTTTTAGAGGGAGTGAAAGGGAGGGGGAGAGACAGAGAGAGAGAAACATTGATGTGAGAGAGACACATCAATTGGTTTCCTCCCAAACACGCCCCCACCAGAGCCAGGGGTGAAGCCTGCAACAGAGGAACATGCCCTTGACCAGAATCAAACCCAAGACTCTTCAGTCCTAGGACTGATGCTCTATCCACTGAACCAAACTGGCTAGCACTATTGTTTGATAGCTTTCTGTTCCACTAGATTGTAAATACTTGGGGACAGGTGGCTATGTCCATAATCTTGGTATAATACTCTTCTTTGCTATCTGTCTAGTATCTGCAATAAATAAGAACTTAACAACTTTTGAACAGCAGAATAAATTAATTTCTAGATGCTCTGGGGAAATTAGTTCCTTTCCTGGGTCAATTCTTATTTTTTTCCCAAACATGTGACCAACACAGGTACTTAGCAACATCTAGAACAATCAACAAATTAACATGAATATGGGAACTGGCCAACTGGTTTAAAATCCATCACAAAAATATACACGTTGGAAAGCAGTTGTTCCTGACACTGCATCCTCTCTGGACAAGAAGAGGAATACCTCACAGCCATTGGAGGGGAAGAGAATCATTCCACGTCATCAATATGACAGCATTTATAGAACAGAGCTAAGAGTCATATGTCCCAAATGAATTAATACTGATATGTATGGCTAGAAAACAGGAATATTCTTACATGGGATCACTGTAATATATTTTCTAGATCCAAACTATGGCTCACTTCTCCAATTTATTGTGTCTGCTCTAACATCAACCTTGAGGATGAGAGCTTTGTTCATTTCCCTTAACAAACAGCTTAATTAAGTCATTTAAATCTTGCCTTGGTCATGTTTAACACTGCCTCTCCCAGCCTACTTATTAACCTCCATAGCATGGGGAGAATAATAAAATATATCTCATTAGATTATTGTGATAGTTATTTTGAGACGATATATGTAAGACAGGACTATACCTGGCTTATAATCAGCAATTAATGTTATTTTCCCTCTCGATGACAAATTATATGTATACTAGAGGCCCGGTGCACGAAATTTGTGCACTCAGGGGGGGTCTCTCAGCCTGGCCTGTGCCCTCTCGCAGTCCAGGAGCCCTCGAGGGATGTCCAACTGCCATCTTAGTCCCACTCTCCATTCGAAGTGGAACTAAGCTGGCAGTCAGACATCCTTAGCGCTCGCCAGCCATGAGCCTGGCTTCTGGTGCACTGACCACCAGGGGGCAGCTCCTGCATTGAGCGTCTGCCCCCTGGTGGTCAGTGCATGTCATAGTGACCGGTCATTCTGCTGTTCGGTCAATTTGCATATTAGCCTTTTATTATATAGGATATTTCCAAATACTCCACTCCCATCTGCCCTTTATAGGAACAGATAATTAAACATTAAGGAGATAAAAATATGAAATTAATTTCCAACATGTTATTGAATTTATTTTCCATGTTGAGAAAATCTTATATTTAATTTATGTTCCTTTGCTCATTTTCTAGATCAAAAAGCAGAACACTTTATATCACATTAGTGTTTTTGGTAAGTATTATTTTATAAATATAGGTCCCTTGCTTTTTTAAATTTTTTCATTTCTATGAAAATAATGTATTCTAATAAGTAGGTTAGTAATTGCTGTATACATTTTATTTTAAGAACTTGTTTGGACCCTAGAAAGGTAAATTACTCAAAACAAGTTTTTGAATTGCATTGACATGCTCAGTGTGAACCTCTGAATGCCAACTTCCTAACCCTCCCAAAGAGTGTCTGAGGTCATCACTCTGTTAGCTCAACTAGGATGCTCAGATGAAGGGAAAGAACTTACTAGGCTTTGCAAAGGATCCACCAATGCAAACATTTTACTCTCTACTGACAAAAGATTCAGTCACCTATTGATTTTTTTTTCTAGAGCCATGGAAAAATTAGATGACAAATTATAATGCTTTGGAAGCATATGGAGTTAAAGGACACAAGAAATTAAAAAAACAAATAGGTATCATGTTTTCAATATATATTATTATTTTTAAAGTATATGCCCTTTTTCTTAGTGGGTAGGATCTTCTGAAAAGTAGAATAAAATTATAAGTGACTTTTCTCACGTAATTGAAGAAAAAAACTAAAATCACACTATTTAATCTGCTCTTAATGCAAATTCATTTATTTTCTACAATATGGTTATAAGTTATTGCAGGAGGAAGTTCATTTCACAAAAAGATTAACACGAAAGAAAGAAGTCATAGATGAATATTTGCTGTCAAATTTACAAATGTGTGTGAGCTGCAAAGTCTCCTGCTTCTTCCCACACCATTCTCCGCTTCGAGATTATTATCATCAGGTAGTTGGACAATCTAAAATGGGATGCTTCACCTCTCACTGTGTGGAAATGGCCCACTGTCATCTTGCTATTCTATGTCATTTCTGGAAATTGTAATTACAATTCATGCTCGAGAGTAATTTTTTATTCATTTTACATCCATTTTGAAACAAATTCTATTTCTCATTCTGTAATGTCATCTCAATCTGTTGGTTATCAAACATAATCTTACATAATTATATTTATTGCAAAAAGAGTCTCAGGGAGAAAAATCTATTAGAAAAAAGCAATGGTGACAAAACTTGAACAGTCTAATATTGGAATTTTTACAGTGTTTACAATGCTATAACAGGGTTATGGACTGTGTTACAAGCTCTCTTGAAATACAGTAACTGTTTCAACTCTCTCAAAGCATACTTCTTCCAGACAGTGCAGGCTCTTCTCTGCTGTCAGCTTTTCATCACCGGTGAGAGAACAAGGACATTTAGGACTGGAGCTTTAAATGCTCTGGTGCCCCAATCTGTTAGGATCGGATTGCGGGTAATAGGTAAACTATAGTAATTTATCATAACTAAAATGGGAAGGAGTTGGCCTCAAGAACGTGCAGCAATCACTCATTAGAACAAAGACTAGGTCAGGTTAGCAGGAAGGTTGACTAAATTTTCTCTTGCATGGCTTTACCCGCCCAAGAAGAGCCAACCGCATTTCTTCATAGCAACCACTTCTTTGACATAATGGTCCACCCCTGAAGCCTCTAAACCCTGTGTTTTGCATCACTGTCTGGGGATCTTCTCACACCTACCATAATGTCTGTGTTTGTATGCTGCCGTAAGCCTGGGAATGTCTGAGGGCACAGAAGCTGGGAGGGGCCAGGGAGGGGCCTTCCCTCCAGGTTCAGAGGGGCCTTCCCTCCAGTTTCAGAGGGGCCTTCCCTCCAGGTTCAGAGGGGCCTTCCCTCCAGGTTCAGAGGGAGCACGGCCCTGGTAACACTGGTTTTGAACTTCCAGTCTCCAGAGCTGTGAGACTATTTTCTGTTTTTCCAAGCCACTCAGTTTGTGGATAGCAGTCCTAGGCAACTAACACATGTATTATCCTTATTATATAAGTAGTTTAAGTACTATCTAAAGTTCATAATAAACTGTTAAACTTTAATGAACTAGCCTTTCCCAAATTAAATGAACAATTATGTCCTTTCTAATATAATTCCTATGAACAACCTGCAGAACAAGTGTTCTTTAAAATACCGACCTAACACACCCCATATTTTCCCATCCCTGTACTTTCATTTGTGCTACTTCCTCTAAGATTAGCTCCATTTCTAACATTTAAAATACCTACTACCTCCAGCATTAAATATTTCTTAATTCCTCAAAGTAGTTAAAGTGTTTTTTATATACTATATACTAGTAGCCCTGCGCACGAATCCATGCGCCAGTAGCTCTCTGCTGCCCTCCTGTAGCTCCTTGCTCGCAGCCCCACCCTCCTGTAGCTCCCCCTATCCCCCTCCTCCCTTCCCGCCATATCTTGCTGCCCTGCCCCCTCCTGCAGATCCCTGATCTGGTCATTATGCGGTTGGTCATTATGCCTCAAGGCATAACAGATAATTAGCATATTCCTCTCTTATTATATAGGATTTTTACTGATTTCAGAGAGGAAGGGAGAGGGGAGAGGGAGATTAGACATCAATTATGAGAGATAATCATTGATTGGCTGCCTCTTGCACGCTTCCTACTGGGGATAGAGTCCACAACCCCAGCATGTGCCCTTGACCGGAATTGAACCCAGGACCTTTTAGTCCGCAGGTGGACACTCTATCCGCTGAGCCAAACCAGCTAGGGCTAAATTGTTTTTTATATTTTTCTTATAAATCTGTTACTTAACTTTTCTTATTCCCTATTCTATGGTAAGATTCTTTAAGTCAGTTAATGATCTTTATATAGCCTACATGTGGTGATTCCCGACTAATGAGGTGGAAACAAAAATAGCTTTGGTGAAATTCAGGCTAAGACTTTCCTTTCTCTTAATCCTTATAGCCACCTAAAAGTGGAAGCTCTCTATAAATATCCTTGCTTTTTATGAATATCCGGGCATGAATATCCTAGCTGCATCATATAAGTTGTAGTCATGGTTGCTCAGTGATTCTTCCTGAGTATTCGCTCTCCTCCCTATAGAGCAGTGGCTTTTATGTTACCAGTTTTACTATACTTATTGAGCACCTATTATATAGTTACTGTGCTAGAATCTATTGTCACATCTTTTTCTTAGTTTTAAGTTCTCATAAGAATCCTGTGACTTTTACATATTGGAAAGTTGAGGTTAATAGAAGGTGAATAGTTTAACAAGATTACATCGTGAGTGAATACCAGGTTGCAAATGCAACTCCCAGGTTGGTCTTACTCTGGACTCTGTTTTCTTCACCATATCATACTGCCTCTATTTCTGGCAAGAACTGTTCAGTGGTTGAAGTAGGTCTACATAGGGTTGTTAATTATAATATATAATAACAAACAATACATTTTGCAATATCTTTGGACTTCTTCTTAAACTGAATCTTAAGCTTCTAAGTCCATTACTTTTAATTCTCTCTCTCTCTCTCTCTCTCTCTCTCTCTCTCTCTCTCTCTCTCAGCAATGTTTAATAAGTTAAATTTTTTAACTTATTAAAAATAAGTTAGGTTTTTATAATATTTAAAATATTGTTCCAAAATTTAATAGCATAAGATTGTTATAAAGAATACAAGAACAACACAGGCCACATTGAATATTTTCCATCTGTTGCAAGACTCTAAGACAGTGATTTTCAACTCCTGTGCCTCAAGAATTTTTAAAACATGCAATACCTGATTATTTAGTCAGGGGCATGGACCTCTTTTCCCTTAGACTGTCATATAAAAAAATAGCAACAGCCAGCACCAAAATAGCCACCAAAATTATACCTATTTTTTTTGTCAGATCAGCAAAAAAATATATTTTTTTGGTGTGCCTCAAAATTTTAGTAATTAGTTTATGTATGACATGGGATGGAAAAGGTTGAACATCACTGCTCTAATATGGTATTAGAATATACTATTAGATATTGTATCCATTCATTCATTTTGGCAATCAAACATGTTGCCTTATGACTCCAGATAAAGCTTCTTTCAAAATTCCCATGGGGTTTAACGTTAACCATTTGGCTTTAAGTTTATAGAGTTGGTAGCTTGAAACAGAGATGAGATATGATTCATTTGAAGAAAGTTATTTTTAAAATTTACCCTTTCATCAACTTACCTCCATGACCATACCTTCTGTGCCATGTAAACTCTAAAAATGAAAGAAAAAAGATTTTAATCCCAAAGCAACTCTTCAAGTTGTGGTTTCAAATATTACTCAACTACTGAGGTACTAGTTAATGAAATGAGATTACCAGTCCTTTACTATTAAGGTTAAAGTATCAAAACAGCTTTGCAGACATTTGTCTTTGCAGTTTAAAGTTGTAGTGCTAAAATTTATGGTAAACAAAATTAGTATGAATATTTAGTACTAATAAAATTATTTTAGTTTTATTTAATTCATAAGACAGTGACAATAACCCTACCACAAAAATTTTTCTTTATTATATTTGCACAATATATGTATATATGCATACAAATATATATGTATAATTTCTGTTGTTATATCAATGTCATTAAAATTGTTAAGTACTGCTTAAATTATAGATTTTTTGGGATTCTTAAGTCATAATAATTACTCCCCAAAATAAAATAGCATTTTTAATTTCTTTAATAATAAATAGGATACAATAGAATGTCCATTAGGTCAGCATTAAGCAATCAATGGGGATTGATAAATGATAGAATCCATTTATGTCTTGAATTAATAGCAACTCAAGTATTTACTTAGTTAAGGTAATAGAGATGGAGGTATTAGAAAAACTGATTGTTAGAAAACATGCTGCTTCAGAGAAAAATATGATATACTTCTCCTTGCAGAAAAGATTTCTGAATCCTTCAAATTTGTCTTTGAAAAATAGTATTTATTTGTCCTAAAAACTACAGCATTCTTAAAACTGCCTTGTTATTCTTAATGTGCCTGCACATATTTTTTAGATTATTTTAAAATTGTTTTTCATAAGACTGACCAGCTAGTTAATATAAAATAAATTATATTAACTTAACAAATAAATAAAGAAGAAAGGTAACAAAAGCTAAAAACCAAGTACTAATTATTTTGCCATATTTTACTTTTATTTATGCTAATGAGGTTATTTAAGTCTAGTGTATCTATATAGTGAAAATACTATATAATGATGAGTTGTTAACTATCTTTTTCAAACTACACTAAATGTTTTCAAGTTGAAATAGGCTACAGTAGGACTATTAACCCCCCAGAAATTGACAAATGCTACTCAGCAGTGTTTTTTCCCCCTTCCCAGATATCCTGATTTTACACATTTACCAGCATACCACTACATACGATTGACTGAGTCTTGTGAAATTTTAATTGAAAGTAAATTAAAAATAGAGTTAACCTTGATATACATTAATTTACTTGCATGACCCAGGTGTCAAAAGAAAATATTATAATTTTCTACACCAGATTTAATGAAGTGAACACACATATTGATTATTTAGACATTATTTATGGAAACTTGCAAAGAGTATTTCTTACCTGATAGACAGGTTGTAAAAGATAATATCACAAGGTGACTAACCAGCAGCCACATTTTCATCTTGTGTTCAGAGAGGTTATGTGCAATTTTCAAAAACAGCTTTAGCTTTATGGCAGTTGGATAATATTAAAAGCTGCATCAAGGAAAGAAAAGAAGAAAAGAAGGGAAACAAAAGGAAGGAAAAATGTTTGTCATTTGGGTGCAACAGCATTATTAATTTTACCTTATTTTATATTCCTTGTTTTTAGACTATGTTTTAGTTTATTTAAATACATTTGTAAACCCCATGTAGTAATGGAAAGACTAGATTCTCTGAGTACTGACACTGTATGACCATAAGCAAGCCAATCAATTGGTATGTTTTAGCTTCTAACAGTTTAACAATTGAGTATCATATTATCTTTTCTACAAACTTCACAGTTGTAAACATTTCAATATCATTTTTTTATTAAAGATTGAATTTATCTGAAGGTCTGGTAGGTACAAAGATTCAACTAATGATTTGTTTGTATAAGAGCTTTGGCAAACTCAGGCATTATACACTAGCATTATTTGTTGATGGTTTGTGGAAAATTTTTGCCAAGAATGCTGATTTTTAAATGTTAAAATATATTAATTAATAATAAAGTTGTTCCCCTTCACTTCTTTCATTTATTCATTTCACAAATGTAAATAATTGCTCCTCATATGTCAGGAAGGGAGAATCTAAGATTTATGGGGCCAAATCATTAAAAGTTGGAGAGCTGTATTTAAGAACAAGAGGAGAAAATTACTAATACAAACTAAGCTATAAAAAGAATATCTTACTTTTATAAATCCCCTCCAAATTTATGAGCACGTGATTATATTGGTGAAGCCTTATATATTACACCCAGGGCCTTGGGATAACCTCACGTAAATGAGGGGATCCACAACTTAAGCTTCATCATGTTTGTGGTAAATCCACCTCTACGAACAAGCATATAGACAAATGAATAAAAAAGAAAGACATCGTTTGTTTACCCTTAAGAAGTTCACAGATCAATGGGAAGCATGTGTATACAGTTCAGTGAGAGAGCTGTTTGGATCTATGTACTATTAAGGTTGGAAACGTGTTAATCACTTTAATGGAAAGCATTGTAAGAAACATCAAGGTGGGCACAGGTCTGACTGTGGTAGACAGGGCATTGGGGTGAAGGTACTGCACTCTTAGGTTTAAGTTATTTGGTGGATGCAAAACCCAACTGCTTCTTACTAGAACTTGTTGAGAGCAACATGCCCCAGGGCCATAGAAAGAGACCTCTTCAACTGAGATACCATGGAAGTGTCAATATAAAAAGACATTCATTCATGTTTTCAAATGATATATAATAGCCTAGGAAAATCTCATGACATACAGTTAGATATCATAAAAGAAATTAAAAATGAGCCTGAAAGCATTTCCTAAAAGAAAATACCTAGTGCTATAATGTTCAAGATATAATATTTCAACACTTTCTATAATGTGAAGATAAAATGAATACTGATTGCTTGCATTATAATGACATGCTAAAGATCCTTGTTATGTTTTTAGACCATATTTACTCCCATCCAACCACTCTATCCTGATTTGCCAGACTCCTAGCATTTTCAGAAACTTACAAAAATATTTATTATACTACATGGGCCAGGACAAATATATTTTCCCTTTTGTTGTATAGATTATTGTGAAGTGAAAAATCATTTATTTTGAGATAAAGTTGGTGGAATTCTTAGAGGAAACAGTAAAAATGGGTCAAATTAGCAATAGGATATATTTAAAATATTTTTGCAAAGGAAAAAATATTCAACAGACAAATTTTTAAATGACAGGGTTAATTTATGATCAATTTATTTTTCTTGGACATATGTGAGAAGGTGACAACTATACATCTATATAAATTGCATTAAGCCTGGACTTTTAAATTTTAAATTAATTTTATTTCTTTTATTAAGTGGGGCTGATCAGGGGGAGAAAAAACAGATATATAAAAGTGAAGAATAAAGAAACATTTTTTTTCAGGAGGCAGGGAAATCAATAGTGATCTATGAAAGGATTTTTAGCTTTTTATTTTGTTGATGGGTGTATAATTTCATTAGTATTTTAATATAGACCTAAGTGAAAATTATTTAAACCTGTAAACATTGTTTATAACTTCTAGAGTTTGTCTCAAAATAATGTGCAATTGAGTACTTTTTTAGCCTGTTGGTTCCTAATTCTTCTCATTGAGTTATGCACACTAATTAGAATGACTTCTTTTAATGAGGAAAAAGGTAGAAAAAGCAAACACATAAACTATGCCCAAACTGTTGTGTTAAATCAAAAATTATTTTAGTAAAGATTAATCTAGGTTATATATTTGCAAACATTTTGCAGATTAAAAGCATATGAAGTTTAATGTGGCAGTATCAGATTTTAAATAATTGTAATTTACCAATTTAAAAAGTGTTATAATTTGAGAACTCAAAATAATTCTAAATAATAACTCTAAATAATAAACATATTCAACTCTATGGAAGGGATGCTGCTGCAGTTTTGAGTGTAGAGGAAGCACCATTGACCAGAGAGAAAAATAAATATAATTACTGTGAGGGTAGCCTTCAGATTTTTAATATTGCTGAGTTATGTAAAATTTTGGTCTTTTTATGTCATTAAATTTACAGGCTTCTGGAAAAGAAGGAGAACTTCTTTTAAGGAAGTTCTTAAAAGGAAGTTCTAAAGGAAGATTAGCTATGTCCACATAGCTAATGATTTCAGAGCAAGTGATTTCAAGAAATTAAAAATAAAATACAGAAGAATTTCCTAGGTCAAGGATGTTATTTAACATTTCCTTCTCAAATGTGGGCATAGTGACAAGGCATAGTCAAAAGGGATCAGAGTAATGGATACATGGAACAGACTGACAGAGGTCAGAGAGGAGGGGATGGATGGGACTGGATGAAAGAAGTGAAGAGATTAGCCAAAGAGCATGCAGGCATAGCCCTTCACAACAATGTAGTGATGGCCAGAGGGAGGGGTTGTGGGGATGGTTGGAGGTGGGTAAAGGTGGGGGAAATGGGGGACATCTATAATAGTGTCAACAATAATAAAAGGAAGGGAGGGAGAAAGGGATGGGAGGGAGGGAAGGAGGGAGGGAGGGAGGGAGGGAAGGGAAGGGAAGGGGAGGGGAGGGGAGGGGAGGGGAGGGGAGGGGAGGGGAGGGGAGGGGAGGGGAGGGGAGGGAAGGGAAGGGGAAGGGAAGGGAAGGGAAGGGAAGGGAAGGGAAGGGAAGGGAAGGGAAGGGAAGGGAAGGGAAGGGAAGGGAAGGGAAGGGAAGGGAAGGGAAGGGAAGGGAAGGGAAGGGAAGGGAAGGGAAGGGAAGATAAAAGAAAGGAAAAGGAAGGTCAGGGGAAGTCAGATCTTTTTCTAAGTTTGGCTCAAACATTCTTTAGCTTGCAACTTTGGGCAAGTTACCTCACTCTAATTTTCCTCATGTACAAAATATGGAAAGAATGTCTATTTCATGAAACTAGTATAAGGGTTGCATGAGGTTATAGATGTAAAATGTTTACCATGAAAGTATTTGATAAATATCTACTTATTATTCTACTAGGCAATAGGCCTGTCAGTCTAGGGACACACCTCTGATTTATTGTTTTGCCTCTACTGTCTGGCACAAAGTAGTCACTGATATATACTTATTGAATAAATGAAAGGATACATGTGTTATTCCATAACTGTATTCCCAAGCACTTTCATGAAACAAACTGAAATTTAACTTCAATTCCTTAAAATAAGAATAGAATGGTGACAGTAGGTAACAAGAAATTTCTCTTCTTGGGGCTTTGGTCTTTGTTAGAGATTAAAATATACTCTAGAACATGATATTCTAAGTAGCAATATTTTACAGCATTTTAATATATACTTTATTAGTATTGTTTGAAGTCTGTACTTCAAATTGAATATGTACACTTTAGCAAAAAAGAAAAAAGGATTATTATTTTGAGCTTTTCTGTGTCATATCTTTTCCTTCACTCCAAAATATTGCCTATTTCAATAGGACAGCGAGTCATCACCCTGGCAGCATGTAATCTATTTCATTTAATGGGTTTCTTGCTATTCCCATATAAAAGCATCTTTCACATCTTGTTCACATACTTGTGTTCTGCTGGCGATTTGTTCTATTGTGTCACCAGTTATCCCATCACTCCTGACCCCCTGTTCACATCCCTGGGCAGTGCGGCAGAAGAGAGAGGCTGAACCCTTCCCTGTTCATGCAGAAGAACCTGCTTTCCCCATTTCTTCCTGGAGGACAGGCCACTCAAATTCACAGCTCACTCCCCTGCCACCATAGGCCTTGAACTGTTGGAGGCAAATGAAATAGCAGAGGAAGAAAACAAATAATGCTGACAATGGTGTGACAGTTACAGGAGCAGACATTTTTGCTTCACACTAATCAAAATAACAGAATGACCAGAAACAGGAGAGCATTCCTGTCCCAGAGGCAACACTGTGCTGGCCAGCTCCCTGAACTCGTTGGCTTTCTCATTCTCTCAGCCTAGGTTTTACACCAGGTACTGCAGACACAGTTATCTCCCAACCCACAATGGCTCAATAGTGTCTAGTGATTGGCGTGTCCTTGATGTGTACTGGCACTACATTAATTTCCAAGACAATTCAACTTCATTTCTCCAGCACTCTTCATTAAATCTCTTACTCATACATTAAAGCAACAACAAAAATATAATAAGGAAACATAGCATGACATTCTTTTCCTTCCTTTGCCTTCTTTTTTTTCCCACACTTGTTTTCTTCCCCACTTTTCTCTCCTTAATTTAGGCAATGCTAGGGTTCTCCTTTGAGAAATTTGCACCACATGTAGGTATTCATTTTTCAGCTGGAAAGACATCATCTAGCTCTCCTGTTTTTTGTTTTTTGTTTTTGATTTGTCAGAGGATAACCCAAATAAATTATTCAAAACAGCATCAACAATACATTAAAAAGCATTTAGCCATAGCAATTATTCACAAAATATTTCATACTGCTATATAATGAAATGATGTACCATCAAGACAATAAACTAATATTTCATTGAACTAATTACTATACAATCATTTACACTGATTGAAAACAAGATCCTAGAAATATTGATTAAATATATGTAGAGAAAAGCTAAATAATATTTTATGTAGTATATATATTAGAAAATAGTCACATCTCTGTTTCAGAAAGAATAAAAAAAGATTTTTGGGATATGTCAGGAATCTATCCTGATCTATCCTTAACATAGCCCATGAAAAGCTAAGTTAATAAGAAAATTTAACCTACAATTTTACTCATGATGCTCACCTGGTCCTATACTACATCTGGACCTAAAGAACATTTGCTATAAAGTTCTATATCCAGGAAACAGAGGAAGCTTGTTGGAGTTAAGCACAGGTTAGTCTAGAAAAGACACCAATGTCTCCTACTCTGCACTGTAAAACCAGGGGACGTTTTATCTTCAGATTCACTCTGAAATTCTGCCTCTGCTGCCCAGTCGCTTAATCTTCCTGAGGTGTCAGTCACCCAGTCTGGACCATAGAAAATTAAGTTCCTTCTTCAGACAATTAATGTGAGGACTAAATCATGTATGTTATGGATACGTGTTTGGGTATGTGTGTGTAAAAGTCCTTGGTACATTCCAGAAGTCAAAATAGTAAGGTGGAATAAATAAAATTTTCCAGAGATAAAATTAGTTTTGAATTTTTAAAATGCTAATCCTTTAGAAGGGGGATGTTGTATACACTATGGACATTAAGTACTGCCATATCAATATTACATCTTTCCAGTTAATTTTCAGATTATTACATGGAATTTAAACATAGGTGACACAACTTCCTCTAGATGAATAAATGCATATTTTGGATGGTCTTAGTCTCTAGGCTCATACTGACTTCTGTCACCTCGCTCATCAAATTATTACTGTCTCTGTTTAACGGTTCTTCTGAAAAGTCATTAACAATGTTTTGGCAACTTACTGCTATGGCCAAATATACTTAGTAAAAATTTTTGAAGAATGTGCCTTTCTAAACCTGGGAATAACCTTACACACATCCAAGGAAAATACCCATTTTCTGAAGGTGGTTATAAATAACACCCTTGTGTTCTAGAATAGAGTCACATCCTGCCCAACTAGCAGATAGAGTGTAATGGTCTTGATGCAACTGCGTTAGCCCGTGAAAGGGCCTTCCACTTGATTGTGTGTGAAGTATACATACAAAGAAGTTCAGAACACTTCAGTCAATATAACACCAGCAGACTGTGCAGTGCAATGACTTGGAAGCTGCTCAGGGACCTGAAAATCTAAAGGTGTTTGAAGATGTGAACATTAACTGAGTGCTGACAGCACAGCCTGCATGTTATAAACTGGCAGCTCCCCTTTTTAGATCATTGGTTTTATGATTAAGTTAATTGCTCATTTATTTTTAAAATGACAATGCATACAGAGGAACTTAAAAATAGTGGAACCCCATTTGTGGTATTCATAGCACATGTTTTTCACAGGCTAATGTAAGCCAAGGATGTCACACAAGACTATAATTGATGCAGTCATGTTTATTCATTCGGATAGTTTCAGGAAACCATCACGTTTAGGTGGCAGAATAAGTAGAAGGTCAACATCTACTTTGTCTCAAAATTTAGGAGTGTGTGTATAGTGTGGTTAGGTATCTCTTGAAATTTAAAGAAATATAGAAGGACCCTGCTGACTCTAAACTATTTCCCCTATGAAACTGACAAGGTGCCTATCTTACACAATTATTTTGATTAAAATTACAAAATTAAGATGTTAATGCAAACTGGAAATAGTAATAATAGTAATAATGAGCAAATCAGGCAATATGATTTATTGATTATTTGCAATTCCAAGAATTACTGTCTTAGTCAATCAACAAGAGAGGGGTTGTTTGGTCATATAAGCTTTAGAACCAAACAGACATTTGTGGGATTCTACTCAAACCCTTCCCATCAGCAGATTAATAAGAATAACTATAATACTATAATATTAATATTCTCAAGGGTAAAGTCATATTTTCACTATTTTGAATCACCGGGATGGCAAAAAACAAAAAAAATGCTGCTCAAAATATCAGAGTAATAGTAAATGAAGAATAAAACATTGTAGTAGGCATTGGGGAAAGGTAGTATGGAGTAGAACTGATCATCTCTGTGCTGTCATTGATTTACATAAAGGATCAGGATGAAGAAAAATGAATGAAACCAGGTTATGAATGGGAGGACTGAGGGTAACAGGCTAACCTCAGATACATGGGTACAGTAAAGAAGCAATAACATGCAAGTGTGCTAAGATTTTTACAAATCACTAATCTATATAATATATCACCTGATCCTGCCAAAACTCTGAGACTTCTACAGATAAAGTGAGTTATGGAGATCATATGGATTGCCCAAAGACACACAGCTGCTAACAGCACCAGGGTTCGTCCTTCTATTCTAGACAGATTTAAATACTATAGTTTTTTTACTATTTATTTTTTTTAAAAGATACAAAATGTTCTTGCTCTAAATCGAAAGAACTGATATTTTGTAAATTCAATGATTAACATACTTTTCAATACTCACAGTCAATTTCCAGAAATAAGGTGTAGGGGCCACCTACATTAACATTATTTGGTTGTGCTTGTTAATAAAATAGATTGACCAGCAACTCCCAATAATAATTAGTCTCTGGGGAATAGCTGAAGTATCTGCATTTTAACCAAGCTTCCCAGGTAATTGGTAGGCATACTAAAGTTCAAGAACTATTGTATTTAGTGAATTAGGTAAAGGTTAGAAATATTTTCACCACTCACAGAGAGCATGCAGATGTGTTCTGAATTAAATAGGCCACATCTTTAGCCACTGCACTCTAAAAATCAGAAGATATGCAACATTTAATAACCTGCCTCTTAAAATTACGTCTGCCCTGTATTTTTCTGTGGCACATTGTATAGGTGAGAATTTAATATTGCCTATGTCTGCATCTGATTTACTTTACCATATCATAGTGAACAAGGCATTTTGATATAATGTTTTGACTACTACCTGGAAGGCTTCCTACTTTTACATGAGATCCTCTTATTGGATTATAATGACATGACTGAATGTGCTTTTAACTTCTCTTGTTGTAGTTCAAAATGATCTGAGATAGCAGAGCCACTACAAAGAAATGTGCTCTGTGATACCTTCCCTGTGAATCATATCTAAAAACCCAGAGCAGGATCTAATAACTCTTTGACAGCAGCAAAAATTCCCATGCCAGCGAGACAGAACTTTCAAACTTCTTGCCCTTTTGTTCCCCCACCTCCTGCAGCCACCATAATGCACAAAAGGACAAGACGTGGGAAGAAACTAACAGAGTATGGAAGTCTCACTCAATTTACACGGGGAGCTTTAAAGACTTCCTGGGTTGTAATCTCCCTATTGTATGCCTCTATTCCTCTGCCGAGGTGGCCATATCTACTAAAAAGACATTATTGCTACTGTGTGTCTGTTTTCTGAGTCTCCACTCTAAGCCATTCTCCCTAAGGGGACAGGATAATAGCTGCTGCTCCTCTCTCCACAGTATTGGTATACCCTGCAGGTATAAGAGCAGGTATTTATTCTACCTTGCCAATCTAAAGGTACACATAATATCTTACTGCCTTCTGTCAAGAGGCCCACCCAGGAGGGGAAAAGGAGGCTGAGGATCTTGTAACTTCTATCAGCTGCTGGTCTGATGAAGAGAGATGCTAAACAGAAGGCACGGTCCCCCTGGAAGAGCATGATGTAACCCTTGACATTCTATCTTTTTAAATGACAAGGAAGACTGAGTCATTGTACTGATACAATGACCCTATAGTATCAGTAACATGACTATATGTCATTGTATTAATTGTTAACTGATGAGGATTCCTACTCAAATAATTTAGGCCTTTATTCCTAGAAACAACATTAAAAATTATTTTTAATGCACCTCAACTCAATTAAAACAATTCAAAAAGTTAGTCTTGAAACATATATTACAGGATATAATTGAATGTTTCTGCAATCTCATCAGACATAAGTTTGTATTAAATGTTGTTCAAAGACCAAAAAATGCGTTTCGTTTTCTTTGAAGAGTATAAAATAAAACAATCATATAAAGGTAGGTGGATGGCAATTTTTAATTATTCATTCATTACTCCATACATATATATGAAGTATTATCTACCCACTGGAGATATTTTTAGCAGCAGCATAAGTACTAGTAAATCAAAGGTTATACTTATATTCAGTAAGGGACTTTCTAGATTAGAGTGTATCCATAGCAGATTGTCTCATTCATTTTTCTATAACCATATTGCCTAACATCATGCCTTATACACTAAGGATACTTAGCATCTAGGGAATAAATTTATTGAGCAATTGCTAAAGCAAATCACTGGTCTATATTTCACAGACAGATCTACACATGCCGGGGGAAGTGGCAAAAGTGAAAGCACAAAGTAGCAAAGTACCAGTAAAGGTCAATTCAGAGAACCCTGAAGAGTTTGACATGGCCTGGGCCTATACACATAGGAGCATTTGCAAAAGATTAGTTGAGATAAAAGTGTAGTCAAATTATGGGATCTTAAATGCCATGAACTGCACTTTTGGTTCCTTCCAGAGGCAGGGAGTTTCCATTACTAAATTATTCTGCAAGAAAATCTATATATATAAAAGGTTAATATGCTGTGTCCAACTGTTCGCTATGATGCACACTGACCACCAGGGGGCAGATGCTCCGACTGGTAGATTAGCTTGCTGCTGGGGTCCTGCCGATTAGGTCTGGGCTTAGGTCTGGGCAAGACAGGCTGGTCATGCCCTGGAGCCCTCCTGTGGTCCCTCCCTGGCCTCTAAAATATTTCTTCTAATTAATTTCCTTTCAGTGTGCACAAATCCATGCACCGGACCTCTAGTACCATTATAATATTTAATTGTCAGTGTTTTGGTTGATGAATGTTCTATTCTTCTGGCTCTTTTCAATGAAAGAATAAAAATGACTAATAACTGAATAAAAAATACAAAATTTAAAAAATGCTCAGTATGTTTTATGTGATTAAATTAGTATAGCATTGCAATTAATAAGATTCAGTGTTGGTATGAATGCAAAATTGATATTTTTCTATGTTGCTACAAGAAGCTGTAAGTAGCACAATCTTTTAAAAATAATTTAGTAATATGTATTAAGGGTTTTAAAAGAATTAAGGTATTTTGATATAGTGATTCCTCATAGAGAAATCTATTCTAATAAAATAATGTATATTAACTCTATTTCTGTTATTACAACAGTACAATGAAGTATTAGGAAGGCTTTAAAATTATACTTGTAAGTGCTTTATAATAATCAGAATCAGAGTCAAATAAAGTTTATTCTATATTATGTGAAAAAGCAGAACTAAATATTATAGAGTATGAACTAAAAAATACAAGGTACAAAAAAGACTCTCAATCAAATAGAAGACAATAAAAGAGAGAAAAGATAATAGATAAAAGTGGGTATTAAAACAATAAAATAAGATTTTATAAATACATCAAGGTACATAAGAAATTATAATAAGTATAAAGGAATTAAACTAATCCCATGCTAAATGTCAGGGAATATACAAAAAACAACCAAAAAACAAAAAACAAAACTCTCTAAACCCCTTTAAATTTTTTTCACTAACATGTACTAAGTATTTAGAAGAAATAAAATAGGAAGAAATTAACAACAGTTCTGTGTGGTAGCATAATGAATGACCTTTACCTTCATTACATTTTCTCTATATCCAAAATCTTTTTTTTTTAATATATTTTATTGACCTTTCACAGAGAGGAAGGGAAGAGAGAGAGACAGAGCTAGAAACATCCACCAGAGAGAAACATCAATCAGTCGCCTCCTGCACACCCCCCACTGGTGATGTGCCCGCAACCAAGGTACATGCCCCCGACCGGAATCGAACCCGGGACCCCTCAGTCCGCAGGCCGACGCTCCATCCACTGAGCCAAGCCGGCTTTGGCATATATCCAAAATCTTTTGTAATGTATACATTACTTTAGCAATCAGACAATTATTATTAAAGCAAAAATTAAGATGCCTTATTTTTGTTTATATGTATTTCTTTTAAAAGTGATTTTTTTTCAACAATGTGTGATTATAAGCTTAAAATTTTAGCCGTACTCAAATAAATACATGGAAGTTTTGGTGCAACATAAAGAAAATAAAACTATTCCCAAAATGAAACTATTTAAGTGAACCTATAACAAACTCCCTTTGGATGCAACTTTAACAGATTAGTTTTCTGTGTTGGTTTGTTTTTTTAAATCAGAGCATGCTATAGCTACACTTTTTTGCTATGAGATGGAAGACAACTCTGTAGGGGTTTTCATCTTCGAATTGCGTTTCCTAGCAACACCCTTAAAGCCAAAGTAGTGTAGTTGTTTTGTTTTTAAATCAATCACTCCTAACTGTAGCAAAAGCTTAAAAATGTCTCTTTCATCCTGTGAATAAGCATGTCAATTAGATGGTAAGGCAGCTGCAAAGGGAAAAAAAGGAATATCAATTCTATGTTCACTAGAATTCTCTTGATCCCTTTGCAATACTATGATGTCTATGCATTAAGTTTGGGAGCATATATGTGCATTTTTTTCAGTCATAGTTATATGATTTCAGAAGTACTTTTATTTGTCAATGATTTTAAAAAACACAGCCACCATAACTATATAATTTTCTCAAGACCAGCGATAATTAGCAACTAATTCTAAAGAATATATTTAACATTAAAAATTCAGCCTTCTCATCAGATCAGTCATTCTGTAGAATAACTGAATAAAAGATGAACCTCAGGAATATCTTAAATATAATAACTTATACATAGATTTGCTATAATGTGTCCAGTGTAAAATTCAAATAAATCCATGAAGGGACCAAAATGAAAAATCAATGCTTCATACATTAAATGCAAGTACGAAATAGTTTTCAAATGTCTGTATTTTACTATAAACTATTTTACTTATATTAAACATAAAATATGTTAAATTCAAAGCATTTCCAAAGGATATTATGTGTATATGTGTGCTGATATTTATGTTAGCTATACCACATGGGTTTATTAAAGCTGAATACCGTTTGAGCTTTAATACACAATTAAATGTGACACAGATCCTAAGAGGTGAACAACAGGAGAAAGAGGTTCAGATGAGATTGTAACCTTTGAAACGAAGAGTTCCTATTTTGCCTTTGAAAGGAATAGTTTCTACTGAAACAACTAGTCCTATAGAGAAGAGAAGAAGGTCCAGAATAATGTTCATATCACTGTTTTCTATGTTTCACATTCCAGACAATCTATAGAGAACTTTCTCCGAGAGTGAATCAGAACCAGAAAGCATCTGGGACACTCTACCCTTTATTTTTGCTCTTCACGTCTTTAGACTTGTCTACTTTTATTGTTGTTGATGACATATTTCTTCTTGTATGTAACAGGTTTTGATTCAAAATAAGAAATGGCACAAATATACTGATGAGGTTTATTTAACTCATGTGTCTAATCAGAATGAATCACCAATAGAGTTTTAAGTATTTCAAAATGCTTGTTAACTCCACTTGTTCTGTATATATTATTCCATGTGTCTATTGTCTTGATACATACTTGGCTCTTTTGTTGCCTGCCCCAATTACAATCAAGGTTCACTCTCAGAAAATGCAGAAGTGATCCAAATTTATCATAGATAATTATTGTTCCATGTCTATGTATCTCTCCTGTTCCTGTGCCGCTTTCTCTCTCCACCTGATGCTCATTGTAACAAAGCATCATCCTCCTGTCCTTCATTTCTCTCTTTTACCTAAAATTTTTTCTTTGAACATTTATAGTAAATTATAAAATTTACTTCACATATTTAAAAACAAATAACACTTTGCAAAGGGGACAAATACAGAAAGCAAGTCAATTTATTCTCCAACAGCTAATGCCTATATGTAAAACTAGTGTTGCCATATTTTACTTTCTAATCATACTCCACTAACCAGAACTCAAACTTGGAAATATTTGGGCAAAATGGTATGTACTAATCACCTACTCCAGATCTACATGAGTAAGTATGCAAGTCTTTTATATACACTGTTACTGTGAAACTCATGTTATCTATTTTTGGTTTCCAATGGATATAGCTATAATTCACAAAATAGGGGTACCATGAGGTGTTTTAATCTTTTAGGGTGAAACTCAACCACATTATTTCTCAGACCTAAATATTTATCAAATTGATCTCTTAGGTATTTATTTTAGTGCAGGATGCCATGCAAAAATGACTGCTATTTAAGGGTGTCATAATTTTAAAACCTCTGGGACATAATATAACTCTAAGTCACATATAACTGTAAAAATAACTACTATTGAAATAGCTAATAGATCAACAAGCTCATCATCATCTCATCATCACCATTATCACCACCACCAACAGCTAGCTAATCAATCACCAAGTTGTATGAAGTCATACTTGAAAAAGTATGCTCTTTGCTACCACCCTTTTGGTTCCAATTTATATAGCTTCTATTTATAGAATTTATAGCAATAACATTCTACATACTGCTCTCATACAACACTGTAAACTAAACATTTGGATTTATTTGGGCACCAAATATAACCCATATTGCAAATCTTCCTTAATTCTCATTTATGTGGCTGTGGGGGATGGTTCAGGCTTATAGGCTTATCATCTCCCCCTGGTAAATCTGTATAATTCCATCCCTTTGGGATTGTCTCACAGATGAGTTTGTGAATCTAGAAGTTTCAAGCATAAAGTACAATAACTTTATTCAGGAGATAACAATTTCTCTCTCTTTTCTATTGAACTTAATCCTAGGAGAACATAAGCCTAAGAATGAAAGCCTGAGGATAAAAACAGAAAAGGATAGAAAACAATTCCTTATTAAACCATCTGTGCCCTAGGCTATGCCTGAGCCCTGTTTACCTCTGAATTTTTAGTGGTCTGTACTAGACCAGCCTTCCTTCTGCAGCCAGCTGTAGTTGGGTTCTCTGTCCTAAGCGATGCACAATCTTTCACTGTGTCATTTACTTGCTTCAGAAGAAAGTCTTGTTTTGCCCACAGCACCAAGTGTACATATCCTAGTGATTAAAATCTGTCTTTTGCAAAACGTTCCCTTCCCTAATATTTAAACACAATCCATTCTAGTCAAAGCAATTTACCACTACTATATCCTGAAAACTCAATGGCTTTGCTTTACTCAGTAAATGGATTTAAATCCACTTACTCAGAAAATAATGCTCTCCTACTTCCTCTTTAAACCCACTTCACCAAAAAACTCAGCAAATGGGATCCTTCTCATAAAAGACTTCCTGAATCCCAGATCTCGCAATGACCTCTCAACCTCTAAAATCTAATTGAATATAGATGTATTGATACTCAACAAATTCTTGTTGAATGAATAAATACACTTTTAGTGTGTATCAGCTAAATCATTTCTCCTTTCTTTATTGATATCCTGTCTTACCTCTCTATTTCATATTTAATTTATTTATAAATACTTATTGCCAGAAGTAAATCTGCCTGTAAGGAGAATACTGCATTACACTACTTTGTATTCCTTATAGCCATCAACTGCAAACTCCATGGATTACGGGTATTATCACAGATATTTTTGTATTCAGTTTATTTGATTATAATGTTATGCATTTTCATTATAGCATACAATTATCACTAAGAATTTCTTGCTTCTTAAAGCAAGTAAATCCCCAACAAATGACCAAACTACAAAATAAAGTTGTACTCAACATAAAAATCACACTATATGTAGGATTGATTGTAATGAAAAATTTATGTCTCTATGACCCACTTATCCTCTCTCATTTCAGGAGACTTTATTTTCCTGACATACATAGGACATCAAGAACAAGACTGAGAGGATTTTCTTATTTCAGCCTTCAGTCCGTTTCTCACTTTCCCTCCTTGCTTTCCAACACATGTCTTGTTACTTTGTGTTGGTAATTCTAAATTTCTTGCTTCTTTCCTACTTTATTCCTCTTGTATCTATGCCATTGTGACTCATTTTCCATAACAGGAAGAGAAGGGAAAGAAAACAAGAGAACCAATCTGGGTGCAGCATAAAATTCTTAAATGTATTTCTTTTTTGGGAATCCTATATCTGGTATTTCTTTGAACAACAGGAAGAATCTTTTTATTTTCTCAGAATGTTTGATTAAACTAACAGATTCCAGAGAACATATATCAGAGAAATGGATGTTATTTAATTATAAGAGAGATATAAAAAAATCTTTTGGAGAAATAGCAAAATACTGCTTAGCTGATTACTCTTCCAAAGGTGATACTGATGAATGTTCTATAAAGAAAGAGCAAAATATCCTGTGTATAACATTTGATAAGTGATTTAATATATGTAATTAAGATCATCATAATGCATCAATATCTCAACTTGAAAAACCATGACATTAATTTAGTCTGCACATTAGCCAACTCCAAGGCACAGCTTAGTTATTAATCAACCTCTGCATAAAGCAAGGCTGGGAGACCTGACCTCACCGCCCTTCAATCTCCCCAGTTGTGTTTATTTTATTTTCATAACATTATTAATTTTAGATAGAGCACAAAATATAATCCAAAATGTCCCATACAAAGCTAAATAGTGTGAAAGAAATCTCATTAACAGATAAAAAGTTCATTTTAAACATGTCAACCTCATGAAGATTAAGATAATCTCTTTCTTTGAAAAGAAATATTATTAATACATTCAGGTTTCTCACTTTAATTATTTTATAAAAAGTAAACTCTACACTAGAAACCAATGTTCTATAAAATTTTAAAAATTATTGCCAGATGATGTGGGTGTATTTTTTAATTGTCCATGAGTCTACTTAACTGAACATCCCATGTTGGGTATTAATCTAGAATAGTTACAAAGTGTACAGTACAATAGCAAGAAAATTAACTTTATAGTTTTATGTGGATAATACTGAGTAAATATGACATTCCCTGGGCCCAAACTAGGAGAATTCAACTTCAGTGTTAAGCTGGCTATTGATGGAACATGTCAAGTTGTTCCGGTAAGGTCACAAAACAAGAGCATTCACCCTTGCAATTTTCTTTGTGAAATTCAGTTTTTAGAACAACTCAAAACCAAGTGATTAATTCAATAGAAACTAAAGGCACCTTGAATTTTAGGTTTTGAAACATATATAGACAATACTTCAAGTAGGCTACATTTAGAGAAAAATAAGGCACAAAGGTAAACATGTTAGACTTATCAGTTCCTTTATAAAATGTATTTAACTCTAGGAAATGATACCATATATTGTTTTTATATCAGAATTTTGTTAAAACAGGAAAATCATATGTATCCTACAAGAATATATAAGTATGCTTCTGTCTTGAGGAAGCAGAGAAATCTCTAGCAGCAGCAGATGGGAAAAAGAAAAGCTGATAACATAAATGGGTTCAGAACATACATACACTGTAATAGGAAGTGTTTGGGCATAGCAATAGACATATTAAAGTATTTTAATAACCATAATGGATTTTTAATTTTTGTGCTGATATCACCCTTACTAGAGCATTGTGTTATATTTTTGTTGGCTATAGTACCCTACAAATATTTAGGATGAAGATAGCCATATTTATGGCTCAAATTTCTCATATGAAAGACACGTGCAAAGGGATTAAGAAGCACAAATTGGTAGTTACAAAGTAGTCATGGGGATGTAAAGTATAGGAGAGGGAATACAGTCAATAATATTGTAATAACTACATATGGTACCAAGTGGGTATCTGAAATATTGGAAAACCTTAAATAGTGAATTCTGTATTTTACTAAATAGCGTTAGCAATATTTAACCTGCGGCTACTTCTTGTTTTCCAAGGTCATAGAAGTAACATTCGTACTCAAAATTAAAAATAAAACATTTGTGATAAAATATTTGTAATATCAGTAGAGTAAAAAGAAGTCCAGCACAGGCACTTGGGGGACCTTGTAAATGACGTCCAGGCGGTGGTGCTTCTTGTTGGTCACGGGGTTCGTGACCAACAAGAGATAGACACTGACTTTTACCTGAGATAGACACTGACTTTTACCTTCAAGTGTGAGCAAAGAGAAAAATATTAGTGAATTAACAAAATTTCCTTAAAGATCAGGAGTAAGTTAGGGTGTCTGCTTCCACTCCTTCTATGCAACATTATATTTGAGTGTTGTGTTTAAGGTAAGAAAATCCTACATAATAAAATGGTAATATGTAAATTACCATCACTCCACTACGCCCACGATTGGGCCAGCAGGAGGCGCAGGGGGCGGGACTCAGGGTGGCCGGGGTAGCTGATTGGGCCAGCAGGACGCTGAGCTCGCGGCGCCAGTGGCGCCGCGAGCTCAGCGTCTGTGCCATGGCTGCACCGGAGGCTTTCGGAAGGCCTGGTGCTCCAGCGGACAGCCGGCCAGCTCCCCCGCGATCAAAAGCTAAAGCGGGGGAGCTGGCTGGCTGTCTGCTCCGGCACAAGGCCTTTCGAAAGCCTCCGCCGCGCCGGAGGCTTTCGGAAGGCCTGGTGCACCGGCGGACAGCCGGCCAGCTCCCCCGCGATCAAAAGCCAAAGCGGGGGAGCTGGCCGGCTGTCTGCTCCGGCACAAGGCCTTTCGAAAGCCTCCGCCGCGCCGGAGGCTTTCGGAAGGCCTGGTGCACCGGCGGACAGCCAGCCCGCTGGTGCACCAGGTGCATGATTAAATCATGCACTGGGCCTCTAGTATAATATAAAAGAAGGAAAGAAAGATGCTATTATACAAGACAATATGATTATCACATAGAAAATCTGAAACAAAAATATCAAATTATAACTAATAATAATTTTATTATATAAGATTTATAAAAAATAGTTGCAGTCCTATAAACAAAGAGCAAATAGTAAAAATACAGTTAAAATATTCATATTAAACAAGCAAACAAACAAAAAACAACAACCCAGACATTTAGGAAAAAAAATTCACACAAGTGGTGCGAAATCTCTGTGGAGAAAATCACAAAGTGTTTTATTAACAGACTTTGAAAAAGACCTAATCAAATGAAAAGATATGGCTAAATGTCCCAATTTTAAGAAAGGGGTGAGAGGGAATTGTGTGGATAGGAAAATTCAATATATTAAAGATTTCACTTTCCCCCAAAATTAACCTGCAAATTCTATACAATTCCAGTCAAAATACCAATAGTGTTTGGTAGAAAATTTAGTAAAATTATTTTAAAACTTATGTTGACCGGCAACAACCAAAAATAGTGAAGACAATTTTAAAAAAGAAATAGGGGAGTCCTTATTTTAGGAGATTCATGATTTATTATAATGTTATAATAATGATGACTATAATAATAGTGCAGAGGTGGAATAATAAAGCAGTGGTACGAAACAGAGAGTACAGAAACAGATCCGCCATACAAGGAGAATTGCTAATGATATAAACCTCTCTGCAACTAGGAGGAAAAGGATGGATCATTTAATAATTGGGCCCTGGGATAACTGATGATTCAACCATGATGACCCCTTTCACATTAATTCCGAGTTTAATAAAGAAAATAAATTTTCAGCATAAAACTTCAAAACTTTTAGAAAAGAAAACAAGCAACAAAAACAACAAATATATATATATATATATATCCTAATATATATGTGTGTGTGTATATATATACATACATATATATATATATATATATATATATATATATATATATATATATCCTCACAATGGGAAAGAGTTTCTTTTAAAAGGATAGAAGTACAAATCACAATGGGAAGTGTGTATAAATTCAGCGATATCTCAAAACACAAACAAACTCTTTTGCTCATCAAAAGATGCCATAAACAATATAAAACAACTAGAGGCCTGGTGCACGAAATTCGTGCAAGGGGGGGTCCCTCAGCTAAGCCTGCACTCTCTCACAATCCAGGACATCCCTCTCGCAATCTGGGACTGCTGGCTCTTAATTGCTCACCTGCCGACCTGCCTGATTGTCCCTAACCACTCTGCATGAGTGCCTCATCACCACTAACCACTCTGCATGCCTGTCTGATCACCCCTAACTGCTTCTGCCTCGGCCCCTGCCACCATGGCTTCGTCCAGAAGGAGGTCTGGAATGATGTCCAGAAGGTTGTTCTGCTGTCCGTTCTAATTAGCATATTATGCTTTTATTATTATAGATAAGCCACAGCTCAGAGGAACTTATTGCAATTCATATAAATAACGAAAGCTTAGTGTCCAGAATAGGTTGGGGAAAAACCACATCAATAAATAAAGAAAAAGACAAAAGGGAAGAAAATTAGAAAGGTAGGCAGAGATTTTGATTAATCACCTTAGAGAAGATGAAATTTGCAAAGCTTATAAGTGTATACAAAGATGCTTAATCTCATTAGTGATTAGAGTGATGCAAAATAAAACCATAATAAAACATTCATCAACGTGCAAACATTTTAAGAGTTTAAAATACCAAGTGATGGTGAGGGAGAAGCAACAGACTAACTTATAGGAATATAAATGGTCACATTCATTTTGCCAAAATATAATGGTATTGAAAATACGTATGTCCTATGTCTAAGACATGCAACTCCCAGGTATAAACCCTAGCACAGTGATATCCAAAACATGAGGATCTTTAAAAATACTCAGATCAGGGCCATTTGGAAGTTAAAAAATAATACATGGAACTACTACAAAATATCAAAATTGAATTTCTGGCCATTTTATCCCATAGAAATGCAAATGTATGTTCAAACACAAGTTTATAAATGACTATTTATAGCAGTTTTATATGTAACTAGAGGCCCGGTGCACAAAATTCATACACGGTGTTTGTGTTGGGGGGTCCCGTCAGCTCAGGCTGCACCCTCTCAAATCCGGGACCCCTTGGGGGATGTCTGAATGTCAGTTTAGGCCCGATCCAGGGGATCGGGCCTAAACTGGCATTCGGACATCCCTCTCACAATCCGGGACTGCTGGCTCCTAACTGCTCACCTGCATGCCTGCTTGATTGCCCCTAACTACTGCCCCTGCCAGCCTGATCACCCCTTACTTCCCCCCCTGCTGGCCTAGTTGCCCCCAACTGCCCGCCTCTGCCAGCCTTGTCACCCCCTGCAGCCTGCTCTTCAGTCGTTTGGTTGTCCTTCACTAACCCCCCTGCTGGCCTATTCACCCCACACAGCCTGCTGTTCAGTTGTCTGTCTGGTTGTTTAGGTTGTGACAGCCCCTGGCTTTTTATATATTAGGATAGTTATAAAACTGGAAACAAGGCAGATGTGATTCAGCAGGTGAATGGTTGAACAAAGAATGGTACATCCATACCATGGAATATGATTAGCAAAAAAAAAAAAGGAACAAATTATTCATACATGCAACAATCTGGATGAGAGAATTATGCTAAGTGAAAAAAGTCAATTCCAAAAGTATACTGTAAAATTCCATTTGAATAATATTCTTGAAATGACAACATTATAGACATATGGAATAGATTAGTGGTTGCCCAAGTTTAAGAAAGGGTAAGATGGTAATGGTTGTGGCTATAAAGGGGGCACAGGAAGGCTCTTTGTGGTGATGGGCATGTTCTGTAGTCTGTGTTACTGTCAATCCTAGTTGTGATATTGTATTATGGTCTTGCAAGATTGCATCACTGGGTTAAAAGTTTATTTAAAAATAAGATTTAAAAATATTTTTGTACAGACCCTATCCCAAGATTTTGAGTTTGGTTTAGAGAGAAGATTGGGCACAAGTCATAAATTTTAATTGGCTAGATGAGTCTAAGTTGCAGAAATTAGTGAGAACCAGTCTTGGAGTTGTTCTGACATGTGTGTAGAAAGAGACATGTGATTAAGAGAGCTGACTCTTGAGCCTGATGGTCTCATTTGATTTCTACCAACATCATGTACAAGCTTCATGAAGTTGAATCAGTTTCCTCGTTTGTGCATTGTATGTAAGTCACTTAAAATAGTGCCTGAAACACCAAGAATATCCAGTAAAAAAAATGATCATTCAAATTATATTAGAACTAGAGGCCCAGTGCACGAAATTTGTGCACAGAGGGGGGGTTCCCCCAGCTCTGCCTGCACCCTCTGCAATTTGGGACCCCTACACCTTTTTCTTATCTAGTTAACCTCTTCACATTTAAAAAAATTAACTGAAATATCACCTACTCTAGGAAATCCTCTTTGAACAAATGTCTTTACAATCTGCATTAAGTATTTTCATAGTATACCATTCTTTTTCTTTAACAGCTACTTAGAGTAAATGCAATGTGGTTTTCATTCTTGCATCTGAATTTTTTCTTCTTGCTCTTGTAATAGCAAAGCTTATCCAATTTACATTTGCCCTTCAAGGGCTTATATTTGGTTCAGTTTCTAGTTGCCTCCAAGCTTTTTTTTAAACAATAATTTTGGGTTGTGATAGTAAGCCTCACTTGTAATCAAGCCTGTAGGTCTCTCTATCTGAATATTTCTGTAATACCTATCACTTTAGCATACCAGAAATTGTGTTCATTTATAGAAAATAATAAATGTCACCTGATCATTTGATTTTCTAGTAATATTTTATAGCAAGATGTATTATTCTAGTAATTTAACTATTACAAAACTGAGGCGTACAGAAATAAATTACGTTGAACAATAAAGAATGACTCAAATATCAAAGCATGGTACACTTAGGGCCTCCCTTGTCCTGTGCCTCAGATATCATAGCATAGTACACAGTTCAAATGGAACTCAGCTTCCTTTAAAATAGGAAGGGATGCCATACTCATGAAGCAGCTATTTCCACACATATTTTTTATTTAATTCAGAGCACATACTCTTTGTACTAATTATTGGAAAATCATCCTAGCAATTGCCTCTGTTTCTCTCTGCATTGTTGCCTTACATTCTGATGTTATTACTGCACTTTTATCATCCACTCGCTCTAATAAGATTGTGAAAAAAAAAGGGCAGAGATCATGACTTGAGCTTGTATTTCTCTCTCATGGTGTCTAGATAAATAATCAAATGCCATCCAGTCCAAATGACTGTGATGAGAGAGGCCCACTGTTGCTGGAGACCTCTGATTTTTATTTAAGGGGCCTCACTTGTTCTGCGCCTTTACAGAGGGGTGAGTAGGGGCTGAGGGAATTTGAGGAAACACAGACAGAATTCTCCTCCTAAAAGATTTTGCTAAGCTGGCCACCAGGACCGCTGGGCATTTGTCCAATTAAAACCCGGACATACAGCAATAACAAAGGCACTGGTCTCCTACTGCTAATGCATGGGGATCAAACCCCAGCATGCAGGAACTCACCCCCGGAGTCAGGACCAGGCCGCTGGGTAGACCTGGGCTGGTGCTCCTAACTCTGAGGAGAGGAAGACTTCCCATGGCTGCAGGCTAGAGGCCCTGGACTCCGCACCACACGCCGGAACAGGTCCATAGCGCAGGTTGGTTAGCAGAATGGCTTCTTCGCCTGGGATTGCAGGGAGGCTTGGCCAGGCTCTGCCTGGCCTTTTCACCCCATGATCACAGGTCAGTTCTGCCTGGCCTGTTCTCCCCATGATCACGGGTCAGCTCAGCCTGGCCTGTTCTCCCCATGATCACGGGTCAGCTCAGCCTGGCCTGTTCGCCCACATGATTGCGGGGCGACTTGGACCCAGGCTCTTTGCCCCAGGATTGCAGGGTGGCTTTGACCCGGGCTCTTCGCCCTGTGACCGCGGGGTGGCTCGGCCTGGCCTGCTCATCCAGTGATCGCGGGGTGGCTTGGACCAGGCTCTTCACCCCGTGATCACGAGGCGGCTTGGCCTGGCCTGTTAGCCCTGTGATCATGGGGCGGCTTAGACCCGAGCTCTTCACCCCGTGATTGCGGGGTGGCTGGGCCTGGCCTGCTCGCCCCGTGATCGCGGGGCAGCTTTGACCTGGGTTCTTTGCCCATGATAGTGGGGCGGCTTGGCTTGGCCTGTTCCCCCGTAATTGCGGGGCAGCTTGGACCCAGGCTCTTTGCCCCAAGATTGTGGGGCGGCTTGGACCCGGGCTCTTCACCCTGTGATCTCGGCGGGGCGGTTTGGCCTGGTCTGTTCACCCCGTGATGGCGGGTCAGCTCAGCCCCAGGCTCTTCGCCCTGTGATGGCAGGGCGGCTTGGACCCAGGCAGGCAGCATTGGGCGCTGTCTTCCTGGGCCCAAGCCGCCTGACACTGCCTGCTCAGGTCCCTATCTCAGCTTGGATCCACCTGCGGGTTTGGGCGCTGCCCCACCGCTGCCTGCCCATGTCCCCGACTTCATCAGCCACATAGGGCCTCTGCCTCTGCGGCCTTTACCCGCCATCTTTGCTGGGTTAATTTGCATACCATTCCTGATTGGCTGTTGGCATAGCGGAGGTACGATCAATTAGCATTTTTCTCTTTTATTAGTGTAGATGATAAAGTTTGTCTGACTCACTCTATGAAACTCAATGACTGTGGCCAAAATGATTCTATTGTGTTTTGGAAAAGGAAAGGTAAAACATAATGGTAAAACTTTATATAAAATATTTTAACCTTTATTCCCATCCTCATTGGGGATCACCTCAGAGAATGGAACCAGCATTCACTCAGTTGATCAGGCAAAATCCCTAGAGATTATCACTAATTATTCTGTTTCTCTCTTTTGATATATAATTTATTAACAAGTCCTTTGGACCCTATCCTCAGAATATTCCAAATTTAAAGACTTAAATACTTTGCCCCTTTCTCAGCTTGCTTCCTTGTAGTCCACTCTCCATAAAATTGCTAGAGTGATCTTTTAAAAATGTAACCTGTACCTCTCCCCACCCCCATACAAAAAATGTTCATTGCAATCGGCTTCTCATTTATTGAGAAACTACATACAAAATATTTTCTGTAGTCTGTAGTTCATACTGAAGGATTGATTATGATAATATATGTATATGCAAAATAAATACAGTGATAGATTTAATATTCTGTTATCTAGATTTTTTCTAATATTTGAATGTTTATTTGAATGTCCCAAGATAAAAATCTTAGTTATTTAAATTTTTATTCTATTATTTTGTGATTTGTATGTTATCTAAAATATCCATAAAATGAAGCACTTTATTCAAAATTAATATAAGTTTAATCAGAATTTTTTCCAATTTTCACATAAATATTAACCTTAGCATTTTTTTGAAGGAATCTAAAATGAATAATGATAGAATAGTGTTAAAAACATCTCTAAATAAGAAGTAACAATTCTCAAGTCCTACAACTGAAGCTAAACTTTCAATTGGTTAGAGTTTATTCACTTGATAGCTTTTTTAAAGTTTATCTTTATTTTTGAAAGTATTACAGATGTCCCCTTTCTCCCCCATTTGACAATTTTTTTTTTAAGTATTCCAGAATAAACTGTGGCTGGAGACTTGTGGGGATTACAGCTGCTGGTAAAAGAACACACAGTTGATGTTGATCCAGGAGGAATTAACAATCTACTGAGATGCCCTGACAGGTAAATGACAAGGACAGGTGTTCAGGCTGCAAGGAGGAAAACGCAGCAGCAGGGATCAGTGGCAGCAGAGAAGCAGAGGAGCCTGTGCCAAAGCATGAAGAGGAGCAAAGTGTGTCATTTTAGGGAAGTGACAGTAGTTCCAGGAGGGGGTGGCAGAGTGCAGGGGTGGTAGGGCTTGAAAATAAACAGTAGAGATATGCTTCTGCAGACATCAGTGTGGCTGGCTTTGAACCTGCTCATGCTACCGTTTGTAGCTTTTATAGAAATTGTTCTGACTATTGTACCTCAGGCAGTCTTATTATCATTCTTAGGCACACAGGTACCCATTCAACCCATCTTCCATAGTGTTGTCCAAATGCACAGTGATTCCCACCTTATAGGATGTGACCATGACAGTGCCAGAGATAATTGCAATAAATCCAAGAATTAACATGAAAAATCAAGCTTTACTATGAACTGAATCAGTAAAAGCAAAACTTCTATCACATAGGGAGCTTTCAACTATCCTTCATACTGTAGGATTTATACAATTTCTCTCTTTCCTGTATATTCACTTCTAGTGAAAATATAATAATTTTAGTGCCAGTCGCCAGAACTTTGTGGGGTTACTGGAGAGTGCAACAAACTCATCTGTGTACTTGGGATAACAGATCATGATAGCTTCAATGGCTACTATTTCTGATTGGCAGCTTAAGACTAAGTAGGAGTTTTTAGCAGAAAATTCATTAAGTAGGAGCAATGGATCAGTGGATATGAAATTGGGACATAGCAGAAGATACATGGGAGGCAGGAGAACCTAAAATGAAAACTCTATTAAATAAACAACTGTCTCTTTGCTCTTCCATGGATGACTCATAAACATTTTTAGGTCAGATATGGCTATATTCATATAAGTAGACCCCAAAGTACAAGTATAGTGCATTATACAAAGATACTTGCGGAATAAATTAACAGGACCAACTATAAACAGCCAATGACATAATTCAATTTAGATAAATTTCTTTATTATTCATTTAAGAAATATTAACAATTCACTATTAATAATAATAAGCACTCACTCTAATCTAATTCTTTCATACAATTAACTTTCTTAATTCTTACAGCAAATAAAGAAGAAAGTAAGTGTCCTTTAGAAAATATGCTGGGGATGTAGGCGGTAACAAACAACAAGAAATTTAATCAAGCAGCATGTTATCAATAATACAAATCAGAAAAAAATCTAAATTTTTACTAGTAAAAATATATGAATATATGTATTATTCAATTTATATTTCTGAATTTAACTTTTTAAAAATCCTACCTATATTACATGTTCCATGTAGTTGGTTATACAATCCTCAGATTTTCTAGTTTTCATTTATACGTCACATTTTCCCTGAATTATGCCCTAATATATTTTTAATATATTTTTGTTGATTTCAGAGAGGAAGGGAGAGGGAGAGACAGAAACATCAATGATGAAAGAGAATCATTGATTGGTTGCCTCCTGTATGCCTCCTACTGGGGCATGTGCCCTGGCCTGGAATTGAACCATTATCTGGTTCATAGGTAGACGCTTAACCACTGAGCCACGCAGGCTGGGCTATGCCCTAAGGTATTTTAGAAATTAGATTTAAACTATCATTTTTATAATGCAGGTGAATTTTGGGCTATTTGTATAATCTCTGGACTATTAATTTGGTGAATCAAAATAATTGATTTCACCTCTAAATACTACCACATTGGGAATTATATTTCACCATATGAATTTTGGGATGACATAAACACTCAGTCTATAGCCGATAGACTGTCACACTTAAGTAGGAAATGGAAAAGTTTAGAAAATATAACTTAAATTTTCCATATATAACTTATATACCTTAACAAAATATATACAAATTTCCAATTGATCTTTTCATGTTTCAGCATGTCAATGGTAGTTGCTAAAAATTGGCTTCACAATAATATTGTTTAAAAAATGTTTAGCCGAAACCGGTTTGGCTCAGTGGATAGAGCGTCGGCCTGCAGACTCAAGGGTCCCAGGTTCGATTCCGGTCAAGGGCATGTACCTTGGTTGCGGGCACATCCCCAGTAGGGGATGAGGCAGCTGATCGATGTTTCTCTCTCATCGATGTTTCTAACTCTCTATCCCTCTCTCTTCCTCTCTGTAAAAATCAATAAAATATATTTTTTAAAATAAATAAATAAATAAAATAAAAATGTTTATTTTGGTAAGCATCCTTGTATAATTAGGAGGCTCTAAGTAAGACATTACTATGAGAGAAAGTTGGGGTAAATAACTTTTGAAGTTCTTTTAAATGGTAATAATACGATACACTCTGTAATCCTGTTGAACAGCCTGGATCATAAGCTCTGGTTTGAAACTTCACACACGGACCCGAAGAGAGGAGGCAGATGCCTGGAGAGAAGGGTCCAGACCCAGAGGGGAACCGAGACCCAGAAAGAGAGAGAGACTCTAAGACAGGGGGAGTTGGGAATTGGAGGCCAGGACAGTCCTGTGACAAGGACTTTCACCTTTCCCCAGAGTTGTTTGCATGAGGAAAGCTCTTACAAATTATAAATATCTGTCCCAATTAAAATATCAATGGCTTCTGTACAAGGAATAGTTACTATTGAAATGGTCACTTAATTCTAATAAATAAAAACTCTCCAAGGGGTATAATTATTTTGATTTATTGTATTAAAGATCTTATTTACTGGGAGAAAGAAATTACATTGGAAAAAAAAATTAAAGAGAAGCCATCATCTCAAGAAAGAATAGAATAAAAAATGTTAAGTGTAACTTCTGCTTATTAAAACTTTTAATTTCACAAAGGAAATAGTTTTCTAATCGTTTTTAATAAAGGCAGCACTACATATTACTACAGGTTCCATAATAAGTAATGTCCAAAGCTAAGATGTAATCCAATGGCATTTCCATTCATACAAAAGCAAACATAAAATTTACTCACATACTAATTTTAAAGTAGCCTGTGATTAATTAAAAATGTATATTGTAAACTCTAGGGTAAACAATACAAAATTAAGACGTTGAAATAATTTTTAAAGAATGTTAAGCTCCTGAGAACAAAATATTTTTTCAGGTTTATATCCTGACAAGGTGACTGACTAATAAATATATTAGTATATAAAGCTGAATTGTCTTTCTTGAATTCAGTTGGGTTTCAAAGTCAAATTTCTGGGTAATTTAGCGAGTTTGAAAATAAAATAATATAAAGTGTTACTGGACAAAAGCAGGCCCAGAACTAAAATCTACCATCTAAGACAGTGGATGATTTATTTCAAGGAAAATATAAAAAGAATTGGAAAAGTTTCAGAAAGGAGAAATTAAACTGATAATGATATTAATGGATATTTCAGTGACACCGCTATAAAAAGTACTCCAGTTTTGAATGTTAAAAGCACAAAGTTGTGAGTGGTGAATTATTTGATCTACCTAAAATGAAAACACTGGCACTGGTGAAAACTTATTAAAACTTGAATCTGGTAGTTTTATGATACCGTGGTAGGATAAGAATAAGTTAATTAAATGGTGTCATATTTCTGTATCCTTCAGGCCTGTGGTACATGGAATTTTAACATGGCCTCAAGATTTTGCCCCCTGGTGTAAATTTCCTGGAAATTATCCCCTTATATGTGGGTACCAGCTGTGAAATGATAGGATATCACTCTTGTCAATAGGTTACCTTATCTAGGTGAAGGTGAAAAGATACTGCAAATCTAATTAAAGGAATCGGTTGGTTTTGAGTTAGTCAAAGGAGAAACTATCCTTCATGGGATTATTAATCAGCTGACGGTCCTTAAAAGAGGACTGTTCCTTCCTAGGAGAAAAGTTCGCTGACTAGCCTTGAAGAAGCTGCCCTGTGAAGCCAGTGAGGGCCCTGAGAGCGGTGTGTGCCCTCTGGTTGCTGACAGCCAGCAAGAAAATAGGAACCTTAGTCCCACAAATACAAAGAACTAGATTCCACAAACAACTAGAAGGGAACTCCAGCTCTAAGGACCAGAGCTAGCTGAACTTGACTGAAATCTTATGAGACTGAGCCAAGGACCCAGTTAAACTGTGCCCATAACTCCTGACTTAAAAAATAAAGTATGTTTTAAGATGCTAAATTGTGGCCATTTGTGTGAAGAACAGAAATGTAATATCCCACAACCACCATGAAAGACAGCAAAAACAGAACAGGAAGCGCGCGCGCGCGCACACACACACACACACACACACACACACACAGATTAAGTGTTAGATTGGGGCCTAGCTACACACACACACACACACACACACACACACACACAGATTAAGTGTTAGATTGGGGCCTAGCTAGAACTTTATGGTTCCGAGTTATCTCAGAAACTGAAAAGAACTGTATCTGCAGAGCTCAGCCTTTTGTGCCTGACACTCAATAGTGACTGACATTGGGATTTTTAAAAATAAATGCATGAGAATTTACTCATTGGGAATAATTTCATTCACCAACTTTGTATTATTTTGCATTCAGGCTTCAGAGTTCTGACTTGAAGTTTTCTACAGTAAGCAACTTCATTTTTCTACTGAAACAATATCATTATTCTACCTCCTTTCTGAGACCACTTGCTTTCAGGTTATGCATTTTCTGCGAATGACTTAAAGATATAAGTAATTCTAGCCCCAGAGCTGTTTCTCCATCAACTTTCCCTAAGGACTCACCAGGCATTTCTACTGTGAACAAACCCCTCTAAGCCATAGTGTAATAAAAATGGATGTATCAAGTTATTTCCCACTAAAAGGGATATTACTTCCCCACATTTTCTTCATTATTTTCTACAGCCTGACCAATCTTAGAATGAGTCATTGGGTGAACATGTTTGGAATGCATGCTTGGTTTTTAAATTCTTTGGAAAAATTATGTACATTAATGATTAATTTTTGCCTCTCAAGCTACCACCATAATATACAACACAATATGTTATCTAGCATCTAGATTTAACAGAATCATCTCTAAACCTCTAGGCTTTGTTGTGAATACTTAATTTCAGCAGCCTACAAAGTTTTGCCTATAACTTCCTTAGTATAATTTTTAGAAAGCTATACAGTGCATTTTGTATTGGAAATTGACATCTAAACTCTTATTATGATGTGTGTAAATATTTTGAAAGAATATAATTTTCAGTGTATTATGAATTATAGATTTGCTTTAAATATAAATTTGTAAAACCTTGGATATACTAGATTAGATGAAGTTTAGAATATTCCAGGACTTTGTCTCCCAGATCAAATAAGGTGTCATTTTTCTTATTTCCCAAGGTTACTTTCTTTGCCTTGATCTCATGGGACTTTTTCTCAGGAGATACATATTCTCAAAATATCTTTGCTTATGCTGCCTCTGGGTTCTTTCTCAAGTTCTTTTCCTTTCTTGACATACTTTGACAAGCCTTCAGGTATATTCCTCTTTTTGAGTATGCTTTTACTTTATCCTATTAAGAGAAATTCAGTGAGCTACTTTTCTATTTTGTCACCCTATTCTTAAAAAATAGAGACTTTGTTTTCTCAAATATGAGTCCCAGGTAGATGTTTATGTCAATAAGGCAGAATTCTCAACCAGAAATCTTCCAGAAACTGCTTTCTCCAGAACTAGGTCATCATCTGCTTCCAGCTGTCAGAATAAAGAAGAGCATAGAAGAGCACCTGTTGATGGTTTTTAATGCGACAGACCTGGAAACCAGGCACATTGTTTCTGCTCACATTCCAATGGGGGGAGAGAGCCTGGGCACATGGTCACATTTACTTTAAGGTGGCTGAGAAATGTAGTGCAGCGTGGGTGGGTGTCTAACAAAAAGAATAATTTTGGCTGACTACTAAGTCTTCATTTAAATATTCAGTTACTTAATTTATCCTTTGGTATATGTTACAAGAACCTCAAATTAATCTAGATAGAACTCTGGATTCCCCAATCTCGTGCCCATCAAGTTTTTCATTCACTGAATGGTACCATGATCTTTCCAATTGTGTACATCAGACACCTGTGTTCAGTAAAATATTAATTGAATGAACCATTAAAAGGTGCAAGGTCCTTTCTAGGTTACTAGAGGCCCAGTGCATGAATTTTTACATGGGTGGGGTTTGGCCGGCCTGGCCCCAATAGGCGGATCTGGGCTGGACCTATTGGGAGGAGGAGACGGCAGAGGTTGGCCTGCCGGCCCACCCCAATCAGGTCTGATCAAGACCGGGCTGGCTGGGGGAAGGGGCTGCAGGCCAATCAGGGTGGTGAGGGCTGACCAGGGGGTGAGGCTGGCCGTGGGTAGGGGCTGTGAATGGTGGGCCGGCCAGCCATGCTCCCTGTTGGGGTAGGGGGGTGGTCAGGGGTGGGGTGTGGCCGGCCAGCCCACCACCCACAGATGGGGGGAAGGGCCGCAGGGGGGCGGTGTGGCTGGCCACCCCACCCTCAATTGGGGTGGGAGAGGCCAATCAGGGGTAGGGCTGGCCAGGGCGAGGGGCTGCGGGAGGTTGGCTGGCCAGCCACACCCCCTGATCCAGCGGTTCGCTGGCTGCAGTTGGCATCATAGCGACCGGACATTCCAGTCATTACAGCGTTCAGGTTACTGGCTTTATATATATATAGATTGGTGTAGTGTAAGGAGCACAAAACTGGCTTCCAAGTCAGACCTTCCCACTACTCAACCGTGAGTTCAACTCTCTACCGTGAAGTTCCTAGGAGACAGGAACATATGTCACAGCACCCACTGCCTGCTTGGTAAAGAAGAAAGGAGCTAATGGAAGAAAAGAGCCTCATGTGAGGTTAAAAGCTCAGCTCAGTAAATAGAACTATTATTGCTATCATTATGCATAATTTTGTTCCCATTGGGCAAGACCCACCTAAGGACGCAGTTTCCTCTTCCCTAGCAGGCTCCACCTCCTGCTCTACTTTCTGCAGTTTCTTTCTGGTGTCATAAATCTCCACAGCACCAGCACCGAAAGAAAAGAAGTTTGTCACCTCCATTTAAAAATTTTTTAAATTGTTTTTTAGTGAGAGAGAGAGAGAAACATCAATGTGGGAGAAAAACATGGATTGGTTGCCTCAAGTATGTGCTGTAACCAGGAATCAAAACTGCAACCTTTTAGTGTACTGGATGAAGCTCCAACCATCTGAGCAACACTAACCAGGGCATTACCTCCATTTTTAATCATTCATATTCATCTCATATTCCTCAAAAGTAACTACCTGAAATTAACATAAAAAGTCCCTCACTGCACCTTCACCCTGGTGGTTTATGACTGCAGAGAAAAATTGCATAAGTTTGCAGGTCAGTGCCCTATAAACTTATCATCTCCAGTTATCAGGATAAATGTTTCATGTTTCCCAGGTCCATTTTTTTTTCACTCTCTAACACAATATGCAAAATAAACTCCACCCTTGTCAAGTTCTAGAAATTTTACACACACTCACAGTCTAACAGATTACTAAAATTCACTGAATTTTTCTACCTTATCTTTCTAGTTTTCTCCATTATCATTGATTACTTTCTTACTCTTAGCTTAGTAGTCTTCAAACTGGAAAAAGTGCAAAAATCATCTCCAAGGGATCCCTGGAAAGAGATTTAGGGACAAGCTGAAGATACAGCTATGACAGAAGTGCATATTCTACTTTCCAGCTACCCCTTTCCTAGTTACCTTATTGTACAAAACAAAATCATACTTCTTATCCCTCCAGAATTTTACGTGCATTGGCTCAGCATGAAAACTCTCTGGAACCACCAAAAGGACAATTGATACAAATGTCAAGAAATACTGATGCTACTGCTAAGAAAGTGAACTGCAAGTAAATTATTTTGTAAAACAGGTCATTTCCAATTCTTTGCACTCCACAAAAGTAATATATTTTTAAAAATAAATGTTGATAATAGACTGCTGTGTGATTATTTACATATGATCCAAAGGAGTTCAAATAATTGAATGATGTTATTATAACTCAACTCTTCATCTATTCGTTCACATCTATAAAAGTGAAAAGTCAAAATAGGATCAATACTAAATCCAGTCTTGTTTTGGCAATATGTAACATTTATGTAACACTTTCCGAAAAGTAGAGGAATTAAGTAAAATGAAGAGTCCCACCTGTCACATTCAGCAATGCATTTCCAATAAAGCTATACTTTTTGTCACTAAAACTTTTCACAACTTGAAATATAATAATATAACTTTGGTCAACTGTACATAATAAAGACTGTATTGACAAATCATTCTAGAAGAAAAAAATAACCCTAAGACTTACAGTTAAAAGGAAATAAAAAAATAAATTATAAATATATTTTATAAAAATTATGATAGCTTAATGAATTAAATACTTTCAAGCATAAATATGTAATAACAGGCTAATGGGAATGAAAATATGAATTTTTAAAAATAGGAACATACATATTTTAAAGTTCTATCAGAGCTATTTCAAATATTTTTAAATGAATAATGAAGAGCATAGAATATCAATATTATTCAGACTCTAATAGATATATCTAAAGAGTGTTACAACAGGTTTATTTTTAAATGTCAAAATTTATAATATACTGAAGATAACATATTTTACAACTATTTAAACTTATGGTGAATTTGTATATCAATTCATAAGTATATGAGAGGATATATAAGCTTACAAAATTCTCTTAGAGGTCTTTAAGAAAAAAGGTTTTGAAAATTAATAGTCTATACCTTTATAACCACTTACTAAGGACACTGCAATGCCTACTAGTCTTCTTCCTTTTTGGCAGCCATGCCCCACTCAAAAATGTTTTAAAAACTGCAGTCAGAATGATCTTTACTAAATGCAAAACTCCAATCAAGTCACTTCTCTACTTAGTACAATGCAATGGCTTGTCTTTATTCTGTGCACCTTTCCAGTGATGGAGGCTAATTCCAGCAGGTCATAAATGCAAGAAGTTCATCAAAAGGTTGGTGGACCTTGAGCCTTCAGCAAGGGCTGAAAGATACATATTATTGCCTACTGGAATAGTAAAAAGCATTTCCCCAAACCTGAAAAAGATGCATAAATGATTACTTACTGCCAGACAGCTGAGGGCATTTTAATCTACATGTTATTGCCTTCTGCTGTCCAAACACCTGAACAGCCGAAGGCAGTTCCCCCAAACTGACAATGCCTACTGCATACTAAACCTTACCTTTGATATGTATATATACTTTGCTATAGGGCAAAATGTGGGAATAAAAAGAGCCCTGGGTCCAGAGATGGAGAGAATTTAGCTACTACAGCTAAGCTTCCTACAGCTCCCCCAAGGATTACAAATTTATATTATATTTCTAGTCTCTTTATTAATTTATATGCAGCGCCTCCTCCAGATTCCTGAACCCTTCTAGATGCTGGGAAAGACCCCCGGCATTTCAGTGACGTGTTACCACTACTGCCTTTTACCACCACTTCATGGAAACTGAACTAGAATACTCCCCATCCCTGCCTCTGGGCTCTTTCTCAAGTTTTACTTTTTTCCTGACTCATCCTCACTCCCTTCCTCCAGTCCTCCTCCTTTCACCATCTGCCCTTCTCCTAATTAGCTCCTAATCATTACTCAGCTTTTAATTCTGAAATCAATTATTTTAGAAAACATTTCTCAGCTCTCTGATTATGAGTTACAAATCCTTTTATTGTATTGTCATAGCACATAACTTCAGATTCAGAAACATAAATTATAATAGAAGCTGAGAGATTTCACTTGCTTTATTGTGCTTTGGCTCCTCAAATTCTACTATTTTAAATGGTTAGATGTTTGCATGATAGTCTTTTGTTTCATTATTTATCCAACTTATTGCTGATTCAGGTTAGTTGACATATAAATTTACAGTAATTCACATCTTTAAAAAATAAGACCAAATTTGTAAATTAGAAACATGACATGATGGGCTAAGAATAACTCCCAAATGATAAGCTCTATAGCGAAAAAATACAAACAGAAATCCAAAAAATGTATACTATTGCTTACCATTAAAGCTCCAATGTCTAGCATAGTATCTCATATAGTTATTCAATAAATAGATGCTGAATGAATGAATGAAACTGGACGAAGACAATGAAAATAAAAACTGCTTCTATTTCATTACTTGTTGTAAATAATTTTGATGTCATAGGTCTACTACAAAATGTGCCTTGAACTGAGCTCCCTTTACCACAAGGCTAGGTCCATTCAACCAGAATCCAGCATCAGTTCTTATTCTACATTTTAATTTGCCACCCAAAATGGAGCCATTGTTTATGTTTAAATGAACATAATCACTTGGAATGCTATTTACAGTCATGTGTTAAAAAGTGATATTTCAGTCAACAATGGATTGCATATACCATGGTGGTATATAGCACCATAAGATTTTAATGAAACTGAAAAATTCCCATTGCCTAGTGACATCATAGCCATTGTAATGTCCCAGCACAACATATTATTAAAATGTTTGTGGTATAAACAAACCTACTGTGCTCCTAGTCATATAAAAGCATAGCCCACACAATTTACAGTATCAGCCTATACCATCTAGTTTTGAGTAAATGCACTCTAAATATCTACACAGCAACAAGATACCTTAAAGACACATTTCTCAGAAGGTATCCCCATCATTAAGAGGCACATCATGGTACCTCTACTTTCCCCTAACTCTTAGGGGCAGTTGTTCAGACAGTTTAATTTTGTTCAATCCTGACTTTCACTCTGCTCAAGTCCTGCCATCTCTGGTAACAAAACCTGAGCAAGTTAAGGCAAGGATAGAAAAGTTTAGTGAAAAGTTCTAAAAGTCAATTTTTACATAAATTTTTCCCCATTTACACTAATTAAAGAGTAAGATGCAAATTGACTGTACTTTCGTGATGCCCACTAGCCAATCAGGAGTGAGTATGCAAATAAACCCAACAAAGATGGTGGGTTAATTTGCATACACAGGCACCGAGTGGCTGGGGGTAGGGCATTTCTCACTGCCCCAGCCACTCCGAGCCTCTGGGAAGTATGGGAAGGTGGAAAGGCAGCTCTGGCAGAGCAAAGACAGGGGAAGGAAGGCCCATTCTTGCACGAATCTTCGTGCATCGGGCCTCTACTTAAGTCATAAAAGTACTGGGAGATATCATGAAATATAGGGTGATATTTATATTAAAACAATGGAGGAAAGATTGCAATAAATCAAAGCTATTATTAAGAAATTTGAGTAACTATTTATTGAAATAATTGAAAAACTGAGAGATATTATATCAAATTTTCTCAGAAAATAATCTATTCTATGAGGATTATCTTCTTAAAAGGGGAAACAGAGCAACTTGAAAAAAACAAAGTTAGAAGGTTATGAACATTGATAAAGAAAAATTTGCTGGTGGTTTATTAGAATTATAAAAGCTATTTCACTAGAATTACTAGTAAAATAATATTTGGATGTTTATCTAAAGTTCTCATATAAACATATATATTTTTTTAAAATAAGTTTCCTAAACATAGGGATGGAACACAAAAAAAGTGTCTTCTCAGTTCTAATACACCATTTGTTTTATCAATTTAATTTCAGGTTTTATAAAAATGTCACTATGACATTAATTTTTGTGGTATCTTTATTTAAATAACATTAAAATGGGAAAAACATGCCATTTAGAATTGAAAACATATATAATGCTAAAAATGCCACATGTGATTCATAAATTGTTAACAAACATTCTTGCATATCCTATGTAATAAAAGTGTAATATGCAAATTGACTGAATGGCGGGATGGCCTGTCGGCAGGGGGCTGGCAAGCAGGCGGCGCCAGGCCAGCCAAGGCGCGTGCCAGTAGACAGAGGGAGGGGATGGAGATGGTGGGGGGCAGCAGTGAAGGGGCGATGGGGGGGTGGGGCTGGTCACTTTCCGCGGGTGCCGTCCCCTGATCGGCCCGCCAGTCACCTTCCACAGAGGGAGGCCAGACTGCGGCTTAGGCCCGCTCCCCCCTGCAACTATCAGTGGGACATCCCCTGAGGGCTCCTGACCACAAGAGTGCTCAGTCCAGGCTGAAGGACCCCCTGAGTGCATGCATTTTCGTGCACCGGGCCTCTAGTATAAAATAAACTCTAAGACACCTGCTACAAAGCTTGAAAACCAAGCCACAGTTACACCATGTACTAGAAAGAGGAGTGGTCCCAGATGGAGCTGGCCTAGATTAAAAATTAGTATTTCTGCTCATCCTAGTGACATTTATGAGATAACACGTTCAGGTATCTCTGAACGTGTTAGCTCATCTATAAAATGGTAATAAAAATACCTTTCATACCAACCTTAAGAATAGCTGAGGTATTTTTATGGGAAGGTACAATATATATAATAAAGACTTTGCTAATTAAAGTTTGGTTTAACAACAATGAGTATGTAATTCTGTAGCAGAACTAACCCCAGAGATCCCAAAAAGTGAATGATTGAAAGTCAGATCCCAGGGGGCTCCCAAAATATCTACATAACTTCCTTTTTGACTATATAGATAACATGAAGTATTTACTCCTTTGTAAAATATGATTTCGAACACATACACATGCATGCATATATATATGCAATGATATATACATAGATATAAAAATTGTATATATAATTATATACAGGGTGGGACAAAAGTAGGTTTATAATGGTTAATACAATTAATTAATTAATTAATACAATAATAAACTATTTTGCATGCTCACAACTACATATATATATGTGTGTGTGTGTGTATACTCTTTTGAGCTAGGACTTTCATTCTCAGTGCACTGGGAAAAGCAGTAAGAACAAAAAGGAAAGAGAAAAGTGAAAAGAATTTATGTATGTAAACTAAGGATAGAAAGTTACCCCTATGTCTAAGTCACCCCTATGTTTTTATTAAAGTATTGGTTGATACTCCAGTCACATGGGAACTTCTATCAATACCTTTGATTAAGAGATTGATCTAAAGGGTCCCACTTCTACCACTATCACATGTCGACTCAAAGGCTCTGGAAAAGACTTTCATAGCAAATCAAGGATTCACTGCATGGTAAATACAACCCCAATCAGAATTTCACCAGGAATATTTCCATTTTATGTCCTGAAGCTTGAAAACAATCTAGATGAATGATGTCTAGATGAATGATCTAGATGTCCTTGTTAAAGACAATTTGATGAACAAAACTATTAACATTGAATTTACTTTATCATCCTTATGCCAAAAAATGTGGTGTTTTATTCATCAAAATGATAAAGAACACAATAGAGAATGGATAATTTATAACTGATTTAGATTTGGTGCAGTAATAATACAAACATGAGTAAATAGCCTCATACATCTCCCATTAAAAAAATACTCTCAAATCAATTGGTACATATCTGCACCAACTATAATCTCACTGACAGCTAAAAAATACAAAATCTATCTATACTGATTAATATAGACATGCAATTTACTCAAGACTAGCTCATATTTTAATATCATCACTCTGAATAACTTTTTACATTAACTGATAGGAACTATAATAGATTCAGACTGTGTGTGCATCTTCTGAAAGATTTTTTTAATACAAAGAATGACCAAGGGATAGATTGGAGGCATTAATAATTCCATTTTGTTTTATGACACACAAAAGGAACAGAACTTTTAGGAACTATTCGCTCCTTTTACCACACTCCTGGGTAGCCCTGCAGGACATCGGGATGCATCTAAGACAACAGTTGAAAACTATTAAATCATAATTCAGGCTCCTGTCAGGAAAATCAAAAGAAGGAAGAAATGTAATTCTGGACATGTCCTTAGAAACTTTAAGTGAAATGACTGCAAGCTGACAGTCTTTAGAAAACTATAAATATAAATAAACATTTAGATTTATTATGAGTTGATTTCAAATTAAACAATATAGTTATGTTTGCAAGGAAAATTATTGGGTATCTTTATATGCAACATAGCATAATTTGAATAGAATCTTACAATGCTAAGGATATAAGCATTAACGAATATGCCACTTTACTATCCTTATCTAAAAAGTGGGTTGGTTTATTGGACTCATGTATATTTCCCACTAGTATAGTATTCTGTGTCTCCTGGGGAAAAATAAATAGGCTCTTAGTAATTTAAATTTGTTTTGCTTTGATTTATATAACTTGGCTTAGGAATTATTTAAAATTCATTATTTCAATAATACAAATCATCATTAGATATTACAAAGGTATCTAAGAAGGTTGTTGGGATTCCATATTTCATGGAGAGTGTCTCCCCAATAGACATTCTTCAGTGATAGGAGAATAAATCAGAGAGCCTAGCGTAATATCTAGAAGTAGTTAATTCTGTTTCCCCTGGAAAATCCCAACAAAACATTATTCTTGGTATTTGTGGAACCAGAGGATAGATGGCTAGGTTGGATTGACACATACTTGTGGTCAGTTTTGTAGGAAATGGTTCAGAGGTTGATAATGTTTTCAGTTGGCAATATGCTTGTTTTGGGGGTCAATCATTAATGTAAATTTTATATTTGTTCATGTTTCACTTTCACTGACTAATTTACCTTGCATATATATTAATCATATAAAATAAACATTTTAAATTAAGAGTGTAGTTTTGATTGTTGTTGTTAATGGTAAGTTCACTCCTTTGGTCTTCATACGTTTTCTTTTAGAGGTGTGAAAGTTCTTCACAGTTGCATGGACCTTTTATTTTTACTTCACAAACAGATGAAGAATTGGTGAGGCCAGATATTACTAACACACATTTTAAAGATTAGTAACCTTTATCTTAGAGGGATTAACCCAATTGTCTAAAATCTCAAAGAAATAAATTCAGGCTTTCTAGTTCTTGGTGCAGTGGGTTTATGGTACTACAATAATATTTAATATTCCTCTAACTGTGCAGAGATGTTTTCTCTTGATATTTCATTACTTATTGCTTAGTAATATATAATATAAGTCTATCACAAATTCTAAAAAGAAATTCATGGGAAAAAAAGTGATTTTTCTCCTTTTTAACCAGTCCCTACTGCCCTTTTTTCAGTAAGAACAGCTGAGGCTCTGGGTTGCATTTGTACTACAAGGCCATGCTGTGTAATTCAGTGCAGTACAATTTCAGTAGCAGTTTCATTCTTGAGAAAATCTAAAATGAAGTGGCCTTTCCAGATGCCAGACATATGACACACATCCTTGAAAGGCCTTGAAAACAATAATAATTTAACTGGAAAGCCTCTTTGAAATATTCTCTCTTCAGTTTATTCCATCTGTATCTCTTTTAGAGAGAACTGGTTGTGGTCAGATTAGTGTTTATCATAAATTCCAACATAGCATTTGAATGTCTTGAATCAAAACAAGTGGGGGTCTAAAAAAGAAACAAGACAAAACAAAACAAACAAATAAACAAAAACAAGTGAGGGTCTAGATGTTAACTCATAAATTATTCACCTATTTATTTGTTCATATATATAATAATACTTCCAAAGGAATTTGTGACAGCTTACATAGTCAATATAGCTTTTAAGATAGTAATAAAAGAAGGAGATCCCAGTATGAGAGAAATCAAGTGAAATTTAGCTAAAAGCTGCCAATGCAGGGAAGGGGAAAAAAATAAAAGACAACCAATTATATAGCTCATACCTAATAAAAGTAATAATAATAACTTTAAATAAAATTATTTTTTCCTAATTGAACACTAAGAGGGATTTTGACTTTACATAAATATGACTGAGGAAAATAATTTAAAATACAATTATAAAAGAATATCTGATGCATTTTTATATAATCCTGGTGTCAAATTGCAGCCCTGGGGATCCAGTCTATCTAAGTATAAAGCTTACTATTTCTATGACAGCATAGGTGCAGAGCTGAGATGCTCTAGAGAAACAACTGACTGTTTAGTACATTAAGTCCACTGCTCTCTATTTAGGAATGTGCCTGTGGCATAACTAGTAAGATAAAATTCTAATTGCTAACTACATTATAAATTCACTGTTTTTAAACTTTTCCCTAAAGATCTTTGAAAGTAATAAAATTCAAATAATTTGCAGTTCACATTTTTAATTGGCATAAATAGGCCACACGGTGTTTGAAAGTGACACAAATGGAAAGGAGTAACCATTAGTGAATTCAGGTTTTTTTCCCTCTGGAAAAATGAGTGTTAAAAAGAAAAGCATTGGCTGATTTGAATTACTTTACTACAGAAAATAAAAATAAAAAGCTGCTTTATGGGTTGATAATGCTTAGGAAGAAAGGAAATGAATACTTAAGTCTGCAGGAGACTTGATGGAAGCATTGGAGTTTGCAGTACCCTCACCCCTGATCCCTGCCATTATTTTATTACTGGTAGATCTGCTTGTCCCTTCCACATCAATTGTCCGTATGAGTTTACTCGTTTTCTAATTTCCACTATAATGTGATTGATAAAGCAATTTCTTTTATCACCCATAAACTGAATATTTTCCATAGATTTGTTGCTGAATTTATTTTAGATCAGCCTCATCAGTTATCATTTCATTGTTTCTCAATTAACTTAATCTGTGTATAATGATTTTTACTACCTATTAGTAAAATATTACTATGAAATATTTAATTTCCATTCTGCCCATGTATTGTTGAGACATTTCTTTATAGCCCAAACTTAATCCCTCCATTCTTTAACAAAATAATCTATACTAATAAAAGCCAAGGTTGTCCTCGCACTCTTGTGCACAACGTCGTCACAAGATGGCCGTCACAAGATGGCCGCACACACAGTGGAGGTGGGGCTCGGTGGCTGCTCCATGTGGTGAGGTGTTGGGGTCCTGTGGCTCTGTGCAGTGTGGAGGAGGTCAGGCCCAGCGTCTCTGCCGCCTTGTGCGAAGGAGGCAGGTCCTGGAGGAGGAGGCGGGTCGCAGCAGGGGAGGGCAGTTGTGGACGATCAGGCTGGCAGGGGAGCATTTAGGCATCAATCAGGCCAGCAGGGGAGTGGTTAGGGGGTGATCAGGCTGGCAGGCAGAAGTGGTTAGGGGCAATCAGGCAGGCAGGCAGGCAAGCGGTTAGGTGCCAGTGATCCCAGATTGGGAGAGGGCTGTCCGACTGTTGGTTTAGGCCTGATCTCTGCTCACGCCGGGGCTGGTAGGTCACAGGCATGCCCCCAGCTTCCATCAGCACCTCAAACCTCAGGAGCAGCAGCAGCAGCCGCGGTAACAGCAGCGGCGGCAGTGCTCATGTGAGCTGTCCCAAGTGGGCAGCAGGTTCCATCAGTGGCCCGCCTGGCACACACGCATGGAGGTGAAGTTGCTGGCACCCGCTTTTCTGCAGGCCTGAGCCCTTGGCAGCTGGGGATGAGCTGGTGATCCCAACGGCCTGACAGCTTGGTGACAGAGGCACATTCATCCTGGGGACTGGCAAACAGGCAGAAGATGGCCCTGATCACAGGAGGCTAGGCCTCAGGACCCTAACTGCACGATTTCGTGCGCTGGGCCTCTAGTACACATATGGACATTGATACAGTCTCCATTTCAACTTTAACACATTACTCATGTTTCTTCCTAAATTACAAGCCACTGAAATTTCTGTTTTTAATAATGTAACCAAAGAATTACTTTTAAGCATATCAGTGGACACATGGCTGGCTGTTTTAAAGAAGGATTAAGTTTATATTGATGCCAAGTATGTCTCTACAGGTGCCCACTGCCTAATCCAGTGATGGCGAACCTGACACGCGTAGCCATTTCTGATGACAGGCGGCCGCTGAGGTGGCCGCATGCCGAGGATGAAACATTTGCGAAATAATGTTTTTTCCTCAAAGTGACACACTAACCGAGTTATGCTCAGTTTTTTGGCAAAGTTTGACCCACCAAGCTCAAAAGGTTGCCCATCACTGGCCTAATCAATGCTCATGAATGATTTCTTCCAACATTATATTTCTGTGGTTAAGATCTAAGAATTCTATGTGTTTTGAATCACAGAGGAATAATTTTCTTTCACTGAAGTTTTCTTTCTTAAGAATGTTTCTCAAAATTGATAATTTAGAGAAGCAAAAGCAATTCATTAAAGAACATTCTCCCTTAAACTAAAATGTTAATTACATAAAAAACATTAAATCTGAATCAAGAATTCTATAATTAAAAATAGTACTGCAATTTTTATATTATTATTAAATTTTTAACCTTATGTGCTTTGAAAGTTATTTTGTTATATACACATAGGTATTTAAGTGAGTCCATGAATAGTAAGTGTCAATCATCAGAAACTCAGCTTTCACATGTAAAAATTAAGTAATTTTAATATGAACCCATTCAACTCTAAGATTTATTTCATTCTTGATGAGGGACTTGAGAGATAAATTCTAAATAATGTTCCTCTTAGATTACCAGAAACATTTTCTTCAAGACTGCAGGAAGCATCTATTTAAGCATCTATAATAATATAAAATGTAAATAAAAGGAGGTCTTAACCAAAAGGCACTAATATTTCCATAGGTGAGAATTCATCCTACTGAAGTAAAGAACAGAGAGAAAAATAATCATATTTGTGATTTTTCTTACATTTAATAACTTAAAATATCATTGTGCCAAAGAATTTCCTTTTCTCCTACAATAATGATTAAAATTTATCATTTATTAAAAAGCCAACAATACTTGGCATTCATGCTTTCCTGTAAATGTCTAAAACAAATGTATCTACATAAACATTTGGCCATGTTCTCTCTCTCCTAGATGAGTATGCTGGCACAAACGCCCGCTTCTCTCAATAGCTTTATTATTATTTCTACTTACTTCTACTCCTTTTAAGAATTTCCTATGTATTTAATATCTTCAATAATTTAATAAACAAAAACAAAAAACAAACAATGTACTATTTCAATTCATTTTAACAACAGGACACAATCCCAGACCCAACAAATCACATTCTTTTTGGCCTAGATCTCTGCTTATCTTACAGGTCATTTATTTCTAGCAATTTGTTTTATATAATTTGTCTTTTAGCTATGTGTGCGTGACAGTATGAAATACATTCACTGTTTTTTAAATATACTTTCTTAACATTCCTATTATCTCATTGTCCATTTCATTGTAACTATTATGAATTAATTACATGAGTAAAAAATTATTATCATATGCCCTGGCCAGGTGGCTAAGAATATTGGAGCATTGTCCCATGCACCAAAAGGTTGCCGGTTTGATTCCCAATTAGGTCACGTACTAGGGTGCGGGTTTGATTCCAGGCCGGCTCGCCCTTCATTCCTCTTTCTCTAAAAATCAATAAACATAAATCCTCGGTTGAGGATTAAAAAACAACAATATCACCAAGACATTAATGACAAATATTTACCAACTATTTACAATATATCAGACAATAAACTAAAGGCTAAGGATGTGGACATAAACAGAATAATAATTGCTCCCAGGAAGTCTAAAAACAGGTTGAATGTTATGTAAAACTAGAGGCCCACTGCACGAAAATTCATGCACTTGGGGAGGTCCCTCAGCCTAGCCTGTGCCTTCTCGCAGACCAGGCCCCCTAGGGGGATGTCCCCCTGCCAACTTAGGCCTGCGCCTGGGGGGATCGGGCCTGAGCTGGCAGTCAGACATCCCTCTGGCAGCCTGGAAGCCCTTGGGGGATGTCCAACTGACAGCTTAGGACAACCTTAAGCTGCATTTGGACCCCTGTGGAAGTGCACTGACCACCAAGGGTCAGCTCCTGTGTTGAATGTCTGTCACCTGGTGGTCAGTGTGCACCATAGCGACCGGTTGTTCCTGGTTGTTCCACCTTTAGGGTCAATTTGCATATTACCCTTTTATTATATAGAATAATTTAAAATATTTTCTCTTCATTCCTTCTATTCACATAACTTCTAAGTAAGAAATGTTTTATTAAAATATCCACAGTACTTTTGCTGGGAAGAATATCTGGTCAATTTTTAAATAACCAAATGTTTTTATATTTATTTTTTAATCACTATGACAACAAAAACTGTATGCTCACTCATCCCAACCATCCGAACTTGCCATTTACAACATAATCCTTGTAAAAACTATCACAAAATGTACTCATTGATGGTAGTGGGAGAGGTGGCTCTAGGAGATATAAAAATATCTAAATCTTGGTGGTCAGGCATGTTTCCTTAGGTACAGTTAGTCTTCATTGAGATTGAAGGCCACATTCATAGAGAAGCTGACATTATTAACATGATATTTAAATCTTTAGTTACAGATATATTTTAGGTCCAGCTAAAACCCTTCCTCATCCTTCCCAACATTTGCTTGTACAGCCCTCTGTCACATGAAACTATATCCTTCTAATAAACCCCCCCTCTTGCTTAAGCTAGTTTAAGATAGATTTTGTCATTAAAAAAAAATCCTACTATTAAAGGATTCATGTTACATACAATATGTTCATTTAACATAACAAATGTTCTCTCCATTTGATGGTGTGACAAGCCATAGTGTCTTAGAATTAATAAAATGTGGTAACATTAATTCATATGATCATTCATTCAACATAATTATTGAACTGTGCTATCTTCATGGCACTGTATCAGACACTGGGGAAGAAATGATGAACAAGACAGATGTATTCTTTATACAGGAGACTTTCCTGGTTAGTATCACTTTTTCTCCTGTAGGTGCTAAGAAAGAGGGCAAAAGGGTCTTAAAACATCTCCCTAGGGAAAAGAATTTTTAAAATATTCTATCACTAACTAATAATTTAGAAAAATCAATAACTAATTAATCTGAATTTACTGATGACCTATTATTTATTAATCTACTCATGAAATTAATTGGAAGGCAGATATTTTAGAAATGATCATATTGGCTAAAAATATCAAAGTTTCAGGCATGATGGCATAAGGGCTTGACTAGCAAACTAGATAATTGATCGGCCTGAGAACTATAGTTTACAGTATCAGAAAAATAAGCTTTTAGGTTAGGTAGGAAAATAAGAGGAAAGAGTGGTGTTAATTCCAAATTTATATAGGGAAAATGGAAGTAGCTCTTCCACTTAGAACCCATGTATCTATCCTGAAGGTCAATCAGAATGGCCACATTAAGCCAAGCCCCTCCTACAAATATTACTGTGCATGGGACTTTTTTTATTAATCCACTAGAGGCCTGACGCACGAAATTCATGCAAGAGTAGGCCTTCCCAGCCCTGGGGTTTCATCCGGAGGGTCGTTCTGATGTTCAGCAGTTCGGTCGATTTGCATATTATGTTTTTATTATAATAGACAATAATTTAAAAGGTGCTTACACTACATTCATTGAGACATTGCTATTATCACTTAGTAGACAAAGACAACTTAAGGAATTTTCTTCTAAAGATAAGATTATATTCAGATTTTCTATAGTCTGACAAATTCTCTTTTTAGTAGGGTTAAAGTTCTTATTCTTTAATTTTATTATTTTTCAGTATTATGTTCCAGCCAAATCCTGATATACTAATCAATCTAAAGCCAGAGCTTATAGGAAACACAAAACTAGAAAATAAAAAGTAAATTTTATACTTATAATAATTGCATAGAATAAATTTCTTCAGTGGTAAGCATTTCTAAATTTTCTACTAAAATTTCCCCTCTGTAAAAACCAGTTCATTATGATTTCAAAGCACTTAAAAATGATAATAAATGTCTTTTTTTCCAGGTTCAAGTAAAGGGAAAAAAAGTAGTTGTTTTCTATTATTCTTACCTAATTGTTCTTAAACTTGGATACCCTGATACTAAACTATTTTGTTTATTAGTGGTCCATCTAATTCACCTCTTGGCTGTCTTCTTATCCAGTTCCTCAATAGATTCTCCTGTTTGTAACCCTGCTTCTCTTCTTGCCAACTAATATTTCAACTCCCATCTGTTTAAATTCCTATGTTCTTTCTGGCACAGCTCTGCCTCCAGATTCCCTCCCAGCCACCTACCTTGTTGCCCTTCCATCTGCTAGCATCTCTAGTATCTTTTCTAACCTATTTCCAATCTAAATCATCTCCAATTTTCCATTTTAAGTTGCAAACAAATTTCATCAACATTTATCTCTTAAAGGGTTATTGTGATTGTAATAATATATATATTATCTTGGAGTTATAAGGGGAAGTTAAAAGATATACAGTTTAAACATACATTTAGTGTTTGAACTCTTATACCTTTTAAAGTCACTTATGCATCTCAACTCTTCTCAGTGATGATGTTTTGAAATAATAGAGTGTACCACTGAAAGACACTGCTAAGGGCTTTTGGTATATAGTCTTTAGAGTACTAACTACTTTTGTGTGGCCCAATTCGTGTTAGTCTTGGGCTTAACTGTTTGGTTCATTGTTCCCAAGTTATGCATTCACTGATGAGTAGCAACTACATTCTCAAGACAGTTCGATTCATTTTTTAGCAGAAATATTTTTTTTAACTAGAATATTACCTGGTTACCTACTGGATATCAAAGACATTATGTAAACAACAGTAGCACTTGTTAATTACAGTTTCAGAATTTGATATTTAAGTAGCATTAGGTTGCATTTTCTTTTAAATCATTGATTTTGTTACTTGACAAGGTAGATGCTCATTTTCAGGTAACAGATATGATATACTACAAATTATAGCAGTCTCAGGAAAATATTTAAAATTTTGGAACTATGTAGCTTTTCATAAAAGTAAAAACTTCTAATTCTCCATTCTTATTTCTGAAGGATATAACCTCCTCTGTCAACCACAATTTGGAAAGGAATAAAACATGTTTATGGGAAGTTCACTCAGAATTTACCTGTACATTCAAAATAACATAGATGTTTATTAAAAGCACAATGGTTTTTTAAAAATTGACTGGTTTATTTTTAGTACTGGGAGTATAATATTTCTATTGATGTTAATTGGTGCTAAAGAAAACGTTAAGAAGCGTTTCATTTTGTTTTAATAAAGGTTTTATTCTTATCCAGGTATAGCACACTCAATAGATCTGAAGAGGGCTGTCATTGAAAACATAGTTTGTTCTACTCACAGGTCCCAAGAGAAGGGAGCATGCCAAGCAACGGGGAGGGGGGGGCGCGGTTTGAGATCATGGGTGATGGTCAGGAGGCCAAGGGAGAGCAAGCTGGAACTGTGAGCGAGAGCCTTTACTGTGGTTTTTGCAGGAAGCAGGCAAAGTAAAAGTGGATTTAGGATTGGCTAGTTTGAATAATTTCAGGGAGCTCTGGGGCATGGGGGTTGTCTCCAGATTTCCGGTTCTTGTCCCTGGATGATTAAGGGAGGAGGAAAGTGGCCCAGAGTGATTAATAACTTTTCCACAATCTGAGTTTATGGTTAATGTTATAGAACATATAAGGTTAGATATAGATGTGTATTTTTTTTATTAGAACATAGTACAAAAATCCCTTATTAGTATAAGCATTTATTTCCTATAAGAAAATTAACAGTTTACAATTTTAAAATATTCTTCTCAACTGACCTCATCCTCTCACCTTAAAAAAATTAATTTTAAATTAATTATAAAACCTTATATACTAAATCATAATATTTCAGAATTCTTATAAGTTGATTTTAAGAGACATTAATAACATATACCAACTATGAATGTAAGTATATTTTTCTTTTAAATATCTTATATTTTATGTTTCACTACTATAGTTTTCATTCCATATCCCCTTTTTTCCTTTTATTACATCTTTTTTACATCTTCAGTCTCTTTTTCAACTGTATTTAATATGATTATACTTTGCCATAATAATCACTAAACTCATCTTGGTGGTTCATCTCATATTGTGGTTGATATTCAAATATTCTCGTGAATTCCTTGTTAGTTTCTCCCAGTTGATAACCTATAAAAATTAATTATAACTACTCTGGGAATGGGGAACGGAGCACATCTCATTTCAGATTTTCCTCACATATGCCAGGAAATATTCTTCATCTGAACATCAAGTATTTTCCATGAAATTGATAAATGGCTTTGTTTGAGACATAGCAATGACAGAGAGGTTTAAATAAGTACAAGTGCAGAGTACATAGACCCCCTTGTTTATACAACCTCCCCATGTCAGCCCATTAATTTTACTGCCCTGATCTTGTCAGCCAGCATGGGAGTTTTTCCCCTTCTACTGTCACCTCAGCCAGATCCAACAAGTGGCACTGTCATGATACTCATTACTCAGAATTTAGTGTGTCATTAGGCAATAAATATATTTAAATGTATGCCCCCTCCATTCTGTCTCATTTTTCTTTAGACCCCGTTTTATTTGCTCTTAATGGGGCACCTCAGCCAGGGGCATTTGAGCAGAACTGAACCATATGACTCAGCATCAGGAGACCTCTAAGTTGTAGAGGCAATCACTCCTCCTTCCTAAGGAAACACTCCACGTGTGAGTTTCCTCCTGTTCCTAAAGGAGATCAGCTTGGAAGATTTAAACACACTGGACAATGCTGAGGGCTCTGGGCCACTCCAGCACCCGGCAGTTGACAGGAAACCCACGTAATAGAGTAACACCATAGCAGAATTGAAATGCACTGTGATATGTTTGAAAGGTAGCTTTTCTGACCTCCAATTATCATTCCTATGTGGTTCTCTCTCTTTAAAAAAAAAATAAATGATGCCTGATTTACAAAGCACATTTGGCCTTATCTATTATTTGTGTCTTAAGAGATTATGCAGCAAACATATTTTTTTCAAAAAGCATCATTAACATACTTGAGAAAGTATATATACATACATGTGACACTGAATTCTTAAATAAATCCTATGTTACAATGTGTATATATATATATATATATGTATATATATATATATATATACACACACACACATATATATATATACACACACATATATTTTTATGGGCATATATACATATACATATAGACTAATAGTTTAAATTACTGTTCAAAAAATCCTTAAAAATTTTTACTATCCTTAGAGTTTCTTACTGAATGGTTGTTTATGCTTCTTTTCCACCCTAAATATATGTTCAGGAATTCATATCAGACTACCCATTATTTGCATATTTATTAATTATTTGCCATGATATTTAACCAAGCAGCTTTAATTCACAAAGACTGACAAGCATAGTATAAAACTACATTATTTAGTTTTTCAGAGTTGTCGTAAATTTTATTTGGCTTTTATACAATTGAATAAGTCTGATTTTTAAAACACTAAAGAAAGAAAGACAGCTTTCTTTTTGGTAAATTTCCAAATATGCCATCTACCCATTTGTCTCGGAGCAAGGCAAGCTAGACAGGGGGAAAACACAGCACCACAGGTAGACGCCAAACTCTTTTGTTTCTGACAGCAAGGTCTTGCTTCAAGGACATGCTAGTCCAAATTGTTTTCATTCCATCTGTTCGATTTGTATGCTGCACAGAATTTGAGTTTGGGTCCCTCGGACTTTCCTCTACTTCTGGGAGGACTGAGCATTTTGGGCGTCTCCCAACATCTTTCACCATAATTTGAACACGTTGGCATTAAGGAAATAATCGGAGCCACAGGAATACCACAGCCCTGCTGAAACTTCTCCACAAGGAGGTAATTTTTTTTTTATTGATTCAGCTCACTCTCAGTGCTGCCCCTCCCAAATTTGCAGGCTTCTGTCTAGCCCAGACCCATATACCTGAGCTCTGGTACCTCCTTGAAAAGCTTTTGCATGCAAAATAAAATTCTTTATGGCACCACAATACCAAAAACATATAAAATACAGTCAGCTTTCAGTTAGCATCACAATTGAGAGCCCTGACGCTGCATCACAATATTGAGGTCTGAGTCAACCTTACTAATCATACTGCACCGCTGTGATCCTCACTCAGCACATTCTTGTTTACAATGATCTAACCTAGAGAAAAACCTCGGACTTACCTCATATGCTGAGAGATCTGTCGTCCTGGGTATAATATTTATTGCAAATTATCCATCTGAATAAATGCAGCGACAGTTATACCGCAAGCCGCCTCTCTCCTGCAGCGGAAAGCAAGTTAAAAGGACTTCAAGCTGTGACCTCAGAGGCAGGCACAGCCGCTCCCATCCTTCAGCCAACCTTCTGAGAAGAGCAGGTTAGATGACAGCCAAGCTGGCTCTCTACACAGCAATACTTTCAAATAAAGCATTCTGTGCCTGGAGCCGGGGGACTTACATCTTCCACATTCGGCTGGACCTAGTCAATGCTGCTTCTATGCCTGAAAATATTAAGCATTTCACTGCAGTCACTTTAATGCAAGAAACTATCTGAGGCGACTTCACAAACCCTGTCATTCTGTTCGGAGACTAAAGACTGAGCACCGCATGCATAATTCATGCATTAACATCTTCAATGCACTTCCTGTAGCCCACTGTTCTGTCCAGTAATGGGCTATTGATCACCTCATTGCTAAGGCAATTGGAGCTCCGTGATTGGTTTACTTCCACAAGTAAAATTACGACTGAAATCACAGGCAGAAGCCTCCCACCCGGCAGCACCCACTGGGGTAAAACACTCACAGGGAGCGGATGGCATTTGCATGCTGCAGAGTGTTTAAACTGAACTCTCTTCTGCAAAACTGCGATAGCATCTGTTGTCTTTTATTCGGAAGACAGATTTCTGCAGATTTAGGTTTATTAGTTTACATCATAAGTAAGATCTATGGAGGTGTTTTTTCTCTCTACCATTTTTGGAAAATTAACACGGCTAAACTGAAAATTAAGGGAGGAAAAAACACACACGGAAAAAGTGATGTGTGGCTATAAGTCATAAATGTTTACCTGGGCTCATTTGAATAACCTTTCTTAGAAAACTTTAATTTAAAAATAATTAAATTTCTCATTTCAATAATGTGGAAGACATTTATTTAAAAAAATGATTATGGTTGGTCCACGTGTTCCTCATTGTTAACTGTTTTGGGCTGTAAGCACACCTACCCTGGGTGTGTCAGTAGTTCTGAGAGCCCTTTCTCTTCGAATTTATGCATCTAAGAACACATCATGGTTTCTCTTAGTCTTTTTTACTGCCTCCAAAAAGCAGGCTTTAAAACAAAAGGTGCATTTAATTATGCTAATGTTCACCAAGGGAAAACACAGGTAGCATTTTAAAATGCCATAGTAGGCCTGGCCAGTGAGGCTCAGTGGTTCAGCGTCATCTTATGAACCAGGAGATCTGGGTTCGATCCCTGGTTAGGGCACATGCCTGGGTTGTGGCTAGATCCCCAGTAGAGGGCATGCAGGAGGCCGACTATCAATGATTTTCTTTGATCATTGATGTCTCTACCTCTCTCTCCCTCTCCCTTCCTCTCTGAAATCAATAAAAAAATATTTTAAACATTTACAATGTCATAATAGTATTTGCAAAAATACTATAGTGAGAGATCCATATAAATTATGTATGCATATATAGAAAATATTTTCTATTTTCCAAAGTATCTTCAATGTTAAAATTAATTAAGCTGCAGTTGTTGTTTTTCACCCAAAGAAAACCAAATATGATGTTATGATGAACATTTAGAAGCCTAAGGCCATGTCTTTCTAAAGCCTCTTTTTATACACACACAGTTACAACATGCAAGCATACAAATATCATATTTCTATAATAAGACCATTTTTTAAAACCAGAGTAAAACCTTCAAATTCATGGGTGGGGGCTAGAGGACATAATAACTGTCGGAGTATACCCCATCTAACCATTACTAGTACACTGCAGGGAGCAATTCACTCTTGGAGGAGGCATGATAACAGCGAATTTTAGTCAGTAAACCAGTAAGAATTGCTACCAACCTGCACGGGTAATACTGGTGCTGATGACAATAGAGATGGAGTTAGGGATGTTCAGAGAGATATCTCTTCCTTCCTAGTGCATATGTAAGATCATAATCCTTGCTAGGCCATAGAGAAGATAATGGCACCTAATTGACGAAGGCTATGCTAAAATAGTCTACATGGCAGTATGAAAAATTAACCATCTAAGAACCATGTATATTCCATATTCTGTAATATTTTGTTCTTCCCAGGTAGATTCTATTTGTATAGAATCTTTAATATAATCAAATTCCAGTAAACTACATAGTAGACCTTATTTTACAATATTTATCTAAATGATATTCTTTATTCTTTAAAAAGAAGACTGGAATACCTCAAAAGCTTAACCAATACAGAATTTGTAGCCAAGGACTAATACATATCCTGCCAAGAGTTGTACCAATTTAATAATCTATGGAAGCAATTTCATATGAAGATACTATCTCATTTAAAAATAGTAGGCCATTTAAAATCTTAGCCTTTAAGTTATCAGATATGAGGATACAGAGTTCAATAATTAAGAAAATCTAAATTGCTGGCATAAACTAGTTAACTAAGCCCTGGAAATGAAAGCTTTCTGAAATGACAGGACTCAATGGTGTAGAACAGCTGGATAGGAAGAACATTAACTTAGTCCACCTCTCCTTCAGCAAGTGACAGGAAAGTCAGCATCTTTTCTCACAAATATCCATGACCTTGGTCAAAAATGAAGATAGTAACTTTGCTTCTACTTGGTAGATTTGCAGATTCAACTGTTTTAAAGGTAGGGAGAGAGAGATGAGAAACACACAAACACCTCATCAGTCTAGAATAGCACAAGATTAGAAAAGGGTACAGCATGAGAAAAGCAATGGAGATAGTAAGTCCCAAAGAAATCAGAAGGAGGAAGCAAATAAGTCTGAAATGAAAACAACTGGAGCAAAGTAGTCCATTGTACTCCCAGATGAAACAAAGCCGAAGGCTGTAATAAAGAGCCAATTTCCACTTTCCAGAAGTCTGGCTATGCCTGAGAAACACACTTAACCGATCTTTTCAAATGGATGAAAAGCAGAGATGGCTACTTTAGATAAATCTGATCTCTTTGTAGAACAAAAGGCTTCCCAATATCTTGAATTTATAATGCATGTAAAATATGGAGTGAACTCTGTAATGTACAACAGGGTCAATAAAATGGATCAAAATTTGTGAAAACATCAAAGAATATTTAGTCTACTAAATTTTTAATATCTCCTAAGATGCATAACTAGCCTGCCTATTATCATTTGGAAAAATGCAAAATTTATATCCATTATAAGAAGATATAATGTCATATATAGTTAGGAGAATAATTCAGCCTACCAAAGTTTCTACATTCCTGAGCTCAAGGGTTGTGGGAGCAGACTACATTTGTTCTCTGAGATTTAACACATTCTTTCTACTTTTTCACCCTGTCCTGTCAATACCATAATCATTCCCTAATCATAACACATTCATTTAATTTTAAAATGCATTATTTTATATAAAAGGAATTATGCCAAATGCTAGGAAAATACATAATTATAGGTCAGTGGATGATTCCAAGGTGTTCATTCTTTAGTGAGGAAAACAGGTAAACACATAGATATAGAGTGATTAATATAATCACCATAATACACATGAGGCAAAGCAGAAAGAACTGTGTCTATATGATTCATACCTTCTAGGTAAGTGTTAATTCTTCTTATTTTTATTCCACTATATGAGGCAGAGCAGCAGAAGAAATATTGACATTACCAAATGCCCATGGGACATTAAACAATAATTTGTAGAGGGGGTGATATTTAAAGGAGCTGGGTGGTAAATTGCATTAACATAGCTTTTAATGTTTGACAAATTTGAGATTAATTTCAGGATTCTCTGAATTTGCATGGCCTTCCAAAAGCATCACTTTTATTATACAGAAATCAAGTTAAGTATCTTTTGGTGAGAATTAAATTACTTAAAGTACAAGAGTTAAAAATTCAGTTTGTATAGTTAGTTAGATAAGAGTTTAAATCCTGCTTCAGTTTCCTAATCTTGAAAATGGGGATTTTATCAACATTATTGCATTATTAGGAAATTCAAACATTGCAATATCTTTATAGCACTTAACATAGTTTCTGACACAGTAAAGACTTAGAAACATTAATTCATTTCCTCCTAATGCCTGGTCTTGGAAGAAAGGCTTGAATGGAGAGTCATTTCTAGTAAAGAGAACAACATGGACATTTGTAGGGAGGCAGGGCATCACACAATATGCTTAAGAAACTGAAGTAGCTATATTATGAGAATTTGGGATACAATAGACATTTTGTCAGGTGATAAGGCAATATTATATAAAATCTGATTTCTGCAGGATCCTTTTCTTAAGCTCTGTTAAAATCCTGATTACATAGATCATTTTTAACACCGTTAAAAAGTGTGAAGCTATTCTACAGAGAGATATTTCAAAATTGGTCCATGAGAATAATATGACTAGGTTTTGTGGTGGGAACATAGATTAGATGTAGTAACCAGAGGGAAAGAATACATTTAATAGAACACCACTTGTAGTCCACCAGAAGTGATAAGGGCTTAAACAAGGCAGATATAATGATATGGAGATTTAAAATATATATTCTAGAGATATTTATTTAAGAAATTCATCAATAGGATTAAGTAGGATTATGCGATTAGGAAGAATAATAAAATATTTTTATGGTGGTGACTTGGGTAAATCACTGAACTTCTCTTCCCTCACTTCTATGTAAGATAAAAATAAAAATCTTTTAAAAATAACTACTGATACTATAAAAAGATAGTGAGATTATAATATTAAATATAAGCAAAAGAGGGGTAAACTAGGAAGCAAGATAAAGAGCTGTTAAAGAATTAAAAAGACAATTTCCAGTTGACACCTGGATAATGAGGCTATAGTTCACTAAACAGGTTAGAAAGTTACCAGAATTGTTTAAGCTAGGAAAGTCAAAGAAATAGCTCAAGGTAGAAAGTGTACAATGAAAATAAGATGAAGGATGAAACCTAGAGACAAGACCATGTACATAAGAGCCTTATGTCAATTTAACATCTTGACATGATTAACACATTGATTGCAAAAGGGAAAATTGCTAACATATATTAAACATATACTATAAGGCTGGAACAATGCTTAGTACTTTAATAAACTGATTGCATTTGATCATCACAAAGCCCTTGTGAGCTAAGTTGCATTTATTCCCATTTGTCAAGAAGTCCCACTGGAAGAAAAGTTAAGCAATGAACAGGTGAACATCCAGATTTAAGTTTTCCTTTCAAATCTCTTCCCTGACATCAAACTGCTGACCTACCTCACTGAACCATCATAACAGAATGTTTTCTCTTCATCTCTTTGCTTTTTTTATTTCTCAAAAGATCAATAAATCATGTTTCATATGAAAAGTATATGCAGTAATCAATACTAGTTTAAAAAATTAGAGAAAGATACATTAGAATATGGAAAAGAAATTTATTATTGCTTCAAACATATATTTTATATATTACAGATTGCCAAATAAATATTATATCATTTTGTCTGAATCAGTTAACAGAGAAGATATTATTCCATTATATAGAGAAGAAAATAGGCTGAAATAGTTTAAGTAACTTTCTCAAGGATACATAGACATAAAGAATAAGATAGAATTTAAGTTTCAAATGATCAAAGCCCATGCCTATTTCACTATATCATACTTTACAGTATTTTTAAAAAAAATCATCAAGTAATGAATTAAATAAAGTGCAGAAACCAAATATCATAATTTAAATATATGACATTTTAAAACAAGAAAAACAGTATGGATAATATTGCATATTGTCTACAGATATACACAGATACATGAAAGTAATGTTTGAGAAGTATATAAACACTAAGTCTCTATTGTAGTTACTTCTCGGGACAGGAAGGAGGAAGGAGAATATAGAGAACTTTATATGATTATATGTTTATTTATTAAGCTGATAGTGGGCTTTCTTATACTATATAAATATTTTAAATATTAATAATGAATTTTAAAAGTTAGGATAATAAAAAATATGCAAGAAAAAGAACTCACAAGGTTTAGATGTGGATTTCCCCTCCCCCCCCCCTGTTTGTTTTTTTTCAGTTTGTACTTCCCTTTCCAAGATGGAAATCAGAAAGAAAAGAAAAAAGCTCCTAATGACATCCATTATTAACATCTCTTCAGTCATTAGAAATAAATTCAGTTAAATAAAAAGGAGAAAATACATGTGGGGAATAAATATCAACACGTCTCAAAAGTTTGAGAAGTTGGACATTGTCCATGTAACATGAAAGGGTTCTTAGTTACGTTAAAACACACATTTTCTTAATATTTCAGTTGGCTTATAGACATCAGTATTCCAAATGATTTCCCAGGTTTCACAAAAATGACCCAATTGTAGCTTAATCTCCATATAAAACAAATCTACTAAGCATCCTCCTATGGTTACAGATATAATTGAAAAATATAATTAAAGTCTTTTAAATCTATGAGAGTATAACAACTCCCAAATAATCCTAATAATCCCTATTTAATTATATTTACCTTTAGTTATCTTAAGAAAGGCTTTTTATTTTTTAAGTGACTAAATCCTCTTGCAGGAAGACATTAAAATTCAAGTAAGAGATATCAGAAGCCAGTTCAACCCCATGAGATTCACGGAAGCAGCTCAGGGTAACTGCCAACCTGTTCTCTCTAAATACACATTAGGGAAGAACTTTTAAAAGTATATCATCCTTCTCTAGTAAAAAATTTGAATATTTTCAAAGTATTTTTGTTTAAATATATTTCTAGTTTCAAAATAATTAGACCTACCTTGGTATGTAGGTCTGAGGATATTTTCAATGATATTGATTTTTTTTTAGAGAGAGAGAAACATTGATCTGTTGCCTCCTGTGTACACCCCAACCAGGGATCAAACCCACAACCTAGGTATGTGCCTTGACTGGGAATCAAACCCGCAACCATTCTGGTATAGGGACTATGCTCAACCAACTGAGCCACCCGGCTGAACATCACAATATTTTTTATTAAAATAAAAGTCTGTACACTCTTAAGTCTTTTAGAATTTTTGAACTTTTAAAAAAATGATTTAACCCATAACTCACTTCTTTAAGAAACTTCATTGGGGGGAAAAAAAAGGTTTATTGCATGAATTCATGAATAAATAAATGACAACAACAAAAGAGATGATACTGCAATGTTTGCATAACACATTAAAAACACGGACTCCTTTTATGGGCTTTATACATGTTTTAGCTTTGTATACTAAAAAGGTATGTAAGTAAAAACTTCTAAATAGATATAGTTTTTAAATAACCACATCATGATTATAGCACACTAGTGGATATATATGAATGGGCATATGTATAAAATTTTCAAACTTGCATGGAAGTACAGTATACTTTATTTCACATTAGTAAAAATATAACTATACACCTTGTTGAATTTTTACAAACTGGCACAGCTATGTGACCCACACTCAGATCAACAAATAACACATTACTACGAGCCAGAAGCTCTGTGTTCTCCTTCCGCCCTTCACTGCCCCCACAGACAGCCTCTGTACTCATGCTAACCTCCTATATTAGTTTCAACTGGCTTTTCACACAACCATTTAAAACTAATCTCTAGTGCTGCAGAATTCTCCAGTTACAGAATCCTAACAAAAATAAGTTTGAACAAAAGTTTTTTATCCACAGTCTTCTCATTCTTACTTAACTGTAAGTTTAAGATGTCAAGTATATCTGTTTGCTTTATTTAACAAGGCAATTTTGTATGTTCTTTTTTATATGAATACTTTGGAACATACCTTATTTTTCTACCAAAAAACTAGGCCCATCCTGGTTGGTGTGGCTCAGTTGGTTGGGCGCCATCCCATGCACCAAAAAGTCACCAGTTCAATTCCCGGTCAGGGCACATGCCCAGGTTTCGGGCTCTATCCCCAGTGGGGTGCATGTGAGAGGCAGTCAATCAATGTTTCTTTCTCACATTGATGTTTCTCTCTATCTCGCCCTTGCTCTCTCTCTCTCAAGTCGATAAAAACATTATAAAAGAAAAACTAGGTCCGACAGCAGGATATTAATGTAGCAGTAAGATCTTTTATAATATATTTGTTTTTCTGCATATGACAATCAACTTTGCTTCTTCATATGAAGTTTTATCTTTAAACTAGCAACTATAATTTCCTGGAAAAGATTTCATCATAGATATTTGTGCTATGAAATTAAAGAGTTACTCAAAAAAGTATCTTAAAAATAGAACTAATATTTTAGTTGTAGGCAGTGGGTGTGTGGATCTTTCTCAGCAACATGATACCTTAATGAAATACATGACTTTAATTTAAAATAAATAGTTGCTTTAAAATAGGGATAAAAGTCCTAATTTATATAAGGATAAGTTATGATCTGGACAACCTTCTTGGTGCAAAATTGTGAGATGCAAAACTCTTGGCTAGTATATGACCCAGTAATAATTCTGTTTGAAAAATTCATCTGAATGAGTAATACAAACAAACCAAAAACAGGTTTATGAAAGGGAGGAGAAAGAAAATCTAGCTTGGGATATGCAGGTGTGAAGGCAAAGGACACCCGTCTTTCTTACAATGACTTGAGCCTTTTCTTTCACAAATATTAATTGACGTGGGCTATAGGTGACAATCTAACTTGGTGCTGGGAATTTAATAACTCTTGCCCTCAAAGGCTTAAAATCAGTTGTCTTTTGGAGCTCTTCCATACTAGCTCATTAGAGACTATTTTAATGTTCAGGATTTTTGCAAAACAGTTGTTAAATGTAGTAATTATTAATAATTAAAATTTTTCTTATTCACCTGCATAAATTGAAAGATAAGGCATAATAAATTCAAACTTATATTTCCAGCCAAAATGTATTTTCCAAACTCCAGACCCATCCACCCACTTGCATAATTGATGTTTATTTTATACTTGCATATGTCCCAAGCATCTCAAACTCAGGAAGTTCACAAATTAACTGTACTTTCTTTCTCTAAATTTGGTTTTCTTTTTTTCTACTCTGCTAGGAAATGGTACCACCATTCCACTCATTGGGTCATACCAGAAACTGAGATAGTATCTTTTATATTTGTGGAGAGCATTATACTAAGCGAAATAAGCCAGTCAGAGAAAGATAAGTACTGTATGATTTCACTCATATGTGGAATTTAATGAACAAAATGAACTAACAAGCAAAATAGAGACAGACTCATAGAAAGCAGACTGATAGCTGTTGTTGGAAGGGCCAGTGGGAGGACAGAGTGATTGAGCAAAAGAGACAAAAAAGAGCGAGAAATAAATCATGGATATGAACAACAGTGTGGTGATTAACAAGGGAAGAGTGGGGTAGAGGGAGGTGCAGGAGGGTATGGGGAGATAAATGGTGATAGACAGAGACTTGACTTGGGGTGGTGAATACACAATAGAGTGTACAGATGATATGTGGAAGAGTTGTGCACCTGAAACCTGTATAATTGTGTTAAGCAGTGTCACTCTGATAAATTCCATTAAAAGGAAAATATAAAAAATAAAAATAAATAAATAAAATACAGGGTATGGCAAAAGTAGGTTTACATCTGTGAGTTTACAAAAACACATAGCTTATTCTTGTATTGTTACTTACTAATTATTGTTTTATTTTTTGCATGAACAACTGTAAACCTACTTTTGCCACACCCTGTATTCTAATTTTAAAAAAGATCATGCATAGGCTAATGAACTCAAACTTTGTCTCTAGGCAAGATATCTTTTCAGAAATTCAGACACATCAACTTTATATTTCCACTTGCTTATATCTCACTTTGAGATAACTAAATTGTCAATATTTTCCTCAAATCTGGTCTTCTATAGTTATTCTTCTTGCAATAAATGGCACTACCCTATAGGATGTGCTCATGCCTAAATCTATGGTTTTAATCCTCTTTTCTGCCTCAAAATTATATACTAAATCTACTTTTTTTCTATTTTCATTGTTAATAACCAAGTTCAAGCTATCATCATCTGTTTCTCTGAAATAGCCTTATAGGTGAGCTCCCCATATCCATCCTGCTGCCAGTTAATCCATCCCAAATACCATATGAGATCACAGAAATGTGATCTTTTAAAAATGCAGATGTCATCATATTATTTAACCACATAAAAATGTGCAGTGTTCTCTCACTACTATTAATATAATATTCAGAAATCTTCAACACAGCATTGAATGTCTTGCTGACCCCTAATCAGTCCTCCAGCTCCATTGTGTTCTCCTTTCCCCTTTCCTCACGATATTCCAGCCACTCTGGACATCTCCCTGTTTCTTCCCAGTTTTAGGACACTATTCTCCTTCTGTCAGGAATGGTTTTTTTCTCCAAAATAGTTGTTTGGCTAAGTGACTCATCTTTCAGGCTATGTCTTCTACTTTGCAAACCAGGATAGTTTCTTCTGCACTTTATTCTCACAATATGTGGTACCTTTCCTTTATAGCTAGTTAAAATCATAATTAAAAAACACACATTTGTAATTATTTACTGCCTAACTCTTTTACTATAATGTAAATTTCAGTACATCACAGACCATATTTGTTTTATTTGCGTTTTATTTATCACAGATCTGGTGTATATCACATGATTGCCACATAGAGGGTATCAAATATTTACTGAATGCATGGATGACTGAATCAATGGCACAATGTGTGCTTGTAATGATCTTGTAAGAGCTGACTCTTTAAGTTTGAATGATCAGTTACTGTGATAGAATTATTACATAAAACTGAGCTTCCTGCCTTTGAATAAATGGTTCATTTTCAACTTTGGTGAAGGATGCTTATATATTAAACTTCTCTCTAAAAGGAGGATTTTGTCTCCTTAGGTTGTCAAACCTATGTGTCAGACCACTTTGACCTATTGTCACCCATGCTACACTATCCACTCTGATTTTGTGCCCAAACTCATTTATTTTTTTTATATTCCACAATTTGATGTTTCTTTTTTTTAAATATATTTTATTGATTTTTTACAGAGAGGAAAGGAGAGGGACAGAGAGCTAGAAACATCGATGAGAGAGAAACATCGACCAGCTGCCTCTTGCACACCCCCTACCGGGGGTGTGCCCGCAACCAATGTACATGCCCTTGACCGGAATCGAACCTGGGACCTTTCAGTCCGCAGACCGACGCTCTATCCACTGAGCCAAACCGGTTTCGGCCAAACTCATTTATTCTTAAGTGGGAAGTTTTATTATCTCCACAACTCTACCTCTGTCCTGACCTACTTGAATTTTCTGTTGTCTTAGATTCCCACTTAGGTTCAGCCTCAGACAGAACACTGATTAACTGTGATTAATTCTAATAACTCTAGCTGTTGTTTTCACTTTGCTTTCTCCAGGGAGATTCTCCTCAGCCCTTTGAGAATTTTCTTAGCTGGCTCCTAAATTTCTAGTATTTTTAAGGCCCTTGTTTTCTAACTTTCCAGGGCATGATCTATTTCCATACTCTTAGTAATTAAGCTGACAGTTTCCGTCTTCATAAGAACTGTGAAAACCTCAGTTGCTAAATAAGCTTATTAACATTTTCTAATTTAAAAATTTTATAAATATTTCTTAACAGTTGAGAATGTTATTTTAAAAATTAAAGAGTATTTTTTCTCCTAAATTGTATTGTCCTCTTTTTAAAATAGATCTCCCTTGCCTTCCCAATGAGTTGTAAAAAGAGAGAGAGGCAATGTATCTAATAGTTGAAAGCATAAGTTTTTGTTTTTACACACTGGGGTTTAGTATCATGTTTTACACTTACTGTTTATCTACAAGTTACATAAGTTCCTTAAATCTCAATTGTTTATCAAATGAAAATACTAATAACAATAATAATGCCTACATTATAGGAATACTACAAAGTTTGATTAAATGAAAGAACATGAAAAGAACTTACCTAGCATAGTGCCTCAACATTGCAAGGGTAAACAGTTGTTAGTTGTTGCATAAACTCTCTGCAGACTAGCAACTTTATGCTGCTGGATCATAGGCATCTAGCACAGAACTTGCATAAAATGAGTTTACAACAAATGCTTATTGATTGATTGATAAATTCAACTAACTTTCCAGAGTCCTTTTGTTCTGTTAGGTCTTAATAATTATCTCCCACTAAGAGAGCCATTCATTACTTTCTACCAAAAATGATATAAACACATAATTGCTGATTTTCATTTAAATTTTCCATTAACTCAATGCTAAGAGGAAAAAATACTTCTTATCAGATATTTAAAGTAATTTAAGTATTGAACAAAATCTGACCTTATTTTATATTCTGGCATGGTGAAACAGGTAATCTTAATGCAAATTCTAAAACATAATGTATTTTATTATATATACACTAGAGGCCTGGTGCACGAATTCATTTACCAGTGGGGTCCCTTGGCCTGGCCTGCAGGATGTGGCTAAAACCGGCTCTTCGACATCCCCTGAGGGGTCCCAGATTGCAAGAGGGTGCAGGCCAGAACAAGGGACCCCACCAGTGCACAATCTGGGCCTGGGAGGGATGCGGGAGGTTGGCCAGCCCGGGAGGGACCGCAGGAGGGTTCCAGGGCATTTCCAGCCCTTCTCGCTCAGTCCCAATCAGCTGGACCCCAGCAGCAAGCTAACCTACCAGTCAGAGTGCCTTCCCCCTGATGGTTAGTGTACATCATAGCAAGCAGTTGAGCAGCCTTAGCATATCATTACCATATTACACTTTGATTGGTTGAATGGATGACTGGATGACCAGACACTTAGCATATTAGGCTTTTATTATATATGATTGTTAAGTAACTACTCAATAATACCAGTTCTTGTGCCTATAAATATCCATTTTTATAAAACATCAAATAATAGATTTCATTATAAGTAATAGATTTTATTGTATATACATTATTAAATAATCCAGGTTCACAAATATAGAAACTTGCACAAACAAATCACTTTTCTAAGTACTTTATATGATTGATCGAATCTAATAATCCCAGCAACCAGCCTTCTAATGCTTTGTTTGCTTTCAGTAATGCTCCAATAACCTAAGAGATAAATACATTAATTTAATTTAATGATGTTCATTTGTAAATATATAAACCATTAAAGGATAAGATGGCATGATACTTGCATTTATGTCATATTGTTTTCAGCTTCTGACTTGAAAGTAGTGTGAATGGAATAAGGACTTTGATAGTCTGGGTCTCCATTTGCATAGCACCAGGGAACACCATCTGTCCTCATTTCCCTCTGCCTAAAGAACTTCCTTTGCCAGTGCTTATGGCACAGGTCTGATGGCAATGAGTTTACTCAGCTTTTGTTTATATGAAAAAAGCCTGCATTCTGAGAGATGCTTTTGCTAAGTATAGAATTCTAGAATGATAGGGTTTTTTTCCCCTCTTTCTTTCAGTACCTTAAAGATGTTATTATTTTAAAATATATATTTTATGTCAGGGTTAAGGGAGATTTTTTCTTCCAAGCCAGAAATCTGGCTTGAAAAAAAAAATCAGCTGATGTTGACCCATATTCAAAATTGAGTAAGGAAGTATAGTAAGTATAGGAAAATAGTAGTAAATCAATCAGTCCCATTCACTTCATTCTTTTAACCCCTTAACTCTCTGTCCCACATTTATTGACTCCTTAGTTGTACATCTATTCAACTAATTTTTTTGGACACAAACTCATTCCCTTTGCCTCTTGCTTCTCTGCCCATTCCTTTTCAATCTCTCTTACACTAAAGCATTTTAATTTTCATTCTTTAAAGATTAAATGATAAGAAATCCTTTCTGATTGCATTCTCTCTCCTTAGGTATTTTCACCCATTCTAATAACTAGACTTATCGTGTATAATTAATCCATATTTATATCTTTAGACAAAACGTTTTTATCTGAGTTCCACACTGACCCATCAATCCACTCACATACTTTATATTTACACTTGGATAACTAACAAGCATCTCATATCCAGGCAGTCCGCTGCTGAACCCTTGAGTTTTCTCCAAAAATTTAGTTCTTCCAATATTTCCTATTCTAGTTAATTACCAGTCTGTACTCATCTGCCCATATAAGAAACCAAAATGTGGTATTTTTTCTTCTTTCTCTATGGCCACTAGCTCATTGGTTTGTACTTGATAAGTATATAATGAATCTGTCTACTTCTTTCTCTACTCATTGCTATTAACCTACTCCAAGTCATCATCATTGCTTCACTTGCCTAAACTATTACAATAACCTACTAAAATTTTACTTATGGAATCCATATTAAATACCCTATCACAGAACTAAAAAGTATATATAATAATATAGTAAAAGATACTAGAGGCCCAGTGCACAAAATTTGTGCATGGGGAAGGGGGGGCCCCTCAGCCCGACCTGCACTCTCTCCAATCTGGGAGCTCTCAGGGGATGTCCTACTGATGGCTTAGGCCCACTCCCTGTGGTTCTCTGCTCTGTGCAGACCTGCCTGCTTGATGCCAGTGCAGGCCCTGGTGTTTGCTCTCTAGGGAGGCCCTGCTGTATGCTCTCAGCAGGGGCCTGCTGTCTGCTCTCAGCGGGGGCCTGCTGTCTGCTCTCTGTGGGGGCCCTGCTGTCTGCTCTCTGCAGGGACCTGATTGCCCCTCCCGTGGTGAGGGCTAAAAGGACTGGGAACTCTGGCAGGGCTGAGGGGACTGGGCGCCGCCATCTTGTGGCTATGGGCACCGCCATCTTTGTAATGGAATGACAGTCAATTTGCATATTCCCTCTTTATTAGATAGGATAATATATATTTATCATTATTAATGTGGATGTCATTAAATTATTTACTTGGTTAAAACTCCCCAGTGTTTTCTGACTGCAATTAAAACCTTCTTCTATATCTTCAATCACTCATAGCAAGTCTATATTATCTTGCACTATTCTCCCTTCATTCATCATTTTCCAGTCGTCCTGGCCATTCTCCTGTTCTCTCCTATTCACATTCTGCACAGCACCTATCTTGGCCTAGAATGCTTTTCCCATAGCTCTTTTCTTAACTTCACCTCATCTTTGAGGTTGTCTCTTAAAATTTACTTTCTCTGAGAAATGTCCCCAATTATATTCCTACCCTTTGCTCCTTATAGGCTAGGTTAAGTGTCTTGGGATTCATTCTCACAATATTTGTACTTTTTCTTGGTACTACTTGTGGTATAATAATTAAATACTTACTTGTATAATTTTTGTAAATATATAACATATAAGGTAATGCCTGACTCTCCCGATGGCAGAGAATACATTTGTTTCACCTACTTTTTCATCTCTGTTATTTATCACTGTATTTGGCAAATAGAGGGTGCTAAAATATTTTTAAATTAAGAGATGAATGAAATTGTGGCACAATTTGTGATTTTATTAGCTATTAATCAGATCTGTTTTCTTTAGGATGGGTAATGAGCAATTGTGATAGGGATGGCCAATGGATCTGGGTTGCCCACTTTCAAATATTTGATACTCAACTTCAAACCTTTGGCTATGGATCCTACATCTTTTGTTTCTCTCTAAATTAGCTGTTCTTTTTTCCAGGATTTTTGCCACCGTGGCTTACAATACGTGCCCTAATCTTGAATTCTGCTTTGATCCTTGACACATACCACCCTGACCCCTTTCACTTACACTTCTGTAACCTGTTCTGACTTTGTGTTCAAGGTCATCTTCACTTAAGTGACAGAGTTTCACCTTTTGTATGACCCTACTGAAGTCTGTCCCTCCAAAATTTATTTTTGCCCCAGTCCAACTTGTTCCTCATCCTAAGATATAACGTTCATCAATCATCATTAATTCTAGTTAGTTCCAGCTTAGCTGCTTCATTCTGTTTTCCTGGAGAAGCTCACCTCAGCCTCATGAGACCCTTGTTTGCTGGTCCCTGTTGGTCTACTGCAGTGCCTTCAAACTCTACGTGACATGAAGCACTTGGAAACCTCCATGAAGCACAGGCCCCACTCTAAGAAATTCTGATATGTAAGATTGGGGATGAAGCCCCCAAATTTGAATTTCTACCAGGTTCCTGGGCCATGCCGATGCCGATAATCTTACTATTATATTTTATATAGCACTATTTCAAAAGTTTGAGGCAAGTTTGTGAAGATGTGGTATAAGTTTTGAAAAATGCAATGATTATTTTAATTTATCTTAGATCTGTTAATCACAATCTAAGCTACTTCCCTTTTTATTGTTTAAACCATCAGCTTCCTTCTGTAACCTATGAAGCCTCCCCTGCTTAGACGTGGCTGTTTATGCTTTCTTTTTACATACTTACAAGTGTAATTTTATTGTGCTAACTGGCCATTGGCCATAGTTAAATTGTTTTACATTAGGAAAATATTTGCATTTTAGTGGTTAAATACATAATTGTTTCCTTTGCTGTATCAGATATTTATTAGATGTAAACTCAGTTTGTTCATCTGTCAAATTAGACAGATAATAGCTACATTAATAACATCTTTGTCATAAAAATGTTGTATTGATTGGTTAAGTAAAAGAATTTGGAAAAACCTTAGCACATTGTCTGCCACACAGGAGTGCTAAAACTGTTCACTATTGTTGCAGAAAAAGCACTAAAATTGGCACTATATTTTATGCTACTCCATAGCATGTAGCATAAACCTGGTACTAAATGATGATCAAGAAAGGCTTAAAATTATGACTTAATGTATGTCAAAAAAGTAATTAATATTTGTTTGTTTAAAAATTTTAATAACTCTTCAAGTCAGGGTGCTCCAGAAAAACAATAAAAGCAAAAGAATATATGTTTATATCATATAATTTGGAGGATATATATTTTCTAGGCTATATACACTGAATCTATACATTTACATATTTAAAGAAATGTCTTAAGGAAGTATTATAAGTGATTGTGAGTGTGGAGCTGGCAAATAAGAAATCCCTAGGGCAGCTCAGAAGGCGGGAAATGAGGCTGGATTTAATACTACAGATTTGAGGCACAATTTCTTTTTCTCTTAAGGCTCCTAGTGATTGAATGAGGCCCTCTTACATTAGGGATGGTAATCTATGATACTTAAAGTGAACTAGTTTTAAATGCTAACCACACCTACAAAATACCTTTATAATAACATCTAGATTAGTGGTTGATTAAATAACTGGGTAATATAGCCTAGCCACATTGGTACGTAAAATTAACCACCACAACTGCTTTATATCTGCAGAAAGAACAAAAATCAAATTTTCTCTTGGTATTTAAGGATTTCCACTATTCAACTCAATTTCTCTCTTCTGATTCTTCTCTCCTCAGTGATCACACTCATTTTTCAATTTCCATCATTTTGTGAAGCCTTCTCCAATAATTCATCTTCATGAGAATTAGTTTTCCTTCTTTGTCCACATGGTCACTATAACTTTCCTGCATCCCTCCTATGTTATAATTCTCTGTACATATACTAATGTTTATTGAATGAAACTTGATTGCAGGGATGATCTTTCTTTTATTTCTATCCCCTAAATAGACTTTTCACCATGGCACTCAAGAAACATTTGTTGAATTTGTTAAATTATCTACCAGCAAAATGTTTTTAATAATGCTTTTATTAATAACTAGAGGCCTGGTGCACAAAATTCGTGCACGGAGGGGGGTATCCCTCAGCCCAGCCTGCACCCTCTCCAATCTGGGACCTCTCGAGGGATGTCTGACTTCCCGTTTAGTCCTGATCCCATTAGGATCGGGCCTAAACGGGCAGTCGGACATCCCTCTCACAATCCAGGACTGCTGGCTTTCAACTGCTCGCCTACCTGCCTTCCTGATTGCCCCTAAACGCTTCTGCCTGCCAGCCTGATCACCCCCTAACCACTCCCCTACCAGCCTGATTGATACCTAATTGCTCCCCTGCCAGCCTATTTGCTTCTAACTGCCCTCCCCTGCCGGCCTGGTCACCCCCAACTGCTCTCCCCTGCAGGCCTTGGTCCTCCCCAACTGCCCTCCCCTAATGACCATCTTGTGGTGGCCATCTTATGTCCACATGGAGGCAGCCATCTTTGACCACATGGGGGCAGCCATCTTGTGTGTTGGAGTGATGGTCAATTTGCATATTACTCTTTTATTAGATAGGATGTAATGCTTAATTCACTTTGTCTGAAGGAACAACATTTTAAAAGTGTAAACACATTGGCAAATTATCCATTCCTTGTTTTAACAATGATATGATTTGCTTAATATTTTCAATATTTAATAAATAAGATATTTAACGTTTTTAGCAATGTATCACGTAGCTAATATACCAGTGGACATATTTTTAAATGCACATTTATTTTTGAAAGTATTACAGATGTCCCCTTTTTTCCCATTGAACCCCTCCAATCCTTGCCCTCCCACCAGGATTCACCACACTACTGTCTGTGTCCATGGGTTATGCATATATGCATATTTTTATGACAATATTATGAGTTCAGTTTTATTTAAATGACATTTTCTCATCACCCATTCAAGAGAAAAAGAACACATTCATTTTCAAATTCAAGGGGCAGGCTATAAAGCAGCAGGAACTCAGGCCATTCAGCCATCCATCTATCTTGAGAGGAATAAAACACTATTCCACTCTGCACTGGCTGGCACAACTCTTCACCAACAATCCACTATTTAGATATAAAGACAAACTGGCCTTTGTACTCTGTTTATGCTGTCACCGGGGCATTGCTCTCAAAGCACTTCACCAACGCAAAAATAATATTGCTGTCTCTTACAGGCATAGTTTAAAAATATTCATGAAAACTGTTGAACAAAGAGCATATTTATTTTACTTGTTTTCCCTGTTGTTCAATGATAGGAATATTAAACTAAATATCTTTATGGTGTCAAGATTTTCAATACTTTTCTCATTTTATATACATGGAAAAATTCTAAACTGTGGAACATTAGTAGATATGTATAAAAGAAATGATCTAAATGTATTCCCAGGAGATTGTTCCTTACTCCTTCCCAATCCAGTTTTTACATTTCTAATCTAATAGGCATAGAGGTCAACAACAGAAACAATAATGTGTTATAGGTATGATGATAAAAGATGAGGACTTGATCACAGGAAGCAGTAAAGACTCGCTGTTAAATCTCCTTGACGAGGAGAGGAAGAAGGAGGTCAGGAAAGATGTCATTCAATTGAGTGCTGGAATAGAGTAGCCATTTTCCAGATGGATAAGGTGGAGGACAAGGGAGTCTAGTATTTCAGGAAGAGAAGACCACATAAAAGAAGCACTAGGAATGACACAGCGTGGCTTATTTTATTTAAGGAATTGTCAATGGTTTCCTTTGCTGTGCAAAACTTTTTCACTTAATATAGTTCCATTTGTTTATTTTTACAAGAAAACCTATTGAATGGAAGGCAGTGAGAAAAATGTCACCCTTTTTCTATTTTATGAATGTCATATAATCTGACACTAGCTTCATCAGTAGCTAGTACACTCTAGGGTGCATGTAACACTGTTGTCCTCCTAAATGTACAATCCCCATTTAATTCATATGAATTCGTGCTGATTCAGATTCCTATTACCCCATGTTAGTATAATTATATTTTCAAAATTTAATGAAGAATACTGTATTTATATCTGAAATATATTATCTTGTTGGTTTGAGCTCATTTTTATAATTGTTGCAATAAATTTGGTTACTGATTCTGTCATTGAAAACATTAGTTAATAGGTTACATAATGGCAATTTGCTGTTATATTTAACTTTAACTTTTCCATGTTTGTATTATGTTCTGTAGAATATGATTTAGGCTACCACTTTCATTGTATAAACCTAGAACTACAGCTCGGATGCCAAATCTGACAAAGCACAAAAAAAGGAGAAAAATATAGATGTGGTCATAGGTGCTAAGTAATAAAATAACATCTTAGCAAATCCACTTCCAAATGAATTAAAAGAATACTCTTTTGGGTGAAAGAGCAGTTTGATGGCAGGAAGTCTATGGATTTATTACAACATGGTGTAGCAAAGAGAGATTTAATGTGGACTGTGGAGAGAACACAGAAGCTGCAAACTGAGGGATATTAAGCCACTAGACTCACTCAATAGATGAAGTGTATGCTATGAACAACAGCCCTGGGCAGCACTCAAGTGTGAACAAATGACAGATCTACCCAAGTCATGGGTATGTGGCGGTATTTCAAGATTAGATGGATCAAGGCATGTTAAAGTAACAAATATCACTGGTGTAAATGTAAAAAGTAAAAACCTCACAAATGTTCATTGCATATTTTCTAGTGAAATATATATAAATATGGGCATATTACAAAGATGCTAACAATAAAATTATTTTAAGTAGAACCTTAGAAAAAAACTTATGTAACTATGAGAAATGGCCAAATTATATAAGGTATAACATTAACATAATGTTTTTGAAGAATTTGTGGCATGGAAGTGTTTCAAAAGGACACACAATATGACAAAGTAAAAGAAAAAGAAAAGATTATCTAAATTTATATATGTACTAGAGGCCCAGTGCATGGATTTGTGCACCAGTGGGGTCCCTTGGTCTGGACTGCGGGGATCAGGCCAAAACCGGCTCTCCGACATCCCCCAAGGGGTCCTGGATTGCGAGAAGGTGCAGGCAAGGCTGAGGGACCCCACCGGTGCACGATTGGGCTGGCGGCCCGACTTGCCCAGTCCCAATTGGGTCGATCTGGGCAGATTGGGGCTGGCTGGCAGGGGAAGGACTGTGGGAGAACTCCAGGGCATGTCTGGCCCATCTCGCTCAGTCCCCACTGGCCAGACTCCAGAAGCAAGCCAATCTACTGGTCAGAGCATCTGCTCCCTGGTGGTCAGTGCGCATCATAGCAACTGGTCAAATGGTCGAATGAATGGTTGGACACTTAGCATATTAGGCTTTTATTATATAGGATAGCTTTAAAATATCACAAGTTGTTAACAAAAGCCTTTCTATGAGATATGAAGTTTTGAGTTATATCTTTCATTTTCTAAGTTTTTAAAAATAAGTGTGCATTTTTGTAATTAAAGGGCTCTTGTTATAGAGCACTTATACACTCATTTGCTTTAATCGTTATAATGATCTTTTCTTCATTTCCCGTTTCCACCACAGGAGGAGCATTAAATGTCTTGTTTAATATTCCTACAGATGTCAGTGTAGACCTAGAACTCAAAATTAAGTTTCTTTAGGTTCTTTTCACTGCAACACATAAAAATGTATCTTGCTCTGACAGTTGTCAGTCTGTCCCATATAACACATAGATACAGACAACAGTGTGGTAATAGCCAGAAGGAAAGGGGAGAGGGGGTAGGTGGAGTGGGCAAAGGCGGGCGGGGGGGGGGGGGGGGGGGGCGGGGCGGATAGGGACAGAAAGAGACTTTGCCTAGGACAATGGGTACACGATGTAGTGTGCAGATGATGCCTTATTGAGTTGTATGTGTGAAGCCTATATAGATTTGCTAACCAATGTCATCCCAGTAAATCCCATATATAATAATTATTCTGGAAAAAAAAAAGTATCTTCCTCACCATTATTTTTCCTTTTTAACTAGATGTCAATTGCTATTGGTCTACTAAAGCTCAAATCAAAAAGAGATTGGCAAAATATACAAAAACTTCCTCACCATTTATGAGGAAGAAAGAAACCCATCATTTTAAGGGTGCATAAAAATTTCTAAGCTATTTAAGTGTTATTGACAGATAGGTGATTCAGTAATCAAAATGCAAATATATTAATTAGAATTGTATCTCCTTTCCTTGCCAAGTTTCTGCTCAGAATAATAATATTAGTACGGTAGCAGAAAGTCATAGGAAAAAAATTAAAAATCAGATTATATTATATAACTATGGAAAACTCAATCTCAAAGTAATCACTAAACCAATAATTAGATAGCAATTAATATTTATCTGTAAGACATGATGCTGAATAATCTGTGGAGGCTTGAAAGATGTACAAGACATAACTCTCTTCCCTGAGAGGTTTTAGAATCTTACTTTGGGAATATATATTTTAAAATTAACAATAAAAGCATAAACTGGAAATTAAGAATATAGGACAAAGGAGGAAATGAAAAGGTATTAAATGTTTACTATGTAGTGGTGCTGGGAGGCACTTATATATGTCATCCCAGTACTTCTCACAGCAGCAGGATGTGTGACCTATTTGATGAAGCAGAAACGTACAGAGATAAGAAGCTTCTCTAGTCATTTCATTTGTCCCTAGTGAGCTAGTCGGCACTTATTTCCCCAAGGAAGGTAATAACAGAACCTTTTATGAACGGCTAGATGATGGCTCACTCCCACAAGAGCAGGTCACTGAGTACATTTTCCAAGAGGTTATTTGGGTTGGAGAAGGATCCGTTTGTAATTTCATGTTTTTGGATCCTCTCTGAAGGATTTCTGTTGGCAGGAAAGGATATCAAGAGCTTTTAAGAGATCACCATGTGGCAAGGAAGAGCATGGGCATTGACCCAAGCTCAGAACCATGGTTAGAGGTTCCTGAGGAAAGCCTGAGGCTGGTAGACTTTCCTGTCCCGGCCACTGTATGATGGTGGACATTGTAGGAACAATGGCTGAGCTTCTCGATCAGCAATTTTAAACAGGTGTGCCACAAGAATTTTTAAAACATGCAATGCCTGACTATTTAGTCAGGGGCACTGACCTCTTTTCCCTTAGATTGTCAAATTTAAAAATGATAACAACCAACACAATAGCCATCCAGTGTGAATGAGTCAAAATTATATGTATTTTTTAGTCAGATCAGCAAAAAATATATTTTTGGTGTGCTGCAGAATTTTAATAATTAGTTTATGTGTTCCATGAGATGAAAAAAAAGGATGAAAATTGCCGTTGTAGATGCTAGATGAAGTCATCATGTCTATAAGTGTGCAGGGATCAGTTTCAGTGAGGAAATCCCTGTAGCAGTGCAACATCACCAGTTAGAATGCGATGGGGAACTGCTTTTCCATAGCAGCTCCATATGCAGTTATAGAAAGCAATGGATGGACTTCGCAGTTTTCTCTCTGCTTGGGATTTGGAAGCAGGGCAGACTACATTAGATAGAGTAATCCTCTGGGAATCCTGGGAAATGGTAGTGGGGGTAGAGAGGACCTCAAGAGGTAGCCATTGGATGTCCTGCTAATATGAGCATGCCAAGAGGTATGACTGCACTTGAGTAACAGGTGTTTTCAAAATTTATGAAAAACTTGTTTATTAATATTTTGAGAGAGAGAGAGGAGAAAAAAGAGAGAGAGGAACATCAATTTATTGTTCCACTTATTTATGAATTTATTGGTTGATTCTTGTGTGCCCTGACTGGGGATCGAACCTGCAACCTTGGCTTATTGGAACAACACTCTAACCAAGTGAGCTACCCGGACAGAGATGTTTTTAATATTTTTTGTGTGTGTGTGGTGAGATGAAGGCTCAGAGAAGTTATATAACTTGTCTAAAGAGTCACAGCTAGCAATTCAAACCAATTCTATTTGATACTAATCTATTTTGTCCAAAAGAGATATCACAGAACTATATATTTTTTCAAATAAAAGCATGCATCTAGCAAAACTTAGCAAGTTATTATTTGCTAACAGTTAGTAAAATATTTTCTTAAACTCCATATGAATGCCACTGTGTAATTCTGGAAGAAAAATAAAGCCTATGTTTGCTTTCTTAAAATTCACAGTCATTTTATTAATTTTTCATTGACTCTCAGGCACTAAATCCCCTCTACATTCTTAGATTTCCTTTTATTGAAGAAGACATTCTTGTTTTGATGAAATAGAATAAAGAGTCATGAGATTTCCTTACATTAGTCATGCTTGAAAAATAAAGCAATGGCTTTTAATATCTATTCTGTAATTCATTCTAATATAATTGATGAGAAACTCGAGTTATTAAACATCTAAAACAATTCAATTGTGCAAAGGAACTAACAAGGAGAGCCTGCCAACATTTACTATAATAAACAGCCTTTAATGACATTGAAAAATACAGCAGGGACTGCAACACTTTTCCCAGTTTCCCAAAAGTGCCAAGCAGAATAGTGAACACATATTCAGTGCTAAACAAATTACTTTTGATTGATGATAGCCGCCAAGTCCTGAGTAAACTACAGTAATTAAGAGAGTCCATGGAGTTGTTGAAAATCTTGTCTAATGGGGTGAATCCTTGTGACATCCATGAAGTCCCACAGAATTCTTGATAATTTTATACAAGAGAAAACACTTCCAACTTGAACTAAAGGAGTCAGAGAGATATGATGTAAGACAGTCTCAATCTGCCATTATGGCTTTCAAAATAAAAAGGAGCCCAATACCAAGGCATGTGGCAACATCTGGAAGCTGGGAGAAACCCTCAATTTAGAGCAAGCAACAAAACTAGATCAGTCCTACAACCACAAGGAACTGAATTCTGCCAACCACCCAAATGAGCAAGAAACCAATTCCATTCTCCCCTAGAGCCTCCAGAATGAAATGCATCTTGCCTACACTTAGATTTTTATCTGGTGACACTTGTATTGGAATTCTGACCTACAGAACTGTAAGGTGATAAATCTGTACTGTTTTGTGACACTGTGTGGTAATTTGTTATGGCAGCAATAGAAAATAGCACATTAAACATATGCATTTTTCTGAATCTAATCATTCCAATATAATATATCTTTGTAAACTATCTTCTGTGATGTTTTTTCAGTGTCCTTTCAAGTCCATTTTTTTATTTATGCTGATAACTTTTAAATTGGTAACATTTCTTTAGAAATTTATCTTTGAAACATTGAAGTTGAATTCATACTACAAACAATTTATTTTGTTTTCATCCACTGACTTTGAATCTGGAACCACTTAAATCATTGATGAAGTTTGTTGGATCACGCAGGTGAATTCTGCCACCAAACCTCAGTGAACACTGCCTCATAATTCTGAATTCTAAGGGAAAATCTGTGTTTCTCCACTCAATGGGAAAGTCTAGAAAAGCATGCTTCTTTGATGCGCCTTCTCAAGTTTATTTCTTATAGTCCCTTACCCATAGAGGGCTGTCACTAAATATTCTTGTCCTCTGAGAGACCCTTCTGTTTGACTCCAACTGGAGCTGGCCACAGGCTTTATCTTTTGTTCCCAACTTATATTTTATTAAATATCCTCACTCAGAGTAAATTCATCAAATATTTATCCAGTAGGTAAATTCAGTGCTAAATTCTGGCCCTACCACAATACTTTTAGTAGGTATGACTTATCTTTTCAAGATGTTCACGGTCTAATAAAAATATGTAAACAAATTATTACAGCATAGTATAATTCCTTGGTCAGAGAGAAGTGGAATTAAAGATTACCATGTCCAATAAATTTTCTGTAATATCTCTCACATTAATTCTTACTCTCTGTAAGAACCTAGCTTGTGGATTAGCCCATGGCACAATACAGATCATGAGCCTAATGGGAAGTGCATCTACATTCTAGATATCTAAAAAATAGTTTAAGTTGCCCAAGTTATTTTAAACTAAATTCTATTCTATAAAAAATCATGAGTTTCCTCAAACATTATTTGTTAAAACCCTGTTCTGTGCCAGATATGTACCCTAGGTGCTGGGGATTCAAAGGCTAAACAAAGTACAAAGGAGCTTGTTCCCATGGAGCTTACATTCAAGTAACAATTTCTTCATTCAAGACCTTCAACAAAATAAGTACACATGAATAAGAGAACTTTAAATAGTTATAAATGTTATGAAGAACATAAAACAGTGATGCAATATGACAAAATATTAGAGTAGGGGGTGATCTTACATTGAAGGCCATATACTAGGTATACCAGTTAATACTAAATTGGATCCACTGTATCAAAAGAAATAATCCCATTCCATGTGCTTCCATACCAAGGGATTATGCTATGCTGTAATAATTTGTTTACATAGTATTATTAGACTGTGAACATCTTGAAAGGATAAGTCATACCTACTAAAAGTATTGTGGTAGGGCCAGAATTTAGCACTGACTTTACCTACTGGATAAATATTTGATGAATTTACTCTGAGTGAGGATATTTAATAAAATATAAGAAGGTTATAATTCTGTAGCACATATGATTTCATCCTGTATTTTTTTAATATTATAAAAATATTTCATAATACTGTTATAGTATTATGAAAACATAACAGTATTGTAGGCCAGCATTACCAAAAGACATCACTCCAAATGAAGTAACTTATAGCCTAAATAGAGCTTCCCTTCTTTTTCTTCTTGTTTATTATCTAACTAGTGACCTGGTGCACAAAATTCATGCACATTAAAAGGGAATTAATTAGAGGAAATATTTTAATATTGCTATTTGCCCTTTCTTTATAATCGAAGTATCAGAGATGAAAGAAAATTAGTAAAATGTATATGAAAATCTCCCTCCTGTCAGAGTCTGGGGCGTGCCGCGGGACCCAGAGTCAAGTCCCTGCCCACCCGTGCATGCCTTGCAATCACGCGATACCCAGACCTGGCTGGCCCCACCCCTGTCAAGCCCTGCTGAGCAGGAGGCACAGCCTCAGGTCCCCCGGCCCAGTGCCAGGCGGGAGGCGCAGCCTCACATCCCCTGGCCCAGCACCGGGGTGGGGGGTGTGCCTTGAGGTCCCTGTCAAGCCCCGCCAGGAAGGGGGCATGGCCTGAAGTCCCCCGGCCTGGCACTGGGGCAGGGGGCATGCCTTGAGGTTCCCCGTCAAGGCTTGCTGGGTGGGGAGCGTGGCCTGAGGTCCCCCGGCCTGGTGCCAGGGTGGGGAGGGCACAGCCTCAGGCCCCCCGGCCTGGTGCTGGGACCAAGGCGTCAGGTCCCCCGCCCCAGCCCGGCTCCACGCAGACTCAGGTTCCTGCTGATCGCTCGTTATGGGAACCCCGCCTCCGCTGTGGGCGCATCCATCTTGTGATGGTGTGAAGGTTAATTTGCATATTCTCTTTATTATATAGGATTCATGTATTTCATTACACAGAGAATGAATGAGCATTTTGATTTTGAAATAAAATTGATTTTAAATTGTATTTACCTAAAGGATTGTTAACAGGTTAATGATAATGCCCAATTGGGGTGGGGAGGGAGGATAAAAACTATGCTTAAAGTAAGGGAAGTAACTCCAGAGTTGAGTTTTAAATAATTTGCATTTATTTACTTTTTAAAAAGCAATGTTGTACTGTCAAACAAAGAAATAAAAAATAACCCCAAACAAACAAAATCTTTGAGAATTTAATTAGGCATGGAAGGCAATATTATTATACAAGTTGTATCAATCCACATACTTTTCAATTTTACGTAGCTATATTTGATTTTTTAAATGTTCAACTTAAAATGGTGTTTCAAGTAACAGCCCTATGTGCTTCCATTTTTATACTAATCCTTTCATAGTAAACTACCCACTGGAAAGTATTAATCAGTCTTTAATGGCTTTGTGTAAAGCCTTTAATAAACAGAGTTAATGGAATTAGGATCCAATCTTCACCTCTTTATTCATTTAACTTTCTATTTCCTACAGAATATATAAATGTGAGTCCCCATCAATATTTCCAATGCAAAATTGAGAATTCAACTCATTCTGTTTTCTAACAAGAAAAAGTTTTGCACTTTTTTCCTTTTTTTTCAAAGGAGCAAATTTAAAACCATCTCTGCTCTTCCTTTTCCTTTATTCCTTTACCCAACCTATCATAAAGGACTGTCACTTTTGCTTGCTGTCATGTCTTTTGGCAATAGCATGCCTATTTCTACTACTTCTATCAGGATTAGGCCATCATTCCATGCCTTGGCAGGACTAAAGACTTTTCAACAATCCCTCCAAATTCTAGTATTTTTTTGTTAATTTTTAAACTGATACCCTGACTATACTGTGGATTCATATATTCAACTACAACAGTAAAAATTTAACTAAGTAGTTTGCAGGTAGAGAACATTGGTGATGAAACTAGAACACTCAATTTTATCCACCAAAACATGTTGGTAACCTTTAAGTGTTCTGACTACAATTTTTATTACATTTTCCTCAAATGCTCTTCATTCCAACTTGTCACTATGGGACAGTGCATATCTATTTCACCTTACATGCTTTTGTTGGTGGTCTTCATGTAGTAAAAAATTCCCTTCTCATTATCTCCTCAATCCAAAATTCCAAAAATGCTGATTAACACATATCTTTTCCAGGTAGTTTAACATAGTGGTAGAAAACCAAAACTTGGGTTTTAAAAAGACCTCAGCTGGTAAGTATGCCACTTACTAACTCTATAACTTTAGACAAGTCCTAGTTTTCTCATTGTAAAATGAGATTAAGAATAACAATAATACCTTTGCTTCAGGAAATTTTGAGGATTATATGACATAAAGCATATAAATAAAGTATTTAGTAGAGTATCTGATTTATAACATTAAGTAAGCAGTATTGTTGTTGCTGTTGACATTATTATTATTATTAATTTAATGGCATGTCCCCATCACACCATTCCACATTTGAGAACTCATTCCAGCTTTTGTTAACTCAGCAACATTGAGCACTACACTATTCAGTATTAATTTGTCTTTAATGGCTCTGTGCATTTGCACAGTGATTTATTGGTATGGGTATTTTCAGAGTGAATGCTGAGAGGACATTTAACAAGTAGCCATAAAACAATTTATCATATATTTTGATATATTTTTATAATTGAAAAATATTATAAAAAATAAAATGGAACAAATATCATTGAGTGTTTGTCATTGGCCAGAAATTTTCTAGGAGCTCAAAAACTAGAAATATGTTTGAACATTCTATTACACACAATTTTGCCACATATTCTTATTGCTTAAAACTAACACACACACACACACACACACACACACACACACACACACACACTTGTACCCCAAATAAACAAACAGCTTACCTTAATGTTCTGAATTCAGCTTCAGAAATGATCCAAAGTGGATGTCTACAAATAAATAATTATAAAATTACAGTCAGCTTAAAGATAAAGATGTTTCTACTTTTAGTAATAATTTTAAATATTTTCTACAATAAATTAGTTGCGTTTTAATCAACTAATATATAGAAGTTTATATTTGTAGTTTTGATCACTACAGTAAATTTTGCATATTTGTAAAATACATTCATACAATCAGTAAACATTTTAAGCTAAAGGAATTTGACTTTTTTTATGGCTTTCAAAAACTATTGGTGGTTTATATCCCAAATATAATCTTATTCAGCATCACTGAATTGTATTGAAAATTAACATTTTAAGTAAATTCATGAAGATAACACCGCTGGACTAGCCCCATTTTATGATACATTAGGCTGTAATTTATTTTAGAGGAGCCTGAATATACAACATTTAAACCATACATATACTATATGTATATGTGTGTATATTTCATATGTCTGTACACATATTAATAGGTAGACAGCACACAGGTGTACATTTAAGAAAACAAACAGTAGATCTGAAACCTCTGGTAGAGGAAATCAAGTATTTGGGGGCAATCAAATCGATCAAATTTAACCTAGCTCAAGTATTTAGATAAACTTGTATTTTGGTGATATTAACAACAATAAAAATTCTGTGTTGAATTTTATAGTTTATAGAACACTTTTTCACATTCTTGCTCAGGTCTTCAGTAACTCTCATGACCATAGAAGTGTTTCCTTCCAAATACTGTCTAGATAAGCTTGGTCTGAATTGACAAAGAGGTAGTTACAGAAGAAGCTTCTCCCATCAAACACACATTCTGACAATAGCATTTACATTTAAAATACATGTCATGAAAAAAATAAAATACATGTCATGTCCCCTCATCTATAAAATATGATTGTAAAATCTACTTTTCCTATGGATGAAACTTGTCCTTCCCCCAGAATGATGGCAGATCTTAAATAATGACTCAAATCTGTACATAACATATTAAATGTCATAAAGAAGACTCATATAGTACTTTGAGTATAGTGGGAATCCTGGTTTAGTCAGGAGGGATAGGGGAAGGCTTTTATGAGTGATAACATTTTAGCTGAGGGTAACCAGGTAAAGGGAGGGTTATAGAGCAAGAAAGGGAGAGAGTGACCATTTTAGAAGAACTGGCAGGTGCAATGTGCTAAGCCTAAGGTATGAACCAGTGTTCCACTGTTGAGGAGCAGGAAGAAGACCATCAGGGCTAAAAGAGAAATAGAAGGGTAAGTCAGGGGTGCATAAAGCTAGAAACATTAGGCAGGGCCATGGCAGACTATGAAGAAGGTTTGTTTTTATCTTACATACTACAGGAAGCCAATGAAAGGATTTATGCAAAGGAGTGAGTTAATGAGACCTCTTTGAAGATGGTAGCTCTATGGAGGGGAAGAGAAAGAGAAAGAGTGAAAGTATAGAAACCCATGTGTTATTACTCTGATTCAGGAAAGATAGATAGTGACTTTGACTAGAGTGTTTGCTAAAGAGAGGTGAAAATGGCCCGGCTGGTGTGGCTCAGTGGTTGAGCCTCAACCTCTGAACCAGGAGGCCATGGTTTGATTCCCACCTGTTTCTGGCTTCATCCCTAGTAGGGGGTGTGCAGGAGGTTGCCAATCAATGATTCTCTCTCATCATTGATGTTTCTGTCTCTCTCTCCCTCTCTGAAGTCAATAAGAATACATTTTTTTAAAAAAAGAGATCTGAAAATAGCTTTGTTTTAATAGGTTTGGGGAAATAGAATATAATCTGTGTCTCCCACTTGATTATCAGCTCTATGAGGGCAGAGACCATATCAGTTATATTGATCATTATATTATCTGCCACACAAAAACAAATTTGAACGTATGAATGAATGGTAGGCAAGGAAGAGGAAATTGGAAAGCATGAGGAACTTCATGAAAGGATATTATTTTCTGTGATAAGAAGCATTAGAAAGAATCAGGTTTGCAAATGAAATCATGAGTTTAGAGTTAAACAAATTGTACTTGGGTTGCTATTAGACATTTAAGTGGAGATGTAAAGTAAGAAATTTCAAGTGTCTAAAGCTCAGAAAAAAGGTCTTGACTGGATATATAAATTTGGAAGTCACAGGATTATCAGTAACATTGAAGCAATGGGAGTGGATGCAATATCTCTGGGGAGATTAAGGATGGCAATTGAATATTTGCAGGCTCTTACTATATAGTAAGAACTGTTCTAGGGTTTTACATGTACCAGTCAAACTAATCTTCACAATAACCCCATAAAGAATATTCTATTTTTATCACACTTTAAAGCTGAGAAAAACCAAAGCACAGATACATTATATAATTTGCCCAAATTTACACAGCTAGCAAATAGCAGAAGTAGGGTGTGGTGGGCAGAATTCTAAGATGGTCTCCAACATTCCCAACCCTTGTTGTATACACTTTGTACAATTTCCTTTCCTTTGTGGGTCAGAACCTATAAATGTGATGGGATATAACACCCAAGATTTAGTTACTAATCAGTTGATTTTGAGTTCATCAAAATTAAAAGGGATATTAGTTGAACACTTTAAAAGGAAATAGCCTTTCCTGATATCAGAAATGGGGAGTGTGAGAGGGCTCATGTAAGGAGCCATAGGGCAGAGGATCACAGGTAGTTTCCGAGAGCTAAGAATAGCCCCTGCCCAAAAGCCATTAATAAAATGGGGAACTCAGCCCTGTAACCACAAGCAATGGAATTTTGCCAACACCATTGAGCTTGGAAGACTATCTCAAGCCCCAACTGAGCCCCCAGAACAAACTAATACCTTGATATCAGCCTGTTAATGCCCTGAGCAGAGGACCAGCTGAACTCCACCCAGACCAGCAAAGGAGACCTACAGAACTCCAAGATACTAAATGAGTGTTGTTATAAGCCACAAAATTCATGGTGATTTGTTACACAGCAATTGAAAACTAATGCACATTATCAAACCTACGTAGTCAGTTTACATAACCTGTACTGTTAACTATGCCACATATGGTACAAGAGTTGGGAAGGTGAGGAGAGAGCCCTGAAGAATGCAGAGATTTAAAAATGAACACAAGAAAATGAATCAGCAAAGGAAACTTACGAAAAACAAACAAACCAGAAAAAAGAAAAAAACAGTTGAAAACTCAAGAGATTGTGGCAAGACAGAGATCAAGAAGAAGAATCTATGGAAGGAGGGGCCCTGAGTGAGCAAGCATGTGGAATGTTGCCAAGAACAAATCAGATGAGGAATGAAGTACATTCACTGGATTCAAGAAGATAGAGGAGGCTGAGATTGATTTTCCTTTGGTCCTTTAAAAAAATGGAGTTGGCATTTTAGAACCCCCCTTTTTTTTTAATGAAAGGGGAAAACTATGTGATGGTTGGGAACAAGAAATGTTTTCCAGACATGTTTTTATTAGTCAACTAGTGGCCTGGTGCACAAAATTCAAGCACATTAAAAGGGAATTAATTAGAGGAAATATTCCAATATTGCTATTTGCCCTTTCTCTATAATAGAAGTGTCAGAGATGAAAGAAAATTAGTAAAATGTATATGAAAATCTCCCTCCTGTCAGAGTCTGGGGCGCACCGCGGGACCCAGAGTCAAGTCCCCGCCCACCCATGCGTGCCTCGAAATCGTGCGAGATCCAGACTCAGCCAGCCCCACAGGGTGGGGGGGTGCAGCCTCAGGTCCACCGGCGTGGCCTCAGGTCCCCTGGCCCCAGCGCGAGGACATGAGGGAGTGATGACCATTTACATATTAGCTCTTTATTATATAGGGTATTTTCATTTAGAAGAATTGTAGAGCTTATCCTCAAGAATTACATAAACTGCCGAAACCGGTTTGGCTCAGTAGATAGAGTGTCTGCCTGCGGACTGAAAGGTCCCAGGTTCAATTCCGGTCAAGGGCATATACATTGGTTGCGGGCACATCCCCAATAGGGGGTGTGCAGGAGGCAGCTGGTCGATGTTTCTCTCTCATCGATGTTTCTAGCTCTCTATCCCTCTCCCTTCCTCTCTGTAAAAAATCAATAAAATATATTAAAAAAAAAAGAATTACATAAACCTTGTCAATTACAGTAGACTTGAAAAGTAAATCAATGGAAATATTGTTTTGCCATAAAACTGAACTTCAAGGATGAACAATCACTTATGTGACAGGGAAAAATTATATCAAAGTAATATTCTATGGAATATTTAATCTTACAAGATGACTAATGAAAAATAATAGAAGGAAGAGAACAGAAAAGAGCATTTGATTTCCAAATCTCAATTACACTGATCACATTTATTCCTTCTCAAGGGAAAGGCATTCTTTTCTCCTAAAATAAATAAATAAATAAATTCAGATGCAGAAACCAAAATATAAACAAGCATTAAATCAATCAATAAGGATCCATTTTGTCTAGAATAGAGCACAATTGAGAAAACACAGTGTACATAGATAATTAAATTTAGGGTCTTTTATGCTGCAATAGTCATCTAATGGAGTTGCTTTTAGGTTCTCTTGCTCCAGTACTTCACTTTGGTGACTAATTTATGGAAGGCAAAAATAACAATGACCAACCCTCCTTTTATCACACATCAGATATTAAAATAACAAAATTTATACTACATATAAGTTGCTAATACATGGAGGAGAAATACTTGTCTCCGATGAAAGCATGAAGAAAAGGAGAGCAAAGTTTCCTCAGGGATCTCCAACACATCATACTCAAGTTATGATTGGACCATATTCAATGGCAGAATCTGAAGAGAGATTAGGATAGAGACCCAAACGCGAGAGTGCATTTTTAGTGGTTCTTCTGATGGCTTACATGAAATCTCTCCATGTCTAACCTCCCCCTTTGTCTCATCTAAGGCATTTCTTTTGTCCTAGATATGTTGTGAGTTCATCTGGTCCTAGCACTTTACCTATCTGTTCAAAGATGGCTTAGTAGGTCTAATACAGTTGTTGCTTATATTTCAAGACTACCATTCCTTTTGCTGCTCACTTACTCTTCAAGGATCTTGAATTTGATTCACATCCAATTCATTTTCATGTGTTTGGCTCCCACTTTTAGCTGTTTATGGATGAGACAGCTCTTGTTTACAGAGGTATCCTTAGTAATGAGCATGTGATTGTTTTCTAGTGGAACATAAAGCCTGATTCATTAATGATTAATACCATCTTCATAAAGAAATGAGACTCCAGTTATCCTGCATCAAATTCTTTAAAAAAAAAAAAAAAGTCTACCCTTTTGTGTCACCAGTTATTCCAAGAAATACATCACATTTTCTTACTCAATGAGCCCTGAACCTCTACCCCAAAACAGGAGTATTAACTAGAGTTGTTATTTCCTTTTTTTTTTTAATTGACTGTTGTGAAATACAGCCCTGTCAAACATTAATGCCCCATTAATTGAGGGTCTTGACCTCTCCTTAAAGATCTTTTCTCTTGACTCGGAATTTTGAGGTGAAATTTAAAGTGATGCTTAGTTATTTTTTTTCTAAAAAACAACAAAACATTCTATGAAAATATGAGACCAAAAAAGTATGAGAAACATTTTTAAATTTTTATTTTACATGTTGGGTATCCTAAACCATATTATAGTTTCCCAAAGTATTGATAACTAACTAATTTATTGGCTGATATTTCAAATCTTTCATCTCAAATATTCTAAGCCCTAATGGTCTTAAACTTCAAATCTAGATTCAGAGTATTTTTCATTTATTTTCCCATTTGGGATGTGCATCTTTCTAATATGCCTGTCTTACATAAACTATGAGATAGGTGGCTTCTTGCCCAACCTTGATAATTTCTTATAATTTTCCCCAAAATACATTTTTTGTCTTAGGCTTTACTCATTATACATAAATATTTCACATTGGTTTCAGATTATTTCAAATTCTAGTATATTTGAATATGCTCTACTGTATATCCCTACATGAGCTAGAGTCCATATCCCTATACTATATATCCCTGTATGAGCTAGAGCTAATCTTTGTAGTAATAGGATATCAAATGCTATATAAAACACTTTGTCTTTAATAGGATATCAAATGCTGTATAAAACACTTTGTTCTGAAGTCCTTCCAGGAGAAAGATACATGGTCCAGAATTTCTTAAAAATCCAGACTAAAATCTAACCTCAAATTCCTTAAAATTGCTCCAGAACTACACCTGCTCTCGGAGAATTACTTTTCCAGCCTAAAATGAGTCCTCATATGCTGGAGGCTACGTCCAGCAGGTCATAATAAATGCGAAAAGTCCTCAAAAGGTTGAATGGACTCTTTCAGCAGGGCTGAAAATCTGCATGTTATTACCTGCTGCTGGAACAGCCAAAGGCATTTCCCCTAACCTGATAATCTTTTACTGTTTACCAAACCTTACCTTTGATATGTATATCTGCTTTGCTAAAGGGAAGAATGTGGGAATAAAAAGCCATGGGTCCTGGCATTCAGAGAGTCCACTTCACCAGAAAGTGGAGCCTACCCTGGCTCCCCCATGCCTTCCAAATTTATATTTCTTGTCTAGTCTCTTTATTCATTTACATCGCAGCCCTTTCTCCAGATTCCTGAATGCTTAATGCAAAAAGACCCTAGCACTCCTAATAATGGCAGGAGCAGGTGCCAAAACTAGATGGCTCTACTGTTTAACTCTTCCATAATCCAGCCAAAATGTATCCTGGTGATACATTTATAGATTTTTATATCAGTAGAAAAAGATACTTTCTATAATCAGTTTATTATTTAAAAAAGAGATTTGACTTCCATTCCCATTTTCATTTAACTTTGAGGCTTTGCTACATTGAATCCCAAAGTTTTTCTTTACAGCGTCACAGTTAATAATAGGAGAACTTAAATTTTCATGTCTTGACTCTACAACACAAAGAACGTGTTAAGTGAAAGCAAACTTCTTAGAGGATGAATTTATAATTAAAGTCCAATCCCTGGCCATTGATATTTTGGACCTTGGAAAGCTGCATAAAAATAAATAAATCTCTTCTAAAGCTTGCTGTGTATTCTCTTGCTCCATAATGTAACTGCACATCCAAATAAAAGCAGACAACTAGCTTTCAAATTATGTTTCCTTGGTAGAATTCTTTTAAGTGGGAGGTAAAAAAAAAGTGAGAAAGTTTAAATTCTTATTCATTTAAAAGAATGAGAAGTAACAGAAAAAAATACCAAATAATAAAAAACAAACAGGTAGGGAATTGAGTAATAGATGTTTGAAGCATGCATTTACCAATCTTTTAACATACATTGTTATAAGAAAAATATGAATTATTTTCCATGTGAAAGATATGGTGTCAATTATTGGCTTTAATGAACAAAATAGGTACTCATAGAATTCCCTGAGTTTCAATAAAAATAGTTTCCAACAGTGGCCTTCTTAGTCATTGTGTCATCAAATGCATGCTGTTCTGATTATTAAATGCACTTTTCTCCAACTTTAATTTTTTAATAGAAGGGAAAAGGTTAGTTGCTGAAAAGATTATTTATTTTGGAAAATGTTTTCTAGGCAGTACCAATAAAAATCTGGTAAAAAAGAACGAGTTGTTCTGCCTCAGGGTTTTTGTTTATATTGTTCTGTTTTTAACAAAGCCTAAGAATTGTGCATGGTAAAGGCAGCATACTGCAACTAGGTTTCATTAGTCATCTACAAAAAACATTTTAGAAGGAAAAATATGACTCATTCTATTCTAGTTAATACTGCCTGTGTTTTTCCCCTACATGTAGAATTAAGCAAAATAGAAATTCAAGTGAATTAATATTTCAAAAGGGATTAAAAAGCAAACTTTTCAGGTAAAGGGCTAGATAATAAATACTTTATGCTTGGTGGACCATAAAGTCTCCATGACAATTATTCAATTCTACCATTGTAGTAGCAAAGCACAATACATAAATGAATGTGTGTGACTACGTCCAATAAAACATTATTCACAAAAACAGCACATGGTCCATGGCCTGTATTTAGCTGATCCTGAAATAAGAGAATAATACAATATGATCATAATGTAGAAATGATGAAGCCATGACACTTTCTTTTAGTCTGTTAAAGGACCTCTCATTGTTTTGTCCAAATAGCACAGCAGCTACATTCAGGTAAATATGTTAGGTTCTGGACTACATCTTTAGTCACTGAAAAAATAAGACTTTTCCTTTAATTCTTTTGGAATATTTTCAAAGACAATATTTTAATACTTATACTGAGCTGTTAAAACCAACAGTATTTTCTCTTATCTTTATCCTATATAATAAAAGCCTAATATGCAAATTGTCCCCTTGACCAGAGGTTCGACTGCTCCCTATGACATGCGCTGACCACCAAGGAGCAGCGGGGAACATGGTCGGCATCAGCAATGCGATGCTGGCAATGGGTGGTAGTAGAGGCACTGCTGCCCTGATGAATCCCAACGAGAGCAGGACTGCGGTGGGATGGTGGAGCAGGTGAGCGGGTGGCTCCAGGCCAAGGCTGGTGCAAACTAGGCCCAATTGCCCCACAGACGGTGACCAGTGGCAGCAGCAGGGGGCAGAGGCATGCAGGGCCCAGGAGCCCAGGTGTTGCCCAGGGTCCAGAGATCAGATGGGACCTGCCCTTCTACACCAGATGCTCACGATTTGATTGCTGGTCAGACCTAGGGGACCTCAACCGTGAATGAATCACGTGCAAAGGGCCTCTAGTATTAGTATAAGAAACTTCACAATCTGGGATCACACAATGATATATTTTGGTTATTGTAGGTAGAACATTACATATAAGAGCATAGATAGAATATAATTGTTGTTTTGTTGTTGTTGTTTTAAAATATATATTTTTATTGATTTCAGAGATGAAGGAAGAGGGAGAAAGAGATAGAAACATCAATGATGAGAATCATGGATCAGCTGCCTCCTGCATGCCCCCCACTGGGGATCAAGCCTGCAACCCAGCCATATGCCCTGACCGGAAATCAAACCGGTGACCTCTTGGTTCCTGGGTCGATACTCAACCACTGAGCCACACCTGGTTGGATGATGGAATATATTTGTTTATTTATTACAGAAATTTTCCACAGAGAGCAGTGATTGTTTTTTGTTGTTGATGTTATTGTTGCTTTTACAAAATCTGTATTGTGACTATTTTTTATTTAAATATGTATGTTTCAGAAGGAACCTTTTTCTAATTATAATAATGTGTTATACATGTAGTACCAGTCCTGTCCTGACTCTAAAGACCTTGTTCTACGTTATGCTGACCTGTGGGCCAGGAGGGCACCTGGAATGTTACAAAGAGGAAGGTCTTGAGGGAATTCTCTGTTCTCACACTATATGTGACATTAGCCCCTTCCTTGCCATAAGTCCTGGAAAGAGTTTCTTATTATAAAAACAGAAAGATTTTATATAGATGAAAGAAACTGAAAGGTAGAATTGGAAGGACTTGGTAACTGTATGAATATGGAGAATGAAAAAAAAAGATAAAAATTAAAGATACTCTGAACATTTTAGCATGGTTGACTAGATGTATAAATAGTTAATTAAGGTTGGGAAGGAGGAAGATAACTTTTTTTAAGGTTTAGTAAGAAATAACGAAGAAATATAAAGGAATTTGAAATATGTACCTAAATTTAAGAGCACAGGGAAGGCTAGAATTAGGGATTTTTGTGTCATTTTTATAGCACTATGAGAGCTAATACCAAGAGAATAAGAGGACATTAAATAATAAGAAACCAGACTAGGACAGGTGGGACCCACAAGATGAACCAAAAAAAGAAATAATACTGTAAATGTGTGATCAGGGAAGGGATATGACAGTTAAAAATAGTCACTGAAGCCCAAAACAAACAAAAATGTGTTAATGAAAAGAGGTTCTCAAGAATGTGCCCTACTTCAGAGCGTTCCAGGAAGATGGGAACTGTGCAGAAATGACTCCGCTGGCAATTCAAAAGTAACCAGGCTACTCTGCAAAGGGAGTCTCAACCTCAACAGTGAAGGAAGCGGCCAGACTCGTGTAGGGGGCGGAGATGTAGAAACAGTGTGCACACGAGGTTTTTAACCTCAACTTAGGAGAAGGCAGAAGAGGAGGAGGAAGGAAGAATAAATAAAGATTTACTTTGTTTCGCCTCATGTTTGTTTTTAAGAAAGTAAGCTCATTGGACATTTTTATGTTCGTAAAGTACCCAGGGGGAAGGGAGCAATTTAAGATATAAAATGGGGCATTAATGTTTGACAGGACTGTATTTTACAGCAGACCCAGGTTTGCAGTGGCTGCAAGTGAAAGCCTGTTTGGTTTCAAGCAGCCTTCCTGAGATAAAATAGGCAAAACATACAACTGACCCATTTTAAGCGTTCAATTAAATAAATTGTATTATATTTACAGAGGCTTCACTTTTAAGGGTTCAATAATTGAGATAATCTAGGAACGCTTGGTCTTATCTTAGAACATTTAGGAACTCTGAATCCAATCATGATAACAAAAAATAAAACATAAACAGAATAGAGAATTATCAGTGCTAGGGGCTGCGAAAACCTTACATATCATCATGTAGAATGAGGCAAGTCCTCTAGAGAATGGCTTTTGTAGCTTTTACAATAGATAATTGATGAGCTACACTGAATGAAAGAAGTAAACTTTTGTTTTATACCATTAAGAATCTGTCTAGACCTGTAACTGACTCATAATGTAACGATGCAGTAACATACTACCTACAGTACACTTTTGCCTCATATTGACTGACCTCTAAGGTTTGTTTTCATTTGTTCACTTGTTTGTATTTGGCTATACTTCCCAGGGCAATTTCGTGTCATTTCAACCTCATCTTTGGGTTGTAAAAACTTGCTGGTGCCTGGCAAATAACAAAACGCCATGTGATCCTTTCTGTAGTTTTTTCATGAAATTCAGGGATTTAAATGCTTGCACACTCTGGTTTCTGAGTGATGATTCCAGGACTTATAGAATGTTCATGCTTTACCTGGAATTGGAAGAAAAGGCTCTTCAAATAAAGTAAACAGTACAAAAATAAAAATAAACCTTAGCCTACTCATAATATAGCTACATATGCTATCCATCAACAAGATTCCAGATTTAGAGAGATGTAAGCAAAGATCTATGCTTAGTTTGTACTCACAAGTGTAATGTAGAAAAGAATTAGAGAGCTAAGGCTAACCTTTCCAAGCTTCTAGGTAGTTGTAACTCATATCTAAAAATTTCTCCTAGGATGAAAACCAAAATTCTCAGAAGGAAACCTAAAGAAACATTTACAATAGTTTTTAAAAATCCATGTAATTGAACTTTTCCTCTGAGTATAAGTTAGCTCATCTTCAAACACAGTATGTAAAGTTATTAAAACAAAGCTCTTTATCCATCTATAATAATAAAGGCATAATATGCTAATTAGACTGGACAGCCGAATGACCTTCCAGACATCATTCTGGACGTCATTCCAGACGAAGCGGCAGCAGTGGGGGCCAAGGCAGAGGCAGTTAGGGGTGATCAGGCAGGCAGGCAAGCAGTTAGGGGCATCAGGCAGGCAGGCGAGAGGTTAGGAGCCAGCAGTCCTGGAATGCGAGAGGGATGTCCAACTGCCGTTTAGACTCAATCCCACAGGGATCCCGGATAGAGAAAGGGTGCAGACTGGGCTGAGGGACAATCCCTCCCCCACCCCATGCATGAATTTCGTGCACTAGGCTTCTAGTAATAAATAAAGAAAAATAACTACTTTTCCACTAAACATTATAAAGAAATACATACATTTTAAGACTTACTTTACTCTTTCTCAAAATTTCTAGTTTAAAACTTTGATTTTAAAAAACCTAAAGAAATTTAAAAAGTAGGAGAAAATAGACATGCATATGGGAGGAGAAAGTGGCAGCCGGATAGGCAGACCTTTCTTGGTCCTCCCAGGACCAAACTGGAAATAAAACTGAAGTGGGGAACATTCATCCGGAATTACCAGCTGAGGTCCATGAAGGACAGAAAACACCCAAAGACGGGTAGGAAGGGCGAGGGCACCAGAAGAGCTGACCTAGCCCCCAGGAGCAGTAGGTTGAGAGTGAAGAGGGAGCTAGTGGCTAAGGGAGGGTCTGATCCCTCAGAAGATAGAGGCCAGGAACCCAGGCTGGGCTCCACAGCCCTGAGCACCAGAGCCCAGACCCAAGGCCCATGTAACATCCAGCCATGAAACCATAAAAATCTTAAAAAAAAAAAAAAAAAAAACATAGGCAGCCAAATCTCAGACATCTCTCATAGCAATATATTTACCAATACATCTCCTCGGGCAAAAGAAATTAAGGAGAAAATAAATAAATGGGACTACATCAGAATTAAAAGCACAGCAAAAGAAACCATCAACAAAACGAAAAGGGAGCCCACTGTATGGGAGAATATATTTGGCAATGATACATCTGATAAAGAGTTAATATCCAAAATACTAGTTTATAAGGAACTCATACAACTTAACAAAAGGAAGACAAACATTCCAATTAAAAAATAGGCAAAGGACCTAAACAGACACTTCTCCAACTGCCTCCTGGTCAAATTTAACAAATCTATACTCAACTCATTATCACATCATTCCCCATTCCCCACATTAATCATCTCTTCAGGATTCCTGGTTTAGTTGTTGGCACCACCTTTCATGCTATTGCTCAAGCCAGAACCCTGAGCACCATCCCAGCCCCACCCTCACTCTCACTCTCACCTCATACTTCCATTAACCAAGTTCTGTTGATGCTTCAGTTCAAACTTCTCTTAAATCTACCCCATTCTCTTTATCGCCGTTTTAACAATCACAGACATTTCTTCCACAGCTCTCATTTTCTTTCTTCAACAGCCTGACTATTTACAATAATTCCCAGATCAAATCTTTTATTCTCATTGCAGCCAGAGTGACCTTTTAAAATGCTATCCTGGTCATTTCACTCTTATTCAAAATCCTTTAATGGTTCCCCACTCTTTTATTCACCAAACTCATGGTTTATTTACAGAATGTATATAATTCTAGGCACTTTGCTAAGTTTCAGGGCTACAGTGACCACATGGTATGACCCAGCAAGACACTGTTTCTTGCCTGCAGCAACACATTATTTTTATTAACCCCAAATCCAGATTTACTGCATCAGAACGCTCATTGGTCATGATGGTTCACTTGCCTTTTTTGAGTCTTAGTGAGGGAGTTTGCCCAGAATATCTCATCCCATAAATGTTACTGATATCTATTTCTCTGCTTCCTTTCTGTTTTTCTTCTCAGTCCCTTCCAGATTGAACCTGGATCTATTTTTTTCTGAAATACTAATAGAACAAACAGTCTGAATGCCTCAGTTTGGCTGCATTCTCCAATGGAGCTTCCAGAAGTTCCTACAGTTGCATTTTCACCCAGACCCTCCTCCCAAAAACATTATTTGGGGTTAAATATGCTGTATTCAGGCTGGGTCTCTGCATTGCTGACTTTAATAACAAACAGCTACAGATTTGTTCCTGGTTGTTTTTTTTTCAGAATTTTGTATCACCAATTATCTTCTAATTTCAAAATATACTATTTTTAATCCCTTTTCTCATGATTTTCTTTTACAACATATATTTGTATGGTCCAATTTTTCCTTTTAAAACTCTTTTTCTCTAATTTGTATATTATAGCACTATTTTGGACATTCTGCTAGCTGTTTGTTGCATTGGGGGAGGGGGAGTCTTTATCATTGGCTTGTATTTTTCCTGTCATCCAATAAAAGTAACAGCCATTACCCAACGTTCTGACCATCATTCTCTTATCTTTTCTCTCTGAACATGAATGAGTTATTTTATTACCTTAGAAGTTTTGATGATCATTTTCAGATTCTCTCTGCTTAGTTCCAGAACTACTGATGCTCAAATCTTGAATTTACTAATGCTGCTGGAGGTCTCCTGCTTCTGGAACTCCTTGTGCCCCTCCTCCCCTTTAACCCCTTCACAACTTTCTTTCCTGTGGTCTATATTTCTGTTACTGTTAGATGAGATAATATGTGTAAATGGCATAAGGTGGATGGGACACAGTAAGGTTCAGTATTTATTAGTCCCTTATTATCCACTTATCTAAGCTCAAAACATTAGTGCATTTTATTTCCACTTCTCCTGGAAAGAGAGTGCATGTAAAGTAGTAATTTGAATGGAGTCTACACCCTTTTTAGTCTCACTGCCCCACCCTAAAGAAGCCCTTCTTTCTATTGTTTCATCACAACTTTCTAACTCCTTGCTCCACTTTCTGCTGCACACTGATTCTAGATAAATATTCCATGTCATAGCCTTAGTCATCTGATTGGCCCATTTAGATACATTCAAGGGTGTCCAAACATCGGTTGAATATTAATTTGGAGCTTATAAAGGCATGGAATGATACTCACATCCCTTTTAGTGAGTTAAATACTAGTATTCAACTCCGAATATTGGGTCATTAGGTGATAGGAAACATGGCAAGATTATTATAGGTATAAAGTTAATCTTCAATACATAGAGCACATGAAGAAATATTCCATACCTCCCTTCTATTTCACATCTTCCATAATATTAATTCCATAATAAATTTTAGTTATTTATTCTCTAGCTTTAAACTCCTGACATTACAACAAAATACCTATTACAGGTACTTAACCATGAAATTCATTGATCATAAAATCGATGAAATACAGTGTATGATTACAGACAAATGAGTGTGATTACTTCAATCAAAGAAAGAATATATTCTCATTGCTTTTTACGTATATAATAATCATAAAAATAAATGTATCTATAAGATTAAGATACCTGAAGGTAGTCTAGAAGCAATTATATTGAGAATCACTTGAATAACTCACAGATCTGCAGAGCACCTACATTATATTATTTTGCAGATAAAACATTAACATGAGAAATAAGTTTATATGAAAAGTTAGAAGGGAAGCCAAAATTAATATTCCAATTTCTAGGTATCCAGGTTTTTGTTCAACTGACTTTAACACATAAGCATGATTTCCTGAGAAAGCTAAGGCATCAGGAGACATTGAGATTTAGACTCTAATCCTCCTCTGACATTTGCCATGTGACTCCATTCCAATTGCTTTGTGTGCATGTCCCATATGTTCTTCCTTAAGAAATAATCTACACCCTCTGCATTGCTGCCAAAGTGCTAAAAAGACCAATGAAATGCATTCAACATAGTCTAAGATGAGGAAAAAAGTTCAAACAAAATAGGAAACATTTAATATTTAATTAATTTTCCCAAGGAATTTTATTGTTTTCTCTGCCACAGTTATCCTAAGCTTTCTTGGCGCTGCAGAGGGGAAACAAAACAGCCCACCCCACCTCTACACTTACACCTTCCTCTGCATAGCAGTTGGGGCAAAGGGAGGGGATAAGGAACATTTAAATGGTTTTTTGCAACAACAATTCTTTATAAAATTGCTATAATTAAATAATTGGTGTTATTAAATAATAACAATGGATGCTTTATTTTATTTGCATTCACCTATAGTAGAAGTACAGCACTCATCCCAAGCCAAGTTTGATTTTATAATTGGCCAATCTCTTCCTGGTGAGTGCCACCTAAACGATATAGTTAACTCCGCAGCTCAGATGCTCACAAAAATAGCGATACAAGTTTTTCTCACTTATTAATGTTATCATTAATTAGTCCAAAATTAATGCCTTTCTAAGCAACATCTATATATATAAAAGCCTTAGCAACCGTTATGACCAGACGACCGGACAACCAGTCGCTATGACACACACTGACCACCAGGGGGGCAGATGCTCAATGCAGGAGCTGCCCCCTGTGGTTAGTGCACTCCCACAGCCAACCTCCAGCAGCAGGCCAACCTCCCACAGTCCTTCCCCCACCCTCCACCTCTGGCCAGCCCCGATCAGCCCCTCTCCCCCGACCAGCCAACCTCCTGAGGTCACCCCCCCCCCCCCCGCCAGGCCAGCTGGCCCTGATCACCCCCTGATCGCCCCAAAAGGGACTGGGCTAGATGGCCCTAATCGGCCCCAATCGCTGGCCAGGCCAAGGGACCTGGTCATGCACTAGTCATGAATCCATGCACTGGGCCTCTAGTAGATTTAATATTTCTGAATGACCTAAACTAGAACATATCTTCTTATATATAATTTCATAATAGCAGAATATTTATAAAAGTAACATTATAAAAGATATAACACTAGACATTGACTTTAGTGTAGATGAAAATTAAGCTGCTAAGCATATTATCCTTAAGCCAGTGTTTAAAAATCTGCATATTGACCATTCAAGAAAGGACTCCAAGGAGACAGGCTGGAAAGAGGAAAAAATTCATGTTTGTAATCCTGGAGAAGTGCTTTTAGCCCAGATCCTAATATATTCTAACTGTGTTTCTAAGTCAACAAGCTTTCATAGGCCTCAATTTAAAAAAAAATTGGAAAACAATAAATTAAAATTGAAACCCTAATAAGAAAGTTTCCACATCATTAGTTTCATAATGCATTGCTTCTGCTTATTTCACTGTCACTAGTAGAATTTAATTGCTTCCTATTTCATTTTTGCATGTACCATGTACTTTAGATTATACACTATATCTCAAGTAACAGAAAAAGCATTAATTGACATAGGTTGGTCTCATTATCTTACACCATCTCTGATCATCCTCTTTTATACATACATTTTGGAAATGTTTGTGATTGTATTTTTGTTAATTACATGTTATCTATTTGGTTTCCTGTACTTCTTAAGGCATCATCTATCCTAAAAATTCCACTTTAAACCTTGATATGAAAATTGACAGAAGCTCCATAGATACAATTTAAAAATTATTTTCATGCCTGCAATATTTAAAGTTCTGAATACACACACATATAGTAAATAATACCTAACGGCAGTAATTAAGCAACACTTTTAAATAGAACATTTCTGGGTTTTTTTCATACTTTTTTAGTAGAGATTTATTTCTATTCCTAGTTTCATTTCCAGTTCTAGATAATGCCACACCTAAAGGGCTCTTTAGAATAGACGCAAAGGAATCTTAATTGCTTCCTCTGAAAATTTGCTGAATGAAACACTGGACCTGAGAGCTATTCTTTTCCCAGATGTCCAATTCAGTGAATCTCTCTCTCTAAAATAACAGGTTACAAAGACTGCTGACGTATCCCACAAGGGACCCCGCTCTCCAGGTAACAGTAGCATCCTCTGAGGTGCTAAAGTAATTTGATTGCTTTATAAAGAAGAAGGATTTGGTAATATTTGATGAAATACAAAGCCAGGCAGAACTAAGGTTATAGGGCTTCTCCAAACTTGATAGGGTTATAGTTTCAGTTTTACGACCTCTACAAAGCACACAGTACCGGCGTGCAAAACAACTGAGCAGAATTCTCTTCTCATTTTCCTGCAACATCGTTCTGAAGCCCTTGCATCTTCAGCCATATATGGTCTCTGTCCTTCTCCCCCGCCCCCAATATTTTTCTGTCAAAGAGGCATTTACAAACAACTAGTGAAGATAGTGGGCTAAGGATAAAATTCACAAGTATATGTCTACAAATATTGCAATTTGTTATCGCCTTAAAAATGTCTAAACATAGTCCAGGGTGAAGACAATAAGACACCTAACCCCAGGTACAAAATTTGAAGGGAGCCCCCCTAAATTCAGTAATCAAAATAAGTAGTATTTTAGTGTAATATTCTAAAACATCAAAATGAATGCAAAATTTCATTATAAACAAAATATTAAAATTTAAATAAAAATCATCTTATATACGTATCTATCTAAACAAGCCCTCACACTTACCAGTCCTTTCCTCTTTCATTGGTTAATTGTAGAATAGCTACACATAAATCTCAGACTAAGTATCATTCAATGCTAAATCTAGAATTCTGTTGCTTTTCCTCCTTTAGTGGTGGAATTTTAATTGCTGTTTATGGGCAAATGTGAGATGTACCTTATATTTTGCTGCTGTTTCCAAAATAATTTCAATTAATTGTTATAGTCAGTAGTATTAAGATCATGTTTACTAGGAGGTCCAGTATAATACAGCACTACCCTTCTCTGCTTATGAATAGTACTCACATTGTTCATGTACTACAAAATAAAAAGATTCTTTATAATTACTTAATTTCACCTTGATAGAATTATTCAATTTATTTTAAAATTTTTTAAGCACTTGAATCTACAAGTGAAAAGAACAATAATAAATTATTTCCACTTCCATGCAGATGCACTATGGTCAACGTGACTTTGTCATTTATACTGATGAAACTAGAGGACACCTACACCCTCTCACCGTTTCCTGATCCTGCTTTTGGAGGAGGCTCACACTACCCATCACAGCACAGTGGTGGGGGAGACTGCCAGAACTTGAATAGCCACATAGAAACAGCAGATGCTTATGCACAACAAAACCAAAAGAGATAGCCCTTGACTGCACACAAGCAGAGGTCTCAAATCTTTAAAATGTGAAAAAAATGTAGACAATGGGCACTAGAGTTTCTCCTTTTGCCTTGGAATGGAGGGAGCAGCCTTTCTCAACTGACCTAATGAAAACAATTCTGCAAAAATGAGAGGCCAACCTGTGTGCAATTGCAGGTCATCCAGAAAGAATGCTAATTCGTGGCTTTGGCACTTTCTTTAAAGAAATGATCCAGGCCTTTCTGTGGCATGGAACACTGTGATCAGCCAGGAACTGTTACAGATGAAAATACCCTTTCTTTGTTATAACCGCCAAAATGTAGTACTTGTTTTAATCACATAGGACACCCTTGTACCTGTTAAAAAGAAAAAAGAAAAAGTGGGGGCATAGGATGAAGTCAGTCATGCATAGCCATTTTCTATCTATTTCCTAACTTGGTATGTATGCACAAGGAATTTGCAGGATTTGTATGAGGAAGTGTTTTTAGGAAATATATATCATTTTAAAATAGCTCAGGTATGGTAAAAGAATTCTGGACATAGAAGAGGAGGAGCTGACTTGAGAGCCCTCTCAATCCTTACAAGCTGTACGACCTTGACTGCTGCTTTGAAGTGTCCTTTTCCATAAAACGGATTACTAATGCCTATGCCAGAGTTGTGGTAAGAATTAAGTAACATGACAACTACAAAAAAAATTATAAATTATGGACTGCTATGCAAATGTCATGAAGAGATTTTAAAGATAACAAAACACTATAAGAATATGAAGTAAATTTGTAAAGGCAATCTCCATTTGAACTGAGAAGAAATGTTATTTTAAAACTAGAGGCCCGGTGCACAAAATTCATGCACGGGGCAGTGGCGGGGAGGGTGTCCCTTAGCCCAGCCTGCACACTCTCCAATCTGGGAACACTTGAGCAATGTCTGACTGCCTGTTTAGGCCCGATCCCGGATCCCGGATCAGGCCTAAACGGACAGTCGGACATCCCTCTCACAATCCAGGACTGCTGGCTCCCAACTGTTCGCCTACCTGCCTTCCTGATTGCCCCTAACCACTTCTGCCTGCAAGCCTGATCACCCCCTAACCGCTCCCCTGCCAGCCTGATGGATGCCTAACTGCCCCCCTGCCAGCCTATTTGCTGCTAACTGCCCTCCCCTGCAGGCCTGGTCACTCCTAACTGCCCTCCCCTGCAGGCATGGCCCCCCCCACAACTACTCTCCCCTGCAGGCCTGGTCACCCCCAACTTCCCTCCCTTGCAGGCCTGGTCCCTCCCAACTGACCTCCTCTGCTGGCCTGATCGCCCACAACTGCCCTCCCTTTCAGGCCTGGTCCCTCCCAACTGCCCTCCCCTGCTGGCCATCTTGTGGTAGCCATCTTGTGTCCACATGGGGGCAGGATCTTTGACCACATGGGGGCAGCCATCTTTGTGTTGGGGTGATGGTCAATCTGCATATTACTCTTTTATTAGATAGGATAGAGGCCTGGTGCATGGGTGGGGGCCAGCTGGTTTGCCCTGAAAGGTGTCCCGTATCAGGGCGGGGTGTTCCGTTGGGGCATGGGGCAGCCTGGGTGAGTGGCCTGTGGTGGTTTGCAGGCCAGCCAGGGCCCCTGGAAACCCAAGCGGAGGCCCTGGTATCTGGGATTTATCTTCTACAATTGAAACTTTGTAGCCTGGAGCAGAGCCAAGCCTTCTGCTCACTCTGTGGTGCAGCCATTTCTGTAGGAATTTATTTACCTTCTATAATTGAAACTTTGTAGCCTTAAGCAGAGGCCTGGGCCGGCAAGGGCAGGTGGAAAGCTTGGCTTCCTCCATCGCCAGAGAAACCCAAGCCTCCCTCCTGCTCTCCGTGGCCTCAGCCATCTTGGTTGGGTTTATTTGCATATTTGCTCCTGATTGGCTGGTGGGCATGGCTTTGTGGGCGTGGCTTGTGGGTGTAGCTGAGGTACGGTCAATTTGCATATTACTCTTTTATTATATAGGATTATTATTATGTCCACAGAAGTATAAGCTGATAAATCAAAATATTACAACAAAATAATTTCTTACATTATGGAAGTTCCATGGTAAATAAATTAACTCAATACCTTTCAAATCATATTTCTCTTAGAGGTGTTAATATGTTTACTTGAAAAAAAGGCTACCTGTCAAATATGTGTGTGATATGGTACATATATTCTTAGAAGAATATTACATGTAACCCTCTTTGAAGTATATATTGTACATTTCTAACAAACCTGTTTAAGTTGACTATTCCAGATTTTCACTCTAAAGTTATTTGGCAGAGTAATTACTTTTCTAAGGAAACACTTCGGTATTTTGGGACGTATAGTTTGGGTAAAGGGAAGCCAACTAACAGAGGATATCCCTGGCCTTTCACAGTGAGATCAAAGAGGCAAAGCTGTGTAACATATCTCTAATGGGAACTAGCAAGATTCTGTATTGTTCAGAACTGACTCCATGTTGTAAATGTTATATTAATGACCATTGAATAATTTAAACTGTAGTTCATTTATATCCCTATTAAATAGAAGCAAAACACAGAACAAATCCTAAAAATTACAATTCAAAACATTTCCTGTAAAAAAGAAAAAAAGATTTGAAAATATATTTTGAGGGTCACACTGCAAACCTTGGTAAATAACCCACTCCAAACCAAAACATTTCCTACTAAAATGATCAGACTTAAAAGGAAAATAATATTTGGGGCATCTGTTTACAATAGGTAAGTAACATATTAGAGAGAGAAAAATCAGATTGTCATTTCAATATATATATACATATACAAAATATGCTGCAATTCATCGACTAAAATATATATATATATATATATATATATATATATATATATATATATATATATATATATTAGAGGCCTGGTGCATGAAATTCGTGCACGGGGGAGGGGGTGTCCCTCAGCCCAACCTGCACACTCTCCAATCTGGGACCCCTCGAGGGATGTCTGACTGCTCGTTTAAACGGACAGTCGGACATCACTCTCACAGTCCAGGACTGCTGGCTCCCAAATGCTTACCTGCCTGCCTTCCTGATTGCCCTTAACCACTTCTGCTTGCCAGCCTGATCACCCCCTAACCACTTCCCTGCCAGCTTGATTGATGCCTAACTGCTCTCCTGCCAGCCTGATTGCCCCTAACTGCCCTCCCCTGAAGGCCTGGTCACCCCTAACTGCCCTCCCCTTCAGGCCTGGTCCTCCCCAATTGCCCTCCCCTACAGGCCTGGTCCCCCCAACTGCTCTCCCCTGCAGGCTTGATCTCCCCCAACTGCCCTCGCTTGCAGGCCTGGTCCCTCCCAACTGCCCTCCCCTACTGGCGATCTTGTGGCAGCCATCTTATGTCCACATGGGGGCAGGCATCTTTGGCTACATGGGGGCAGCCATCTTGTGTGTTGGCGTGATGGTCAATTTGCATATTACTCTTTTATTAGATAGGATAGAGTCCTGGTGCACAGGTGGGGGCCAGCTGGTTTTCCCTGAAGGGGGTCCCGGATCAGGGTGGGGGTTCCCTTGGAACATGGGGTGGCCTGTGCGAGGGGCCTGTGGTGGTTTGCAGGCCAGCCACGCCCCCAGCAACCCAAGAGGAGGCCCTGGTATCTGGGATTTATTTATTTTCTATAATTGAAACTTTGTAGCCTTGATCGGAGGCCAGGGCAGGCCAAGGCAGGTGGAAAGCTTGGCTTCCTCCATCGCTGGGGGCAACCCAAGCCTCCTGCTCTCTCCAGCTCTGTGGCCTCAGACATATTTCTTGGGTTAATTTGAATACTCACCCCTGATTGGCTGGTGGGCGTGGCTTGTGTGCGTAGCAGATGTATGGTCAATTTGCATGTTTCTCTTTTATTAGATAGGATACATACATATTTTTAAAATCAAATAAATATAAACTATTTATTTTTTCCATAAGTAAAAGGGAATGAAAAAATAGTGCAGAACCTTGAACCTCAAACTACATTTTTCAATATAAATTTTGTTATTTTTGTCATTGAACCATATAAATATTTCAGGTAATTATAAAAAAAATTAAACAAGGAGACTCCAAAAAGAAAGATGAAATGAAACCAATGAATTCAATGTGTCTCCAGTTGGTTATAGAACCACACTGATAGGGACAACTCCAAACAAGAAGATGCTAATCAACAGGCATCGGGTTTCCACTATGCAAGATAAATAGTTCTAGAGATCTGCTGTACAGCATTATCCCTATAGTTAACAATACTGTATTGTACACATAAAATTTTGTTAAGAAGGTAGATCTTATATTCTTACCACGCTAAAAAAAAATGTTTTAATATACATACAGCATAATTTGAAGATTCTTAGTGGGCTGTTCTATGAGCAAAAAGAACTGCAAAGAAATGTAATCACCTGCCATTAGTAATAATAATGTTAGTGGTAGGGTTGTTATTATATAAACTGTTGTGTGCATATTGTTAGATGAAATAAATGTGTAATTTTTGTAATAATATAATTTTATCATCCCTGATTTTCCTGACACAGGACTTCTAAGCATGGGAAAATGGAGAGACAGATGTAAAAATAGAAGAGCTTAACTAAACATCCTGAATTCTTAATTTCAATTGTAGAAAATAGTATGAACTGATAATGTATTTGATGCTCAAAATCAAAACAAAACATATGTTGTTTTGTCAACAAAACAATAAGCCAAAAAAATAGTAATCATCCCAGTAGCAGTAAGATTCCTTAATACACACAGTAAAGTCTTGAACCACTAAAGGAATCATAGAACTTAAAGGTAATGATTGGTGCTAGATTTGATGCATGTTATGCACCATTGGGTGGGATACAGAGAAAACCAGATTCACCTTGAGTTGATAACTGTTGAAACTGGGTTGTGAATGCATAAGGGCCCAATACTTCTCTGTCTAGTTTTATAAATATAATTTTTTATAAATTATAAAAACTTTTATAATACAAACAAAACAAAAAGAACCACATCTGATAGTCTCTTTGGATGCAAAATCTTACATTGTGAGTGTCCATATGTCCATACATGTGTCATAATCTATAAAAAAACACAATTTTGAAGCAGCTACAAAATGGCTACTTTTTAACAGGAAATATAAATGATAGTAACCTCTTGCAATTATAGTCTAACTAGAGGCCTGGTGCATGGATTCATGCACTGGTGGGGTCCCTTGGCCTGGCCTACACCCTTTTGCAATCCCAGGACCCCTTAGGGGATGTCGGATAGCCGGTTTTTGCCCAATCCTTGCAGGCCTGATTCAGACAAGATGGAGCCCAATTCTGTGCATTGAGTGTCTGTCCCCTGGTGGTCAGTGCATGTCATAGTGATCAGTCGACCGGTTGTTCAGTCATTTGGTCTTCTGATTGCTTAGGCTTTTAAATATATAGACTAGAGGCCCGGTGCACGAAATTTGTGCACAGGGGTGTGTGTCCCTCAGCCCAGCCTGCACCCTCTCCAATCTGGGAACACTTGAGGGATGTCCGACTGCCTGTTTAGGCCCGATCCCAGCCTGATCACCCCTTAATCACGCCCCTACCAGCCTTATTGATGCCTAACTGCTCCCCTGCCACCCTGATTGCCCCTAACTGCCCTCCCCTGCAGGCAAGGTCACCTCTAACTGCTCTCCCCTGCAGGCCTGGTCCCCCCCAACTGCCCTTCCCTGCAGGCCTCGTCACCCTCAACTTCCCTCCCCTGCTGGCCTGATCACCCACAACTGCCCTCCCCTGCTGGCCATCTTGTGTCAGCCATCTTTGTCCACATGGGGGCAGCCATCTTGTGTGTTGGAGTGATGGTCAATTTACATATTACTCTTTCATTAGATAGGATAGAGGCCTGGTGCACAGGTGGGGGCCAGCTGGTTTGCCCTGAAGGGTGTCCCGGATCAGGGTGTGGGTTCCCTTGGGGCATGGGGCGGCCTGGATGAGGGGCCTGTGGTGGTTTGCAGGCTGGCCACGCCCCCCAGTGACCCAAGACAGAGGCCCTGGTATCTGGGATTTATTTATCTTCTATAATTGAAACTTTGTAGCCTTGAGCGGAGCCAAGCCTCCTGCTTGCTCCATGGCTGCAGCCATTTTTGTTGGGATTTATTTATCTTCTATAATTGAAACTTTGTAGCCTTGAGCGGAGGCCAGGGCAGGCCAGGGCGGGCGGGAAGCTTGGCTTCCTCCATTGCTGGGGGCAACCCAAGCTTCCTGCTCGCTCCAGCTCCGTGGCTGCCGCCATATTTGTTGGGTTAATTTGCATACTCACTCCTGATTGGCTGGTGGGTGTGGCTTGTGGGCATGGCAGAGGTACAGTCAATTTGCATGTTTCTCTTTTATTAGATAGGATGCTTTTTACCTCAAAAAATGTTGGGTGTATATCTTAGGTCAGGGCCTGTTGTGGACTGAATTGTGTCTTCCCCAAATTCAGATGTTGAAGCTCTAAGCTCCAGTGTGATGGAATCTGTAGATGGTTCCTTTGAGAGGTATTAGCTTTAGATGAGGTTATGAAGGCTCTCATGATTGGATTAGTGCTAAGGAGAGACACTGGAGAGCTTTCTCTCTACCCTCTCAACCATGTGAGGACACAATGAGAAAGTGGCCATCTGCAAGCCAGGAAAAGAACCCTCACCAGAACCCAACAATGAACCTGGAATTTCCAGCCTCCAGAACTGTGACAAAATAAATTTATCTTATTTAAGCTACCCAGCTGACTAATACAGGTCCTTTCACTTGGCAGGTACTCAATAAATGGTAGCAGAATTTAAAATGATAGCATATTTCTATTTAAGTTGCCTATAAAATTCTCAGAACACCAAAAGAACAGATTGTTTTGAACTTGAGATATTCTGATTATATAAAAGAAATCAACTACTGTATAAAATATTCATAATACCAGAGGCTTAAAATGTAAATTATTATAAACATTAAATCACTGGTGTGATTACAGAATGACAATTTATAAAAATAGGGCAGCTACAATTAGAATCATGCTACATAATAACCAACTAGGATGTGGAAAAATAAGTTCCTTCCATGGGCATAAAATTAAAGTGGATTTTTATTCTGTGCAACAAGATGAATAACACATATCTGGTCTGTTAAAGAGAAAAGAAGGGGAAACAAATTTACATTTGTTATTTTAATTAGTCCTTGACAGTACCACAGGCTCATTCCACTATACCATGCTATTTCTAGTTTCCTACATATAAACTAAATAGCATGTTAATTAATCACCTAATATTTCTAGTTATTGAAAAAATATAAGATCATAAATTTATTTCTAATACTTTGTATTTAGCATAAAAGAAGAAGATATTTAATTTTTATATAAAGAAAAAACAACTAAAGATATATAAATGGTTTTCCTTTTTCTTTTTATTCTGACTAACAAGTGAGCAAAAGGTGCACTCTTACTGAGGGGAGCATCAAGTTTACAGTTGTGGGGTACTAATATGTGCTACTAACTGACTATGGGCTAGATATAAAAGTGTGTATAATAGTGACAGTGAAAACCAATAAATCAGGAGACAGTTATACTTCAAGTTAATTGCCCCATTAATGAGTATTTCTTGAAGTAATGAAGACAACACCTTTGATTTCTAACTTTAATAACTTAACTCTCATAAGGCAAATAGTTCCTACTTAATATTTCTAATTCAACTTTCTTAAGGACAAGGTTGTGAAGAGGAATGAATTCTTTGAGTTGAAAATTTGCTTAAAAAGTAGATTTGGATCCTGGGAAAAGTCACAGGAAAGTGGGAGAGAGTATTTAACACTGTAAATATTCATTCAGTTATTCAACAACTAATAGTTGATTATTGATTGGCTGCCTACTATGTGCTAGCAATCATTTAAGTCTGGGAAATCAGCCACCCAAAAAATAACAAGCAAAATCAGTGCTCCCAAAATACTTATATTTTGAGAGCCCTATCTCATGTCCTCACTACCTTCTTACTTGTCATAAATTTAATAATACATCACTAAAACCACTCCACTCTATAAAACTCTATCACGCTTGCCCCCTTTTTGTTTTACTCTCTTCTAGACTAAATCCAACCCTAGTTAAAGTCAATTTTACCTATTTTGTGCCTGTACCTGCCTATCTAAATATGGCTGGAAAATCAAATGGTACCATACAATCAGATAGAGTGGTTTCACCACACACTCATGAACAGTATCCTGAAAAGAGCTGTTCAACCAGACTATTCACTCTCTCACTCTCCGAGATTACTATTGCATACTTAACTCTTCTCTCTTTAAACTGTGAACATTTCCTCCCCGTCTCCATCCTTACTAAGTACCATATAAATGTTATTATTCTACAATATCAAAGTTTTCACTTATGATAAGATCCCATCCTCTAGCCTGCTTGCTTCACACCAGTCTCCCCTTTTCTTCTTGTATCAACAATGCTTTTCAACATCCATTGTTAATTCCCATCAACATACAAACTTGTTGTTACTTCTTCTTTCCTAGATTTTATTAGAAGAACAAATAAAAAAATAAGTGTGATATTTTTGGAAGAATAAACAAGAATAACCAAATAAATTTAAAACCTTACAAAATTTATAAAAATGTATTAGATCATATTATAAAGCAACAATAATATTAAAATGGTACTAAAGTAGAAATATAGATTTTTTAATAGATAAGAAGTATATAAACAAATCTAAGAGTATATGTGATAATTATAGCATCTTGAAACAACAAAAAAGGTAGATTAAAAAACACACTATAAACATCACGATGGCATGAAATTAAAAATAAACCATAATAAAAACACTCTGAAACATTCAAACACATAAATAATAGATAAAAAGAAAATATCATTAAAACACAAATAACTGTTAAAAGTGTTGCTTGAAAGAAAAAATTGGGCAATGCACATAATTAAATAATTCAAAAGAAACTATAGAGATAACTGGTAATGTATAAAAAATATTCAACTTTATAAATATAGTAGAGGCCCGATGCATGAAATTTGTGCAAGGGGCTCGGCCCTCACAGCTGTGGCTTTGTCCAGAAGGTCATCCGGAAGGTTATTTGGCTGTCCTATCTAATTAGCATATTACACGTTTATTATTATAGATAAAAGTGTAAAACAAACAAAAATGAGATACCATTATTGCTTATATTATACATTTGATATATATTAATTAATTTATATATCTATTAATAAATATAGTGTACCCAATATTGTGAAATATACAAGAAAGTAAGAATTCTCATACTACTTGGAATATCAAGTGATTTGGCAATAGGAAACAAAATTCTAAAGAATGTGGTTATTTTAAATAACAAAAAATTAAAAACAATATAAATTTCCAACATTACAAGATGAATTAAATAAATTATAATACATCCTTATTTTAGAATGTGATTGAGCAATTAGAATCATACACTTGGAGAATGTGTAAATATATTTGACATTGCTCCAGGCATACAGCCAAGTCTATGAATTATGTTATAAGACAGTATGAAATATATGGTCTCATTTTTCTAAAATAATCATTATGAATAACATATAAAAAATGACAGAATAGACAGCAAAGTATTTATATATTTATATTGGCTATTCTGTGTAATGAAGATATGAACAATTATAATTCAGTATTTTCCATTTTTTATAGCAGTATATTCAGAAAGTTAGGAAAGCAATTAATATTGAAATATAAAAATAATGAAAAGGAAAGAGGCAAGTTTGTAGGAAGAGTAGGGTTTTCTTTTCTACATTCTTTTTATAGGAAATTAGCCAGAGTCATATGGATTGTGTCCCCTGCAATAGAAAACTAGTTTATTGTAGGATTAGAACAAATCCTACTCTATTCTGACCATCAATGCCATCACCACTTTAGGAGACATTTAATTATTAAAGCCAACAAAGTGATGATATAGTGCAGTGATGTAGAGATTCTAGGTTCTATATCCCTTAGGCAGTCAGAATATTTCTGAACTTCAGATTTAATTATAAAATAAATTGATTGAATGAGATACCCTCTTTACCTAAATACCTTAATTACTTACTTGTTTTACTTAGTAATATAGAAGAGAATAAAAGGAAATACAGTATTATTGCCTTTATAAATCAGACTAGTGGCCCCGTGAACAAAATTCGTGCACTGGTGGGGGGGGTGTCCCTCAGCCCAGCCTGCACCCTCTTCAATCTCGCACCCCTCGGGGGATGTCCAACTGCCGCTTTAGGCCACAGGGATAGGGCCTAAACCGGCAGTCGGACATCCCTCTTACAATCCGGGACCGCTGGCTCCTAACTGCTCGCCTGCCTGCCTGCCTGATCGCCCCTAACTGCTTCTGCCTGCCAGCCTGATTGCCTCCTAACCACTCCCCTGCTGGCCTGATTGATGCTTAACTGCTCCCCTGCCGGTCTGATTGCCCCCAATGGCCCTCCCCTGCTGGCCTGATCACCCTCAAGGCTTTTATTAGTATAGATAGCTGCTAATTATTATGTAGTAGAGGCCTGGTGCATGAAATTCATGCACTCAGGGGGGTACCTCAGCCTGGCCTGTGCCCTCTCACAGTCCGGGATCCCTCGGGGGATGTCCAGTTGCCGCAGGGGTGGGAGAGGTTCCTGCCACCACAGCTGCGCTCGCCAGCCATGAGCCAGGTTCAGGGCTTCTGGCTGAGCGGTGCTCCCCCTATGGGAGTGCACTGACCACCAGGGGGCAACTCCTGCATTGAGCATCTTCCCCCTGGTGGTCAGTGCGCGTCATAGCGACCAGTTGTTCCGCCATTTGGTTGATTTGCATATTAGCTTTTTATTATATAGGATGTTTTGCACTTAAAAAAGATTATAAAACATTCTAGAGTTTAAAATGTTTCACTTCAATTTTTAGTCTTTAACTTTTATAATATCATTTAAAAAGCTTAAGTAATAACCTTTAAAATTATTGGAAACTTCCACTAGAGATTAGAATTATAAACAACTTAATGTCCCATGGATTGTCTTATTTAAAACTAAATAAAATAACCACAAACTAAAATCTATACTTGGATCACATTCATTAATACTGGCTCCTAGGGGGAGAATATGGGACAAGTCCTATACAGATAACATAGATATTTTTCAAGATTGTATCAAATAAGGATAAAGTATTCATTATTTGAAATATTTCAGTGTCTTTATATATTTCAACATTTTAAAAGGAGTTTCCAAAACCTAGGAAAGAACCTTAGAAGTCCTAAAGTTATATAGTCTCTTGACTTAAGCAAGATTACTATTCATAGCGACAGTGAATGTGCTACACACGTTGTAGTTCTGAAACAGTGAATTTAGGACAAGTTCAATTGCACCAAGGCATGGGCTAATAAACATCCAACAAAGCAGTCATTGTAAGCCAGGGCTCATCTACTATAGCATGTGATCACATAGGGCATAATAAAGTTGTTGTTCTTGTGTTAGTCCACAATTGTCAAAGGGAATTATATATTCCAATTTATTTTGTTAGCTTGCTTATAAAACACTTAATCAAGAATTTTATAAATAGAATTATATTTTACAAATATAAAATAATATATTAAAACAGTAAATAAAATATGAAGTGTCACTCCAATTATGCTCAGATATATGAAAATAAATCATGATTATAAAAAATTTGAATGTTAATTTAAGAACCACAAAATACAGGTCACAAGATTGTGCAGATGTGCCTTGTCAATGAAGCCTTTGATTTATTAGGCTTTTTAGAGACTATATAATCTCATTTTACCAATGTAATAACGCTTTACGATTAAACAGATAGCACTGATTTACAAATGAAGAAGCTGTGGCTCCACAAAGCTCTTCCTTTTGTTCACATACCTAGTTAAGTGGGTTATAGAACCACACTCTTCTGAAAACTATTATATTGCTCTTTTCACTGAACCATAGTGTTTCTGTACAAAATCCTTGTTCTGTATTTTACCGTGGCTTCCTCTCGTGATGTCAAGGGACCCAATGCCCTTTGTGAACCCCTCTTGGCTCTGCCATGCCTTGGAGCAACCACTTTTATTTATCTCACACCTTTGACGCTTTCTCCTGATATAAAATTTTAAAATTATCAAGTCTTCCCAGGCTAAGAGAAACAACCTAAAGCAGAATGTAACACACATATTTGGGATCTGAGATTATTGTCTGATTTGTTCACAATATCTACTTTGTTCAAGGCTACCTGGAATAGTGTCTAGAACAGAGAAGATACTTAACAAACTGATTAAAACAGAAAACTTCCCTTGACTCCACCTTACTTAAAAGCTACTAACCTCTCATGATGTTTCCTCTTGCTGTCATGGCTAAATATCTTAAAATTTAAGCCAACTGTATTGAAACTTCAGACCCACAGCTCTTTGGACACAATTCCCAGTTAGATAATTAACAATCTCCTAATTTTCAAAATGTAGTGGTCTTTTTTTTTTTAGTCTTTATCCAATTAGAAGTCATTTAAAAATTGAACACTTTTCTTTTAAATGTTCATCTAGTTACTGCTGTTGCTATTTTATACTTGTTTTCTATCTCCCTCTCTGTTTTCTTTCTCCTTCACTGGCATCTCTTCTCTTACTTAAATAATAATGCATTCTTTAACTGACCTTGGCCTGCTGGCCTCACTTTGCTTGCTCTCCCTCCCTGGATATATAATTTATATCATGGTTTAAATTACCGTATCTGTGCCATTAATACCCAAATCTGTTTCTAATCTTCATCACCTGACTAAGCTAAAGAATTGTATATCCTCTCTCCTTGAATGACCTACAGGACCTCAAACATAACATCCTCATAATAAACATTTTTTTCTTTATAATCACCAAACTGTCTTCTCTTATGTTCTCACACTTCCATTCCCTCACTAACTTTTTTCTCCATTTCTGATTCTCAGCTGATGTCTATGATCTCTATTTCTTTGGGGGAAAAATAGATGCAAGCTAAAGAGAACTTCTAAATATTGCCAGTAGCACATCCACCAACTTACTTTCATCTGTATCCATATATTACACCCTTTCTGTTGTTAATATGTATGAGATACCCTACTTCTACCTAGAGATAATCCCTCATTTTATACTTAGAACATTTTAGCTACTTAAAGAAAATACTCCAGAATATTTCTTCCCCTCTTCCCTGCCTCCTTGATTTTTTATCTCTGTTAAATGATTCCCATAATAATGCAAACCTGATTTTTAAATATTTTCCATTTAAAAAAACAACAACAAACCTTCCTTGATCCACATCTGTCTAACCACTATTCCATTTCCCTGTTTTCCTTTATAGCAAAACTCCAAAGAGCTGTTAATGCTATCTCACTCCCTTTTCTCCCATTCTCTTGAGCTCAGTTCAGCCAGGCTCATATTCTTACCAAACCATGCAATAGCTTTTGTCAAATCCCCACCAAATTAATGGTCAATCCTCAGTTCTCATTTTCTAGGAACTAGTAGGAGCGTTTGACAAAGTACATCACTTCTTCCATCTTCAGACAGATTCAAGACCTGCCTAACTACATATACAAAATAGTGACAATCCTGTCCCAACATCCCAGGCCCCAATGCCCTTCTTCCCCACTCACTCTCCCCATTAGCCAGCTTTACTGAAATTCTTCACAGCACTTACCACTACTTGACATAAATCTATTGTTTTGTGTGTGTGTGAAAAGTAAGGTCAAGAAGGGCAAGGGCTTTGTGTTTATACCAGACTTTGGTCTATCTAACTACACATCATTTATATTATTTGTTTCAATTACTCATACTATTATCCTAATTAATGAATTTGTTTCAGACCCAGAACTATATCATGTGACAACAAAATGAATATTTCTATTTTTTCCTTTAAATCTACTTCCCAGGCTATTATCATTCCAAGTCATAAATTGAATTATATAGTAAATAAGTCTACAGCGATGGTAACATGCTAAAAAGAAGGAACAATAAATATAATATACTGTATGACTTGATGAAAGTACAGGAAAACTCTTATTTTACTAATTATTTACATTAGTCCATTAACATATCTTGTAATTTCTACTAAAATAATATAGTACTTAGGAGCACTTTATAGCACTTGATGTCTTATATATTGAATTATAATTGTGGTTTTACCATCCCATGAATTTGGACATGTTGTTTAACCACTCAGAAGCTCATTTTTATTACCCATGAAAATGGCGTGATCATAAATGGGAGCTGGTTCCCAGGGGTGTTGGGATAATTAAATGAGCTAATGTGTGTAACTATTTTTAGGGCTATTATTTAAACTTTTATTTTTATCATGAGCTCAGTGCTCACTCAGGGCCTATCAGCTACGAGGTTATTAATAAAAATACTTATTGAACTGAACTTATATTCTGGCTCCTAACTGAACCCCCAAAAGGTCTTGTTTCCTTCATTTGAAAAAAACCCTTAAGTATTACTAACATACCTCACAATATTTGTAAACACATGTATCACACTAAGCATAATAATCAAAAGAAATATATTTTCAGTCAAAAATATCAGCGAGTTATGGTAGATAAAGCTGAAAGGTGGACAATGGAGATATACGCTGTCTACTTTAAATATACTATGTATCAATTTTGCTACAATACTTGGGTCCAGTTGGAGTAATCAGTGAATATTAATTTATGGTGATACTAATTAATCAGAACTTGAACTTATTAGAGCACATTCCTATAACAACTAAAAAAGTTAAACTGAAATAATTCATTAATGGGAATCTAAGAAGTGTCCTGTTTTCACATCTAGCACATTTTAATTTTAAGATAGATTAAAAATATTGCTCCTATAATTTTTAAACTATTGCTTATTGTAAAAGCATTTACTCTTCTACAAAATTCCTTATTTAGCTTGATTCCTCTGACTTTATTCCACTTTCTTTTGTGCTTGGTAGTCTGTAATTAGACTTGTCAAAAAAAAGTTGATTAAATCAATAGAAAACAGATGTGATAAAAGATTAAATATATAAGACATTAGAAACCTGTATATTGATGTCATTTTAATTACATTTATTGGAGGTGACATTGATTAATAAAATTATATAGATTTCAAGTGTGCAATTTCATAACACATCAGGTGTATATTAATTATGTTTCCACCACCCAAAGTCTAATCTTTCATGATCATATATTTGACCCTCTTTACCCTTTACTACTCGCCTCCCCCACTAGAAATGCAAATCAAAACTATAATGAGATACCATCTCACACCTGTTAGTATGAAAGCTCCTCAAAAAAATTAAGAATAGAGTCACCATATGACCCAGTAACCCCTCTTCTGGGTACCTACCCCCCAAAATTTAAAAACATTTATTTGTAACTATCCATATATATGCAGCACTATTTTCATTGTGGCATTATTCATGGTGGCCAAGGCATAGAAACAACCAAAGTATACCTCGATAGATGACTGGATAAGAAAGATGTAGTACATATAAACAATGAAATACTACTCAACCATAAGAAAAGATGAAGTACTGCCGTTTCCAACAACATGGATGGATATTGAGAATATCATGCTAAATGAAATGAGTTTGTCAGAAAGAGTTAAGAACCATATGATTTTATTCAAATGTGGGATATAAAACTGAAAGCAACAAGTGAGCAAACAAGAAAAACAAATAAATACCAAAATCATTTTGTGATTAAATGACAATAATGAGAATAAAAGCCAAAGTTGTATCCAAACACAGTTTTATTTCTGTTTTGTGTTTTAAATATCTGGAATCCAACAGCAATACTTATAAATGAGCACAACAGTTTTAAAATACAACTATTTTAACATGAAAATAAATATCTTGCAATAGAGTACAATATACTTGCACAACCAATTTTTAGAAAGTGTAAATTATTTCAGAACATTTTGAGGACTGTGTTATATAATTAAAACACGTTCTAATCACTTTAGGTCAATATGTCTAAAGCAAATGCTATGCTTTAGACATGCACATTCCATAGTCCTCTTCAAATATCTGCAGCTAACTCCCATTACTTACAGGACAAAGTACAAACTCCCGAACTTGTATTTTATGCCCTCCATAATCTGGGTCGCTTGCCTACAAGGCTTTATTGTCTAATATTCTCCCTTTCACTCAATTGGGAAACACATTGCCGAGAAAGAGGTAATACAAATATTAATCTTCTTTAACAAGACAGTTTTCCATTGCCTATAATGGTCTTGCCTTTCTTTGTTTCCTCAACTTCCTAATAAGGAATATTTCTTTAACTGCAAATCATAGTCAAGTCCAATGGTATTAAATATGACACATTCCTTCTAACTCCTTTGTATCGTTATGCATGCTATCATTTTAGAGCAATAACCTCCTGACTAGACTCTACTTCTTCTCCCCTATGCAATTCATTATCCATACAGCAGCCATACTAATATTTTAAAAATGCAAATCATATCAGGTCACAGCATTGCTTAGAACCCTCTAGTGGATTTTACGTTCCTAGAGAAAAAAACAAAAGCATCATGCATAACTGCACCTGCCCGCCCTTCCTCTTCATTTCTGCTCTGGGATTTATCACCATGCCCTTGTTCAATAGGCTCCTGGAACCCTGCACATTCATTTTTCTTTGTCCATTTAACTCTGCCCCCACATATTCATGTGGCTTACTTCTCTGATGAGACTTTCTCTGACCATCTTTTCAAACATAGTCACCAAAACACATACATACGCACACTCACACTCACATTCATGCACACATAATCACTCCCTGTCCCTTCCCCTGATTTATCTTCTGAGAATTCATCATTTTGTGAAATTATTAATTTCTGATGTTACCACATCCCTAACTCACATGGTATGTTAACCCTCTAGAGTACAAATGGCCTTCTTTAAAATTGTATCGCTGACTGTATCCCATATGTTGAAAATGATCAGTAAACAGTTGTTCAATAATTAAATTAATCCTTCTATTTAAAAGCTTATAACCTCTCTCCTTAGTCAGAATAGAAATTCCTTAAGAAAAGTGATATTTTCTGAATGTTTTAAACTTTTTCAATAGAGTGGTTTGACCATGGCAGGTGCTCAAATACTTGTTTGTTCAGTGTTGTTGTTGTTGTTGTTTTTGTTTGTTTTGTTTTGTGTTGTTGTTGTGTTGGATTTTTTTTTGTTCTTTTAATCAGGTAGACTCAAACATTAAAGTAAAATGAATGCTAAGAACTAAATGAAAATAAATAGAATGTTCAAAGTGAAACAGAAAATGAAACATAAAGTAAAAATATCTCTCTACCCATTTTATAGAAGAGCTAGTTTCTCATTCATATGCCATGAAAATCTGTTTTATGTAGAGTTTTATTCATAAAGTCATCTGCAGATTATTTTGTACTGAATTTCAGCTCTATTGAAATAACAATAAACAACAAAGATTTCAAATATTAAATGAAGTGAATTTATGAACTACAGGTCCCACAAAGCCTGCAAGGGGACTTTTTGTCAGGTGCATAGTTCTAAACCTAAGGCAATGACTTTTAATGTTTTTTCCTAGTGTCACCAAATTTCTCATTATGATAATATATATGGGTGGCACAAATCACTGAAAACACCAATTATCTGAAAACTTCAAAAGACCCAAAATAATTAATACCAAAATGTTTTCAAAAGTTCTCTAACAGTAAACTACTTTGCTGAGCTTTCTTTTTTTCCTTCCCCCTACTCAAACTCAATGCAAAAGTTTACAGTGAAAATGTTTTAAAAACAGAAAAGGTTAAGTGGGCAAAATGCCAGGCACACAGTTATCATTCAATAATTATTTTTAAATAAATAAATAAAACAACTTAAAAGACATTCAATAAGGAGCCTAATAAAACATCTGGTCCTAGAATATTATTATAATACTAGAGGCCCGGAGCATGAAATTTGTGTGTGGGAGGGATGTATCCCTCAGCCCAGCCTGCACCCTCCCCAATCTGGGACCACTTGAGGGATGTCCAACTGCCCGTTTAGGCCCAATCCCTCTCACAGTCCGGGACTGCTGGCTCCCAACTGCTCTCCTGCCTGCCTTTCTGATTGCCCTTAACTGCTTCTGCCTGCCAGCCTGATCACCCCCTAACCACTCCCCTGTCAGCCTGATTGATGCCTAACTGCTCCCTTGCCAGCCTGATTGCCCCCAACTTCCCTCCTCTGCTGGCCTGATCACCCCTAACTGCCCTCCCCTGCAGGCTTCATCACCCCCAACTGCCCTCCCTTGCAGGCCTGATCACCCCCAATTGCCCTCCCTTGCAGGCCTGGTCCCTTACAACTGCCCTCCCCTGCTGGCCATCTTGTGGTGGCCATCTTGTGTCCACATGGGGGCAGCCATCTTTGACCACATGGGGGCAGCCATCTTGTGTGTTGGAGTGACAGTCAATTTGCATGTTACTCTTTTATTAGATAGGATGTACAAAATTCAACTGATTTGAAAAAGTGAGGTATAAATGTAGTGTGTGATAATTCATTTGTAAAAGATGCACCACATGGGACTTAAGAAAATCATTAAAAATATAAATAACCAGTCACCAAATACAAACTATTCCACTCCAGAAACCTCCTAAATGTGATGCATCTTCTCCACTCTCACTCTATTTATGCATTCATACCTGGTATTCTTTTCCAAACATTCATTCTAAATACTAAGTCTATATTATCCCCATTGAATGTTTACATCATTCATAAGCATTAACACTTTATTGACCAAACAAATGCACAAAAAGAGTAATTTGATAACATAGCTAGTAAGTGGTAGAGCTGAAATCCTTAACTATTGCGACAATTTCCCTGCCTCTGACACTCCTTCTAATTATTATTTTTAAAATATTGTTTTGCCTCCATTGGTCACGTGATAATAATTCAAATTCATTAGTGTTTCAAAGAAAGCTCTTGAAAGTCTAAAGCAAGTGTAGTTGTCCAAGCTCATCTCTTGACACTCCTTACCCCACACCCTGTGTTCCTGCCAAAATGAACAGAAAGACTTAGGACATGCTGGTTCCTTTCTCAACGCTGTCACTTCGTGCATATCTCAACTGTCTGTCCCATTCACTCCCCTGCAAAATACTTTACAACAAGGCTCAAAGGTTTCTCCGTCAATGAAGCCTCCTCTTGCCTGTCCTCAATCCGCAGAGTAGCTTGTTCTGCTCTCACTTTTTCCTAACATTACTTTCATTTAACTGGCACATACCTACCATAAGGTATCAGGATTTAATTATTAGCTAGTCCATCCTCCTTACCAAATGATAACCTCCTCCAGAGTAGAGTTTAAGACTTACTCATTATTGTGCCATGTTTCTCATCCCGGAATATTAGTTGCATGTCCACTGCAAGCTTCACTCAGTGCTGGGCACAAAGTAGACATTTGGTAAGAGGTTAGGCAGGAACTTATCAGAGCACTGTATTAAGAAACTAAGATTACAATTTTATTTTTTAGTTAAAGAATATGAGCACTGGAATCTGAAAAAAAATAAATTTAAACTTCACGTAACCGTGACCTTATTAACCTCTCTGATTTTTGGCTTTCTTGTTTATTAAATAAAAAATAATAATAACTTAATGCCCCCAAATCAGATATTTGTGAGAAGGATAATTCTTATTAGACAGTCTTCAAGGTCAGGGAGATTTATAAGAGAACTACTAGCAAAGCCTGAAAGATCTCTAAGGATAGAAGGCAAAGGACATGAAAGAGGATGAAATATGGGAATGACAGAAGAGTTGAAAAGCAGCAAAGACAAACTTTACTCCCTTGGAAATTTCGTTATTTTTGAAATATTAAGCAATCAAATGCAAGTTAACTTGGATCAAATTCTCTGCAACAAAGACAAAGCATTTTTCTCTTTCCCTCTTTGTGCAAACTCTTGGTTCAGCTATTGACTGGCAGAGCTGCTATAGTAAAATATCACTCTACCAAATGGTTTTAGTTTTAGTCCATTTAAGCTATTATTCTGAAATTCAACTTGGCAGTCACCTTACTGCACAGTGAAAGGGCAGGATAAATGAAACTTCCCTGAAGTTCCTTTGTATCATCAAGCAGTAGGAGAACATTATTGGCTCCCTGCAGTTGTGGCTAGGTTACACGGATTATACTTGAGCATTTTAGGCCAAATTCCCACTGTAATGTGATATTATTGGGCCATTTTGTCTAACTTGAGAGAAAGCCCTATTATAAGTAGAAGTATTTTTGTTTCATTTCTTGAGGTTATATATAAAACTCCAGGAAAAGTTAAAAACCTCAGATGTTTTGTCCCCAAGAATAGATGGGGAGAGAAATGAAAAGAAAGTCTACCTCTCAAAGCAAATTAAAAACATAACAATAAGTTAAAATGTATTTAATTAATAATGATATATATACACTATGCTTGGAACAAAGTGCTAACAATAGATAAAATTCTGTCTCAAAAAATGCACCGAGTAGTGGAAAAGATTGGTATCTAAAAATTGCAAGATTCACTCATAAGCTATGAAACACACTTACAGAGAAATCCCCAGAGGGGTAACACTTAGTCCATCCCACCGAGGAGGGGCAGGCATGTTAGCTGGGCTCATATTTTAGGATGAATAAAAATCAGTCAGGTGAAGAAAGGTGAAAGGAAATTCTAGGCTGTGGGAAATTGTATGTTTGGGAGGCGATGGGGAGAATCTTTCAGAGTTATGTGAGTGCTAAAGGCAGGACTGAAGATACAGGCAGGCAGGATTGGGTTCTAGAGTGTTCTTCATTCAACGCTAATGTGATTACATTTGCCTAGTATGCAATGAAGAGGCAAAGAACTAATTTATATAAGGAAGTTAACATTATGTGTGTTTGTTAGATCATTTTTACCAAGGTGAGAGGCAAGAAGAAAACATTGCAAGTACAGAGAATAGTTAGAGAACTATTAGAATTTCCACATAAAAGGTGATGGAGAATGGACCTGGGGCAACAAGATAAGAAAGATAGCAAAGACACAAAAATATATTATGGGTAAACCCACATTATGCAATGATTATCACAATTTTACTTTTATGGCCATCCAATGTGTTAAGACAAGACACAACTTTAGGTCAAATGTAATTGCAATATTTTTACATAATATTCATTTTAAAACAGTAGATTTATAGTATATTTTATTACAAGCTTGGGTTTTATACTTTATTATTCATCATCCTCAGCTTTATCTGGCAGTTATTGCAAACTTATTTATCCTTATGAAGTTTAGAACCCATTATGTTGTCTAGTTCACACAAAAAAATATGTTGAGCTTTTTGGGGGAAATTCATTAAGTATATTGATTAACATAGAAGGCACATGTTTATTTATGTTATAAGTCTTCCTATCCAAAGACAAAATATAGCAAATCTTCTATTTATGCATATCCTCCATTATATCCCTCACTGGTATAGCATGTTTTCTTCATACAGATTTTGGATATTTATTAATAAGTTTATGTCAAGGTAGCTCCTCCTTTACACAAGTGTTGCTACTACCAACGAGGTCTGTTCTTTCATTATATATTTTTTAATTATTTAAAATGTAAATAAGATTATAAAATGTATACCCCTATACTAAATACCAAGCTCTGACCATACTTGCTTCAGATATCTTCTTAAAGAAATCAAATATTACAGATTTGATTAGAGACTCCATTTACCTCTCTGACCTCCATGGAGTGGGGTTGCCACATAAAATTCAGGACGCCTTGTTAAAATTTCATTCAGATAAAGAATGATTCCATGTTGACTGTATCTCATGTGATATGCAATTTGAATGTATTTTTATTTGCTAAATCTGACAAACTTACCCCCCAAAGAATAAAAATATCCTGAATTTTTAACCATTCTGGATCATTTCAACTCTACACTCATTATGTGTTCTTAAACATCTTATAGCATTGCTTTGCATGTCTTCAAAACTTATGTAAATGGTTCAAGCATGTTTCCATCGTTGCTTTTTCTCTATAGCATACTCCGATGGTCTGAACAGTAATTGTGGTTAACTGGCTGGCTGAGATATGTATGTGTGCACTGCATATGTCCTCTGGATTGATATTTAAGGAATTTGACAATGCTTCATTATAAGTTGTGATTCAAGAGTACAGATAGTCCTAGTTTTGTCACAAACATGGTTTATATTTTTTGTTATTCTTGTTTCAATGGTTTAAGAGTAGAGAAAGGGAAAGTATCTATGCTTTTCTTTTCCACAATTGGAAATCACTTGTGCCTTTGAAAATTATTGATGCCTTAAGTTGCATTCTAAGCAAATGAAATCAGAATCAGCAAGAGCCAGTCTAAAAGCTGTGCAAGTGAACAGACCCCACCGGTGATTCTTCTGTGGGGGTGAGACCCATTGCCTTAGCCAAAGATAGGCTTTTAATAATATTTAAAACATTCTATTTAATTTTAACGTATTTGTATTCTGAACCAAATGTACATTTTCAAGTATCTTGGTATACATTTTTAAAAGTCTTGCTACTTCTAAAAAATAGCACTAAATTTGTTCCATAAAAGCTACCATTTTTAATCTCTAAAGTTTACAAATGGTTTTAAGTATTAAATAGAAGTTAACTGGAATTTTATAGAAAGGTCAAGTTTGTTTTGGTTCTGTTGGACTCCCTGATGTTGTAATATTTGGGTCTGCAAAATTGAACAAAATATCCTGTGAAACATTCAACAATCTTTGGATGATTTAAATAGAGGCAACCCATAATATTTATCCCAACCTTTCTCTGCAGGATAATTTTTTTTTTACTCTATTACAGAAACTTATGCTGCAGGATAATTTTTTTTTTTGTACTCTATTACAGAATCTTATGCTGCAGGATAATTTTTTTTTTTGTACTCTATTACAGAATCTTATGCTCTAGTCAGTTGATTCCTTTCCTGTCCCTCAATTATACAGTTTTTCCTGCTGCATTATTTTGCTTATACTCTTTAACTGAAACAGATATTTTCACCTTTGTTTATAAATTATACCTATCTTCTTAAGTAATTTCTTCAAAATCAGCTTCTCTTCCTCCTTCGAGATCGCCTAAGCCAGATGTTGGTTCTCCATTTCTGAATCCTAAGGGCAGTTTATTTATATATTTCTTGGCCTGTTTATTACATTATTATATTACAATAATATGTGTACTTGATTTTTTCCATAGTAATAAATTTTAATGTTAATAGAATCATAGTATTTTATAATTATTTAGCATCTACTAAATTTCATACAATGGATTATGGGCATTATTTGCTTTAAGTTTTAATATAAACATAGAAGATGTAAAATTATTTTTTTCTATTTTCCTAATGAGAAAGCATGGGTAGAATGAAGCTGAATAGTTCTTCCAAAATTACACAATCAGCATAAGGCCAGTATTTGAACATGTCTCACTGCAAAGTCAGCATTCTTAACCACAATGCCTTGTAGTGTCATAGATCTATTGTCTTTATGGGGTCTTGCTCAGAAACTTTTAAATGGTAAACTCTAGAATATTTATTACATTGAATCTCACCATTTAACCCCTACCATCAGTTTGATCTTATCTAGGCTGCTTTTATATAATTACTAGAGGCCCAGTGTGCGAAATTGTGCACGGTAGCCTGCTGCTGCTTGCAGCCCTGCCCACCCATCGTCATGGTGACCGGTCATTTGGTCATCATGGTTGTCAAAGACACTGGCTTTTTATATATATAGATAAATGTGGGATTCTCAAGTCAATATTTTTTAATGTTTCTGTCTCCTCATTATACTTCAGAATTTTAATTAGAATATGTTCCCAGCTAAAGAACAAGCCCTAATCAATCGTTTTTATGCCTCCCCTCCCTTTTAGTGGACTTCAATTGTTTTATAGACCTGAATTGACAGCCATTACATAAAGCAGCAAATGATGATTAGCCTGGAAAGCTGAATTTTGTCAAGTTAATTACCAGTGATACACACTGACTTTGATTCATGAATATGGCTTTTAGCAAGGCTCTTAATGTGAGATGTTAATCAGTCAACACTAGTTTTTACAGTTTAATGGAAATGTAAAAGGAGAGTTTCAGAGAAAGCCCAGGCAAGAAGGACCCTGGTGTGCACTGAAAAAAAAACATAAAATATAAAAGAAACATTCACTTTAAAGTGTTTTGAGGCTACTTGATCATGAAATGAACACTCCTTTCACTGCAGGAGATGCAATCAAATCAATCACCAGTGCTCTTCACCAACCCAGAGATAAATTGAGAGATTGTACTCGGCCTTTCAGGTACAAACTTTTCAAACTAAATGGAGTTGTGTGGCACCACAGGTAATTGCAATATGGCAGGAGAAAGAAGAAAATGTACTATCGAATATAAAATATTTAAAAGGTATTACATAGTATTTGATCAACTTGGAAATATTACACAATCTCTTCTTAATTCAATGTTGAAAATGTTACTGGAAATAAAGACATTCACAACCTAAGTCCTTTATGCAGTTTGTTAAGCTTGTTAGCTTTCTTTGTCTCATCTGAAAAAAATATCTTGGAAAAAAGACCTCTTTACCTAGACAAATTTGAAAATTACAGCATGATAGGAAAATAAAAGCCTTGTGTTTTGCTGCCAATTTTTTGCTACTAAATATGTTTTTATTTCTGGAGGAAAAATCTGATTTTTATAGCATATGAGGAATTCAAGTTTTGACTATATATTTCAACCTCTAGTTTTAGGCAATTTTTATGACCAAGAAAAAAAAAATACCAGAAAAATAAATGGAACCTCATTTGGGTTTACAAGCTCTTTGTTACCAGGCAACACTGTACTTTAATATCGCTGAACTTTATCCGTCAAACTATACAAATCAAGTATGACATGACTCACGAAATATCACAACCAAATGCATTTGCTTACAATAGCCATAAATATCCTCTCCAGGTCCACCTGTCTCCAATCAAAGCCCAAGTTCATACCCAGGAACCACATCTCTTTTATACAGACTATAGCTTCTCATCTCTCTACAGGTTGATTGAAAGACAAAATTTCCCAGTAAAAATAACAAGGCAGTTGTAATTTGTGTATCAAATTAAATATATATACCAACTTTATGTGCAAGGTCAGAGAATGAAAACAAATGCCTGCTTCATTTATTAATATATACACAAAATTTAACATTTTGATATTTAAGGGGACTATCGAAGAATGCTACTGGGTTAGGAGTTTGACATCAGTGAAATAAGTTGAAAGAAAAGGTTTTTATGGAATTAACTCCTGTCAGCAAATCATTAACACTTCAGTACTCTTCTTTGTCTTTTTCCTCAATAGAAGAACTAATCAATTTCTGAACCAATGGCAATTTCAATCTTCTTTTCCATTAAAGACTATCGCAGTCGGTATTTTCTTGTGCTCCCTTTATATTAGAGAAGAAAATAACTCAATCCAAAAATTCACTTTTCTCAGAACAACATGAGTCTTGTCTACAAAACTATATGACATCTTCCAGGACTATATCTTTGAAATTTGAGAATTTGAATAATGAATAAGTAAAACATATTTGATGCAATTTCATATACCACTATGATAGATCAAAATACTATGTCACCATTCTATCTTGAACTTGTGGGCAGACATTTTTCTCTTAAGATTATATATTATCATTTATCATTGGTCTTTTCGTTATTTCCCACATCAACTAATAGTTATAAAATTAAATTGGATATTTTCAAAGATAAACATAAAGTTGACATAACATCGCATAATAACATCTTATCAGATACAGTTACTGAATACATTAAGGCAAAACAATTGCCTACATTGAGCATGATAGGTTTAAAATTGCTTTAACCCTTCCACATTGTGGGGCAAATAAGTTAATGAACAATTTTCCTAGCTCTCCTCATTTGCAATTAAAATTTTTCTCTTTTGTAGTGTAAATATTTATTTTCAATCACGTGAAAATAAAAATTTGCAGAGCTCTCCCTGCACCAGGAATATAATGATTACCAAAACCAAATACCTACTTCCCAAGTATATATCATTTACTGGAATATCACAAATGAATAGATGTGTGTTATGTGCTTATTTTGTTCATTTATCAGAATTAATTAGACAACTAAAATCACTACTAATCCCCTCACTCAGAGATAAACACAGTTAAAATACTGGAGTATATAAATGCAGTAGGTGTGTTTATTTGGTTGAAGTATATGAAATCACTGTTTTTGTAAATTAGACATGGTCAATAGCAGCAATAGCATATAAGTCAATCTAATATATTTCATTGGGTGTATAAACTACCATCATCTATAGTTGGATATTTCTTCTCCCATGAAGAAAAATCTCTCTAAGCAAAACATCTAATCTAGAGAATATGTACTTCTTTTTTCTTTTAAGAATTATTTTTAAATTGTACTGAGAATATTTTGCTCAATTGTTGCTTTACTTCCCATTTATGTTGTTCTGAAATTAAGTGACTGCTTCATCCATTTTCTCCTTTGTTTTCTATTATCTATTAAATCAATTTTATTCACTGGGATTTTACTACAAGAGAAATTTCACTTGACCTACATTTTTGCCTTTTGTTAACAAAATTGTCATAGTATTTTCTTTATTCTTAGGGGGAAAACACTCAAAATATATTGTTATATCCCCTCCATCATTCCTCACATAATATAGTTAGTACCTTTCTCCCTTGTTTTCCTGTAAGTTTTGTCAAGGGGTGGTCTGTTTTATTGACTTGTCAAAGAAAAATATTGTATTAATTAAACAATGCTTTTTTTCCCTCCTAATTTTTAAGGATCATCTTTTGGGTTAGGTGGTTTTTTTCTTCTTTATTTTTCTTGGTATATTTTCTTACTTTTTCTAATTTTTGCTTAGTTCAATACTTAAGTCACTTATTTTCAATATGTAAAATAATTTTTTTCTGAGTATGGCTTAGGCCTGTTACATCATTTAATATGTATTTTTTCTCTATTTTCTAAGTATGATATAATTGTGGAATTGAATCCCTAATTTCCCAAGAGTTAATTAGGAGTCATTTGTCTCTATTGTGGCAAACACTGTGGGTGTTTAGAGTCATACCAAATCCCCCTTTTCATCTGACCTCCTTCCTATCGAAGTTAAACAGCTAAAATTCTCAATAAGTCCTTGCAATTTGGGGTGAATGTGTGGTCTAGCTCTAACCAATGATATATTACAAAAGCTGCTGTACTACTAGAAAAGCTCTCTAAGAGATCTCATAGGGCTTATTGTACTGATTGGCTTGTTCCTTTGGTTCTCTGCTCCTGTGCCTGTTCCTGCCTGGAATGTGATCATATGCCCAAAGGTTTTACAACCATCTTGAACATGAGGATGAAACCACATACTTAGGATACAAACGCAGGAGAAAGAGCAAAGATACTTAAGCGTAGCCTGAAGCTGATCCACAGGTCCAAATTGCCTGTCTCTGGACTTCTTGATTCATGAAAAAAATAAAATAAAATAAAGCCTTTATTTTGTTTAAACCACTTTCATCATGCTTTCACTTTCTTGCAGCCAAAATTAATCTTAGCTGAAAGGATAGCTGTAGTACATGTTGTCAATTCCCTACCCAGATCACCTTTATTGGTCAATGTGCATGATCCCCAGCTGCTGTGAGCTTACAGCTATACTCTTCTCTGGAAAACTGTCCTGGACTGAGAAAAGCTGCCTCACTCTGGGCATGGCCCACGGTCAATAGTTTAGCAATAAAGCAGTACAAAAGCCAGCCTCTCTGGTGAGCAACACACAAGTTTCTCAGCCTAGAATAAAAAGAGACCTTCAGATTTGGGGTAGAGGAAGAAATTAGATTGTTTGGACAGGGCAACATCAAACATTTATAAAGACCATATTGCCCAGTTGTGTGGCTCAGTGGTTGAGCGTTGACCTATGAACCAGGAGGTCATGGTTTGACTCCTGATCAGGGCACATGCCCTGGTTGTGGGCTTGATGTTGGGGGTGTGCAGGAGGCAGCCAATCGAGGATTCTCTCTCATTATTGATGATTCTATCTCTTTCTCCCTCTCCCTCCCTCTCTGAAATCAATAAAAAGTAATAATAAAATAAAATAAGATTATACCAATGCTTCAAAGTTTGGTAGGCCTCTAGAAGCATTTCAGTGTACTTTGTGAACATTCAGATTCCACTGTAGACTTTTAAATCAGAATTTCTGTAGAAAGAGATTTAGGAATATGGTTTCCAAGATGGCTCTGATGCTTTGCCAGATTTAAGAACCACTGGTTTACCTGACTGGAAAACAAGGATGGCTTAAAAAGACTCAAAGAATCCTGTCATCAACAATGACCACTTTGCTTCGCTAATATAATATTCCTCTGAATGGGCCAGTTTTGTTTCAAAAGCTATTGATTTCTAGATCCTGGTTTCCCCTTCTCCCATCCATGGATTTTCATTCTGAGATTCTTTTGTTAGCATATGAAATCTTGGGAGAGTTTTGCATTTGTGGGAGGAGGATTATTTTTGCCTGTATAGTAGACAAAGATTGGATACTTTTGCTGTAAAACTCAAGTAAGGGGTAGGAGGTAGATTTCAGTAATCAAAACCATTTAAACTAACTACATCAATAATAAATCACAAACTTCAGAGGAGACCAAGATAGCAGCTGTGCAATTTAGCCAGGCCAGGACTTGGCTGGCTCTAGTTCATGTTGTAAACAAAAGCAGGCCTGAATTCAACCAAATGTTACTTGTTAATATAAACTACCAAAAAGCTGATGAAAATTAAAGTAGAACAGAAGATGGTTTTAATATTTTCACTCACTAGCATTTAGCTTAAAAATCTACCCACCAATTCTTTCTGTGAGGTATGTTCTTCCTGGATTATATTCAACTTGAGTTATATTCATCTTTAAATCAAGACAATTATAGAATACTAGAGGCCTGGTGCATGGATTCGTGCACCAGTGGAATCCCTTGGCATAGCCTGCGGGGATCGGGGGGGAAACCCAGAGTCTAACACCACATGCCACTCCTGCCTGCCTCTCCTGCTCATTCCAGCCCTGCTGCACCTGCTGCCACAGCTCAGTAGGCTCGCTGCTGCTCTGCTGTGGTCTCAACCCTAACCCTAACCCTAACCCTAACCCTAACCCTAACCCTAACCCTAACCCTAACCCTGCGTCTGACACCCATTGATCAGCTCTGCTGTGGGAGCATACTGACCACCAGGGGGCAGCTCCTGCATTAAGCATCTGCTCCCTGGTGGTCAGTGCGTGTCATAGTGACCAGTGGACTGGCTGCTTGGTAGTTCGGTTGCTTAGGCTTTTATATATATAGATAGTTTATAATTCTTTTTCATGGAGTAAGAGGCACACAAAGGCAGAAGTGTCTAGGCCCCACAAAAGTCATAATGTGACCCTACTAGCATCTCTCCCACTTCCTTTTTAGATGAGTCTTTATAACACACAAAAATTCTTGGCCACATTAGTAGTTCCTATATTCTAGTATGACTTTGCTATAGTAGAAGTAGGACAGAGTTCCTAGTTGTGAATGTCATTCATTGTCATATTTCTCCCCAGTTTTGATACCTTGTGAGATTCTCATAGGGCAAAAGGGTGTCACCAGAAGCAATTCCATAAAAAATACATCAAGTGTTTCATAAGATAAAATACTTTGCAGTTCCAGTTCCTCTGCTTCCTGGAAAAATTATAAAAGCTAAACCTAGAAATCTCATGTGAGTCAGCCAAGAAACTTCTAGTAATAAATGTGAAGGCCTAAAGCATCTGGAGATGGCTTCTTCACCAGATAATTAGGTTAGTTATTAGATATGAAGTCTTTAAAAATTGTGGAACTACTTATGTTAGCAAGGTGAAATCTAATATGCAATAAATAACTCTCTTAAATAGCTAAGAATTAGCATTTACTGAGCACTTCCTATGTGTCTGGCATCCTCCAATACACACATTGCCTAATGTAATTCTCTAACTACTCTACATGGCAAATGCTTTTATTATTAATATTTTACAGATAATAAACAAAGCCTAGAGATTTTAAGTAACTTACCTAAAATCATAGCTAGTAAGGGCAGAAGTGAAAGCCAACTAAATTCTATATGGTTCTTTAAACCTGTTATACAGATCTCTCCTCCAAACAGCTTTAAAGAAAAACATACTTGCTAGAAAATTTATCAAAATTTTACTGCATTATTTTTTTCCTTCAATGTACATACAAAAGATTCCTTATTGACTGTGGTTTTGCTTTACTTTATTAAGAAACACATTCAACAATGAAAGAGAATTACAGGCCAATATCCTTCATGAACATAGATGCCAAAACCCTCAACAAAATTCTAGCAAATCGGCTCCAGCAGTACATCAGAAAGATCATACACCATGACCAAGTAGGATTTATCCCAGGAATGCAAGGATGGTACAATATCCATAAATCAATAAATGTGATACATCACATAAACAAACTGAGAGATAAAAATCACATAGTCATATCAATTGATGCAGAAAAAGCATTTGACAAAATCCAACACCCTTTCTTGATAAAAACTCTCAACAAGATGGGAATAAAAGGCTCATATCTCAACATAATACAAGCTATATATGACAAACCCACAGCAAACATCATACTCAATGGGCAAAAACTAAAACCATTTCCCTTAAGAACAGGAACAAGACAGGGATGCCCACTCTCACCACTCCTGTTTGACATAGCACTGGAAGTATTAGCAATTGCAATTAGACAAGAAGAAGAAATAAAAGGCATCCAAATTGGAAAAGAAGAAGTAAAGCTGTCCTTATTTGCAGATGACATGATATTGTACATAAAAAACCCGAAAGACTCCATAAAAAAAACTAATAGACTTAATAAATGAATTTGGCAATGTAGCAGGATACAAAATTAATGCCAAGAAATCTATGGCCTTTCTATACACCAATAGTGAACTTACAGAAAGAGAGACTAAAAAAGCAACCCCATTTACCATCGCACCAAAAAAATTAAGATACCTAAGAATAAACTTAACTTAAGGAGGTAAAAAACCAGTACGCGGAAAACTACAGGACACTGAAAAAAGAGATAGAGGAAGACGTAAACAGATGGAAGAACATACCATGTTCATGGATTGGTAGAATCAACATCATTAAAATGTCCACACTACCCAAAGCAATCTATAGATTCAATGCACTCCCCATTAAAATACCAATTGCATATTTCACAGACCTAGAAATAACTCTCCAAAAGTTCATCTGGAATAAAAAAAGACCCCGAATAGCCACAGCAATCCTGAGAAAGAAGAATAAAGTAGAAGGGATCTCAATACCAGATTTCAAGCTGTATTACAAAGCCACTGTTCTCAAAACAGCATGGTACTGGCACAAGAACAGACATATTGATCAATGGAATAGAATAGAGAATCCAGATATCAACCCAAACCACTATGCTCAATTAATATTTGACAAAGGAGGCATGAACATACAATGGAGTCAAGACAGTCTCTTCAATAAATGGTGTTGGGAAAATTGTACAGATACTTGCAAAAAAATGAAACTAGATCACCAACTTACACCATACACAAAAATAAACTCAAAATGGATACAGGACTTAAACATAAGACGGGAAACCATAAAAATACTAGAGGAATCCACAGGCAGCAAAATCTCAGACATATGTCGAAAGAACTTCTTCACTGATACTGCCCCTAGGGCAATGGAAGCTAAAGAGAAAATAAACAAATGGGACTACATCAAAATAAAAAGCTTTTGTATAGCAAAAGAAACTATCAACAAAACAACAAGAAATCCCACTGTATGGGAAAACATATTTGCAAATGTTATCACTGATAAAGGTTTAATCTCCAACATCTACAGGCAGCTTATACAACTTAATAAAAGGAAGATAAATGATCCAATAAAAAAATGGGCAACGGACCTAAATAGAATCTTTTTAAAAGAAGACAGAAGGAAGGCCAAGAGACACATGAAAACATGCTCAAAGTCACTAATTATCCGAGAGATGCAAATCAAAACGACAATGTGGTACCATCTCACACCTGCCAGAATGGCTATCATCAACAAATCAACAAACGACAAGTGTTGGCGAGGATGCGGAGAAAAAGGAACACTCGTGCACTGCTGATGGGAATGTAGACTGGTGCAGCCACTGTGGAGAACAGTATAGAGTTTCCTCAAAAAAACTGAAAATGGAACTCCCATTTGACCCAGTAATCCCACTCCTAGGAATATATCCTAAGAAACTGGAAACACCAATAAGAAAGGACATATGCACCCCTATGTTCATAGCAGCACAATTTACAATAGCTAAGATTTGGAAACAGCCTAGGAGCCCGTCAGCAGATGACTGGATCAGAAAACTATGGTACATCTACACAATGGAATACTATGCTGTCATAAAAAAGAAGGAATTCTTACCATTTGCAGCAACCTGGATGGAATTGGAGAACATTATGCTAAGTGAAATAAGCCAGTCAATGAAAGAAAAATACCACATGATCTCACTCATTTATGGATAATGAAGAAAATTATAAACTGTTGAACAAAAAGATAGATACAGAGACAGTAAAGTATCAAACAGACTGTCAAATTACATCGGGAAGGTTAGGGAGAGGTGGGGGAGATAAGAGATCAACCGAAGGACTTGTATGCATGCATATAAGCATAACCAACGGACACAAAACTCTGGGGGTGAGGGCATGTATGGGAGTGGGTTGGGGGGGGGGCAATGGTAAGATATGTACACATATAATACCTTAATAAAAAAATGGAAAGAAAGAAAAAAAAGAAACACATTCAAAGTTACTAAAGAGAAGTTATACTTCCTGAAAGCTTTTCCATCACTAAACTTATTCTAAAATAATACTTTTCTCCTGTACAGAACTACAAAATTAACATTATACACATTATTTATAAAATAAAGTTTTATACTATACATAGAATTTGTATACTATGTAGGGAGAGAATGCTACATAATTAATTCTTAGCTATATATGTGTGCATGTGTATATCTGCCAACTGGCAGACTTTCAGTAACTATTTCTTGACTACCTGTTTGAGGGCAGCATTTCCTGTCACACGCCTCAATAAACTACTAGCTACTTGAAGGCAAGGACAACATCTAATAGACACCTACAGTCCCTTTCCCAAAGTCATAGGGCACAATATGCTTTGGATTCGATTTTTTTTTCTAGATTTTAGAGTTTTGGAAGGGTATATACCTGTCTGGAGTAGCAATACCTACACAAAGACATCAATATTTTTTCAGCAAAAATTCTGAATATTTACACCAGACAGAATAAAGTATAATTAGCCTCAAATCAATTCAGAATAGGTTTTCCCACCAAGTGAGTTCAGGTCACAATCAGATGTTGTAGTTAAATGAGTCACAAAGACTCCATGTTTAGAGCTCTGTTGATCTTCAGAATTACAAAAGGGGAAACGTTGACCTGTACTATTTTGTACCCTCTGTAGCTCCACCATGAGGTACTTGTTAGTTGATGGAGAAGTCTGTTGTTCCCCATAGCTCAGATTTGTGCAATATGCCCCAATTCAGTAATAATCACCTTTTGGTAATAAATTACAAAAAATGAATTTATTAAGTTATGAGATTGAGTATGAAAGTAAAATTAGCATTTGTCTTTGGTCATGAAAATAAGATAATATTTTAGAGTTCTTGCATAAAATAATTTTAAAACTTGTGAAAAAGGTCCAACATAAAAGAGAAAATAGGAGTAAGCCCAGTGTGCTTTTAAGGCTATCACCTATGTCGCTTATTTTGTTGACATGCTAGTATTTGGGGCAGGGAATGTGATAGAAAAGGTGGAAAGCTGAGCTCGTGACACAGTTATGAATGAGGACTGAGAGTCCTGAATCCTTTTCATAAGCATCATTGTCTGAAACATGACTGATAAGTGAGGATATCTAGATTAACTGTGATGCTTGGGATTTGGAAAGAGGAGATGATCAACTAATAATCTCTTTTCTCAAAAGGCAATATGTGTTATCTTTGCTTTATATTTTATATAATCATAGCTGGACTTTTGTTTAAATGATCTCATAATATCATTTTCAAAAAATGTTGAATTACACAAAAAAAACTATTTTAGTTACAGTTTATTTTTAAAAGGTATTTATAATATGATTCAATTATCCAACAGTCATATTATTTACAATTCAAATAAAATTTGGTTTTAAAAAACACAAAATAGTCACACAAATTAAATGCTATTTGGCTATGTGTTCTAATCATTTGTATACTACTCTACTCTTATGTTTGTATACACACACACACACACACACACACACACACACACACACCATTGAGACGGTAACTAGTACTTTGACTGAGATCCATCAATAGTATTTAGCAATAAAACAGTATACTCTGAAATAAATCTCTGAACATCTATGAAAAAACTAGAACTTGTGACCAAATTACTGCTAGTAAACATGCTCTTCTAAACTTATCTTTTTGAGTCTGACTTACTTTATAAACAAATTTGAGCAGACTAGTCTAAGAAGAAAGCCACATTGTTGAAGGTCAAAGTGTTAAGACCAGCAGAGTAGACTTTTTAACAATATTCTACTCTTTTAACTTTATCATGGTACTGACACATGATAAATACTCAATAAATACTTGCTCTGTTGTCTAAGAGCTCCCACAGTTATGCATTATGTACTTCCTCTGAACCAATAACAATACATTAAGCAAATAAGAATGATTTATTTTACTGATCTCAAAATACAATGAGATAAGGCGAGTTCCACAATTTTACATGAAATATAGCAAAGATCTGGTCCCGATACCAAGTCGAATGCTCTTTTCCAAAAGCTACTGCTTCCTTTCTTTCAGCTGCTATGTTTAGTAACTGCATTTTATATGCCAGATGATCAGGTTAAGAAGGACTGCTATTTAGAAGTTGTTTATACAATAGCTTAGAAATTACATAACAAATTCTAGAGCTAAAAGAATTTTATGGTGACTAAAGGATTAGGCCTATACATAAAGCGTCCCTAAATATTGTCTTCTGAAAATATAACTATCCTCAAATTTAAAATCAAAGTGACTATTACTTTATTTTTCCATTGAATTCACAAATAAATTACTGATTTATTTAGAATGATCAAATATTATGCAAGAATATGCATAAATATGCATTATTCCATCTGATGAATCAGCAACCTTGCATTTTAAGCACATTACTTCCAACAGAATAAACAGCACTTCTGTCCTCCAGGGAAAGATAACTATTAAATTACTTTAATTGTCCAGTGTTTGAAAAGTCTTGAACTGTAATAACATGCAGGCAATCAGAGAGTGATGATCTCAAATAGCCTATCTTAAAAGATTTAACACACAATACCATCTTAGGTGAAGATAAGTAATTTCAATGAGGCTATCTAGACACTTTGGGAAATAGGCTTTGATGGAAAGAAATCCCAAATTTTCATCAGATGGAAAGCCAGGGAATAGACCTGCACTAAACAGTTTGTTCAAAGAAAGATACCAGTAGAACCTGGGAAAACTGAAGGATAGGTGCAAAGTCTGTTAAATCTGATTTCAAATCCCAGCCTACAGCTTATGTCTCTAATTAGGAAATCTCACTCGGCCTCAGTTCCTTCATCTGTATAGAGGGAATGGTAATCTCTGCCTCACAGTGCCACATGGGTACTCTATTCAATTGCAGGGCTCCACCATGTTGGGCTTCAGCCATTGTGCTTATAGGGCTTTTGTTTTGCCCATTGGGACAAAACTAGACTGAATAAGCTAGACAGATATGACTGAATTCACTGAAGCCAGCTCAGTGTTGACAGAAAGCCTCCTGAATTGTTGTTTTGTGTGTGTGTGTGTGTGTGTGTGTGTGTGTGTGTGTGTGTTTCTTTATCACAGAAGGCATTATAAAACGTTCATAACTCTCAAGAGTATCTTTAAAACGATTCAGCATGTTATTAGTTTCCATTGAGAACATGTATTGCTTTAAAAAGAAATATCCATCAGATGGGATAAAAGAAACACAATATAAAGACCCAATTCCACAGGAAAACAAACAAAATGCTGAGGTAAAATTAAGACTTAATCTACTGCACTTATATTAGTCAATTAAAAATTTAGAATCTTTCTTCTTGAAAGATAAAATATATAACCTATTATCAAAGAAATCCCATTTAACTTAGTAGCTTTAAAGCTGATTAAAGGATGAATAATGTAGACCTAAATATAACAAACCTAATTTTACAAGAAATTATAGCACAATTACTTTACCAGAGGTTCCTGTTTTGCTTGAGAAACACTAAAAGGGATTACTACAATTTACTAGGTACATCATGCTTAAATTAGTGGTTTTATCCAATGGCGCTTGAAATGCTAAAATTTCCACTTAAATCAATGCAAGGAAAACAAAATCATATTTTATATAGAGCTGTGAAACTATTTTCCTCATGAAGTTATAATGCTCCTTTAACGAAAGAATAGAATTGACTTGTCACAGAAAAAGAGAAGTACATTTGTAGATGATTTTATGTTTGTTAATGTTGACACCCAGTTAATGAGCAGACTTAGACATTCTCTCATATTAAATATTAATTTATATAACTAGCTGAAGTTAAAATAAGAGCTTACTGTAGAACTTAAAGTAAGAAAGACTTAAGTTGGAAAGCAAATGTATACAAAGAATATAATAACCATATTATTTGACAAATATTGTTCTAATCTCTTTATATGAAAAGTAGCTCAATATCCATTTTAGATTAGTTTATTAAATTTACTATTATTGTTTTAGTCTCATGAATATCCTTTATTGATTATATTGTCCCTACTAGAGGCCCGGTGCATGAAAATTCATGCACTGGAGGGGGCGTCCCTCAGCCCAGCCTGCCCTCTCTCACAGTCCAGGAGCCCTCAGGGGCGGGAGGCAACCCGGCAATCAGAGGAAGGCGACGCCCCCATCACACCTCTGCTGCTGCCACTGCCAGCAGCACAAGCCTCAGCTGGCCCTGGTTACCTGAGCCTCGGGTAGCCCTGGGCGGCTGGGCAGCCACCATCTGAGGCTTGCCTGCACCTCGGGCCGGCCCTGGGCGGCTGGGGGGCTGAGGGGACTGGGGGACTCCAGAGGCAGGCACGTGGGGCAGCCATGCGCCTGCTGCCCCAGTGGGGCTAAGGAGACTGGGTGCCACCATCTTGTGGCTGTGGACACCACCATCTTTGAGGACAGGGCAGTCAATTAGCATATTCCCTCCTTATTGGCTGTGGACGCCGCCATCTTTGCGATGGTGTGAGGGTCAATTACCATATTCCCTCTTTATTAGATAGGATAACCAAGGGAAGAGGTCACGGTTTTCAACTACAATTACAACAATAATTGTTACCCAATTTTTAATCTATACCTTCTACCTCATTTCTGTCATTTTTCCTGCAGAATAAGCCTGAATTCCAGACATGCTTGGGAAATGTAGTGAGTATTCCTATCTAGACATTTGTATTTGCTCATATCCAACAGCAAGGTACTATAAGCATAGCTTTTACTCCCCATGTGAATTGAGCCTATATTTTTAAAAATAGATACATTGCTCCTCATGTGGTGCAGAAGTCTTTCATTTGCTAGAGCTTGTGTCTTATTCCAAGGTATTTAGATTTGTAGGGAAAAAAGAAGGAAGGAAGGAAGGAAGGAAGGAAGGAAGGAAGGAAGGAAGGAAGGAAGGAAGGAAGGAAGGAAGGAAGGAAGGGAGGGAGGAAGGGAGGGAGGGAGGGAGGAAAGGGGAAGGGAGGGAAGGGGAGGGGAGAGGAAGGAAGCAGGGAGGAAGGAAGAAAACCTACTACCCCTGCAAAGAAATGGAAAAGGATGGACTGTAGTCATCCATTTTACTAAACAGCCCCTGTCTTGTCAGATATTTTATCCCCTTATTCAAGTCTCTTTCCTTAGTTTTTAAGAAAAGGCTCTTAATTAAGTTATCTTGTGTCTTTATGTGAGGTTTAGGGGCAGTATTTATAAACTATCTAATGTAATACCTGACATATGAAAACAACCTCAAGAAATGGTTGTTGGTTTCCTGTCTACACTTCCCTTCTTAACCATGCTTCTCTATCCATTTCCCTACATCACAGTCAAGACCGGACCCAAATAAACTAGATCTGAATGTCTGAAAGGTGAGGCCCAGGCATCAGTATTGCTAAAGTTATCCAGGTGGTTTTAACATCTGGCTAAGGTTTTGAAATACTCTATCATCCTTGATTTTCAAAATATTAAAAATGTCTGTGGAATTCAATCCTTAATTTTACGAGTTGTTTGTCATGGCTAATTACATCTACTAGCATATTCTTTAATTGCTAGCCTAAAAGGCTTGAAATCACTTGTTAATGAGAAAACATCAGGGGCTTCCCACTTGCTCTCCACAGACTTGATTGTAACAAAAACTTTAAAATCTACCAGCTTTATTTCTTCAAAGCAAGGATGAATGTCAATATTTTCTCTAACACAAGGTAATCACATTAGGCCTTGGAAGGTTACTTGTGTCATTTTTGGTGGTAAGGAAAAATGTGTCAGTAATGTTAAATCAAGGCAAATATATCCTGTTAATGCAGCACCATCCTACACAATAATTAAGCTGTTTTGTTCTTTTCTTCCATTAGTTATGTTTAGTTCTTTTCTTTAGCTATGTTTAGTTTTTTTCTTCCAAGTTTATGTTTATCTATTTTCTTAGATATGTTTAGTTCTTTTTAGTTATGTTATGTTTAGTTTTTGTAGTTATGTTTAGTTCTTTTCTACCATGAGTTAATACTCTTGGCATGATTATCATTTGCTGAAGGTGTCACCAGTTAACAAAGAAGGGCTGGTACCAGAGTTACTTAGGGCAATAATACCCACAGGGTGGTTCTCAAAGGCAACATCAGCTGAGAGCTTGTTAAAATGAAAGTTTGTGGCCCTACTCCAGATGACTGAGTCATCTTTGAGAGCATCCATTCTAACAAGCTATTATAGTTCTACTTAATGCATATTCATTCTTGAGAATCACAGGCTTACAGGATTTCTAAAGCTAATAAAATTTAGTTTGTAATACATGGTGTTATTTAGCCTCATTTCATCCCTTTCTGCATCCACTTTTTCCCTTTTTCCACAAAGGTGCTTACAAAATAATTATTATGCAGAGGAAATGTCTTCAATTAGCTGTAGAGTAACCATGAGGACTCGATGAGGTTCTGATCTGAAAGGATCAATATTTATCTTTTTATAAGAAATGAAACACTTGAAGCCCATTTTTTTATGTGAGTGGATCACATACAGAATATAGAGTTTATTATCAAGGCTTAGGGGCAGTATTTAGAAACTGTTTCAGCAGGTCCTGAAGAAATCAGATTTCCCCAGGAGCTGGGTCCTATAAAATTCAAAAAGTAGCACAAGCTGCAGAATGTTAACACAAAACACCCACTTTTCACTCATGGAAGTAAGATCTTGAATTTTGGTTGCTTTATAATGAATGCCTATATATTTGTTTGTAAAAGAATTTATATGTCAAATAGAATTCTTGACAACTCTTACATCTTATATGGTAACCAGTTCAGAATGGAATAAATGAAAGTCTGCAGGAAAGCTAATCAAAGTGTCATTTCTTAAAACAAATAATACATAATGTTGCCCAGCAGCGTCTATTTCTGAGACTGAGAGCATACCAATGATAAAAGATTAACAGTTAGAGATGTTATTTTATCTTTTCACTTTCTAATAAGGTTGGATAATATAACTTCATTAATTATAAACATTTTAATCATGTCTGGGGATGGATAGATGCAATACTATAATCCAGTAATATGTGATCCTTTGTAATATGTGATCCTTTGTGTAAGATTTTACAATTGCTACTCCCCAACCCATTAATTTCAGAAATGCTCCATACTACAAATCCAGCAAGACTATTTCATTTTTTTATGAGTTATCCAAATTGCATGAATTTCCTGGGTTCACCAATGCTTTTGCTTTACAAGAACATCTAGTTCTTGAAATTCTGAAAATGTTAATGTGTCTATTAGTGGAGAATTTTCAAATAGAAAAGATGTTTAAATCAACTCTCATGCTTATAACTAAAGAAGACCTATTATATGGATAAGGGAAAAAAACCCAGATAATTTTAATTCTTTTATATTAACTCTTGACTATATATTTTTATTCATATGTGGTCAAGCCTGAAATATTTTTAGTTAGTATCCCAATCCTAACAATAGAATGAGGCCATAATTAATCATTCCCATCTCTTAACACTTAGGTAGTCCAGGAGAAAGAGATCTTTGCAATGATCACAAAAATCCCAATTGCTACCCTGGGAGGTCACTTGATCTCATCCTGTTTCTCTTAGCAGTGAGAAATGGAGCAGAGGGTCATTTGAAAATACCAGGGGAACGGGGGAAGTTATAATTCTGCCATTTATTACTAGATTAAAACAAAGCACTAAATGTGTAAAAGACATATAACTTTACTTTCCAATGCTTCTCAGGGTAACAAAGTACAGGGTTCTGAGTTGGTCATTTTATTTACTTTTTCATTTACTTTATTATATACATAGGAGGGATCCTCAGTATTCTGCCTGAATACAGACTTTCTTCTATGACTTCATAACACTTTTTTTTACACATAATAGGACCTTAAAAACATAGCATTTACAGCATGACTTCCCCATTGTTTCCATTATCAACTGATCCCTCCATGAGGAACTACATTTAACAATGTACATATGTAATGTCATTTCATAAGTAGGAAAATATATTTATAAAATATGTCAAATAGTCAAAAGATTGTTAGTATAAAAAATAGAAATAATTGAGTAATTCTAGTCTATTTTTCCACACACTTTATTTAGTACTAGAAGCCCGGTGCATGAAATTTGTGCATGGGAGGGGGTGATTGTCCCTCAGCCCAGCCTGCACCCTCTCCAATCTGAGACCCCTCTAGGGATGTCCGACTGCCCGTTTAGGCCTGATCCCACTGGAATCTTTAACTAAGAAAATAGATAAACATAAATCCAGGACTATTGGCTCCCAAATGCTGACTGCCTTCCTGATTGCCCCTAACTGCTTCTGCCTGCCAGCCTGATCACCCCCTAACCACTCCCCTGCCAGCCTGATTGATGCCTAAGTGCTCCCCTGCCAGCCTGTTTGCCCCTAACTGCCCTCCCCTGTAGGCCTGGTCACCCCTAACTGCCCTCCCCTGCAGGCCTGATCCCCCCCAACTGCTCTTCCCTGCAGGCCTGGATCCCCCCCCAACTGCTATCCCCTGCAAGCCTGGGTCGCCCCCAACTGCCCTTCCCTGCAGGCCTGGTCACGCCCAACTTCCCTCCTCTGCCAGCCCTCCCCTGCAGGCTTGATTGCCCCCAACTGCCCTCCCTTTCAGGCCTGGTTCCTCTCAACTGCCCTCCCTTGCAGGCCTGGTGCCTCACAACTACCCTCCCCTGCTGGCCATCTTGTGGTGGCCATCTTGTGTCCACATAGGGGCAGGATCTTTGACCACATGGGGGCAGCCATATTGTGGGTTGGAGTGATGGTCAATCTGCATATTACTCTTTTATTAGATAGGATAGAGGCCTGGTGCATGGGTGGGGGCCAGCTGGTTTGCCCTGAAGGGTGTCCTGGATCAGGGTGGGGGTTCCCTTGGGGTGTGGGGTGGCCTGGGCGAGGGGCCTGTGGTGGTTTGCAGGCTTTCCACACCCCCAGGCAACCCAAGTGGAGGCCCTGGTATCTGGTATTTTTTTTAACTTCTACAATTGAAACTTTGTAGCCTGGAGCAGAGCCAAGCCTTCTGCCCACTTCGTGGCAGCAGCCATTTCTGTTGGAATTTATTTATCTTCTATAATTGAAACTTTGTAGCCTTAAGCAGAGGCCAAGGCAGGCCAGGGCTGTGGAAACTTGGCTTCCTCCATCTCTGGGGGCAACCCTAACCTCCTGCTCTCTCCAGCTCTATGGCTGTGGTCATTTTTGTTGGGATTTATTTATCTTGTATCATTGAAACTTTGTAGCATTGAGTGGAGGCCTGGGCCGGCAAGGGCAGGCGGAAAGCTTGGCTTCCTCCATCGCCGGGGAAACCCAAGCCTCCCTCCTGCTCTCCGTGGCTGCAGCTATCTTGGTTGGGTTTATTTGCATATTTGCTCCTGATTGGCTGGTGGGCATGACTTGTGGGTGTGGCTTGTGTGTAGCAGAGGTACGGTCAATTTGCATATTACTCTTTATTAGATAGGATTGTATAAACAAGACTGGTAAAGACTTTGATAAGTAAGCTCCTTGAGATTGCAGGTTTGCTTTTGTCTAACTTATAATAATATTTTTCAGAGAGTGGTAGAGAAAAAGCAATGATATGCTGTTAAAAGTAAAAGAGAGTTTATTAAAACACTCTTCAATGAAATGTACTTGGTGTTGAAATGAACACAAACTAGACTGAATAGTTTTTGTGTTCAAGAGAGAGCTTAAAAAGTTGAATATGAAAATATTATACAATATAGAAGAATTACATTTCAGTAATATTTTACTTGCATAATTCCAACTAAATTGAAAATTCCTGTGGGGTAGATACTATTTATATATAGTGTGGAAGCTTGCATCTGATTAATATCAGTGCCTTGCAGATAATTTGCAATGAATCTTTGTTTATCTGATTAGGGGGAAAAGTACTATGAGAGTCTAAGAAATCAACCAGCATCATTGAAAATAATCTGAGAATCTTTTATAAAAGTCTTAAATTTTAAATTAAGTGCTTCAGAGAGAATGAGAATCTAGATAAATGTGGAAACATGCACCATTAGTTGCAATAAATAGTATGGACAAAGGCATGGAAGCAATAATGTGTGGTTTAGCTTGGAGGATAGCAAGAGAGTTTCTTTTTAGGGAGCTATGATAGTTATTGTTAAATAGGTAATATGTATATGAAGATACAACCTGAAAAGAAGATTGAAGAGTTTGGTCCTTACATTTATATTTTCAATAAGTAGCCCACAAAATTTTATAAGTAGGTCTATATATGGCCTTTGGGGTCAGGACGATTTGTGTTTGATCTGGTTCAGTCCCTTACTAGCTATTGATCTTATGTTATTTTACTTCATTGGTATTCATGCCCCTCATCTGCAAAGGAAGAGTAACATATAAACCCTATACTGCTATGCTGTTGGTAGAACTGTCGTATTTAACTTTGTGGTTGCCATTGAGATGTGACTATGGAGCAGAAGCACTGTGTTCAGGAAATGCAGTTTAATATGCTTGTGAAACCAGCAAAAATTCCAATGCATCTTTGAGAACATGAGTCTGATGTGTAAATCAAGTTGAAGTTAATTATTTAGAAGGTAACAGCATATAGATAGCAATCAATCATCACTGGGATAAAGATATCACAGTAAGTTTATTTAAATTGAGATTATGGGTTGAGGACAGAAGCCTCAGGGACTTTGGTGCTTAAAAGAAAAGGCAAAAAGACTAAAAGTTTCTGAGACTTAAAAGAAAAACCAGAGATAATTTCATGAAATCCCAGGGAATTGAGTTACATCAAACAGCTATTGCCCCAAAACAAGCTATTATCACAAAACAAACATCTCAAAATTATAACAAGTTTGTTGTTTTGGGTTTTTTTGCTCATCAGTCCACAGTTTGATTGGGCCACCTGCACCTGTGCTTTAGGGTTGACTGGGCTAAACTCTAAGCTTTGAATGGAGTTCATGTCTGCTCACAAATTCCCACATATATTACTGGAAAATACACATTAGCTCCATCTAGGTTAACTGAATTTTTTCTTTCTCGAATGTAGTCTAAGGAACAAAAAAAATGTTGTTAGAGATGCAGATATCTGGATCATATTCAAGATTTACTGAAGCAGAATCTGTAATGATGGAGGTCAGAATACCTCATTTTGAACAATCTCAGGTAATTCCTATGAGCTACGAAGTTATAGAACCACTGCCATATAATACATCAGTTGTACAATAATACAATACTATGATTATAATTGTACCCAGCAATACGGAGAAAGAAGTGTGTGTCTCTGCTAATAAGTTGATGGTTTCCTTCTAGTATCCTCTAAATATGGAATATTATTACAAAAGAACTTTTCCAAATGTTTTGTTTACTGAAAAAATGTAGAGTGTGGACTATCCCTAAGTGAGACAGTATTCTAGACACTAAAGATTCATAAAAAACAAACAAACAAATAGTAAGACATTTACAATCTAGTAAAGAAAGTATGTGTAATGAAGAGGCTATGCAGAAGTTTACAAAGGGCCCACTGGGGACATAAACAAGAGGGAAAAGTCAGGCTTGGAGAAACTTCCTGAATGAGGTGGCAAAGCATAACCTTGAAAGATGCTTGCCAGATATACAATGCAGACACAAGTAAAACTTTCTATCTCACTAAAGCATTAATGATCCTTATAAAAGTAGGTGTTACTTTTATTCAGAATTCTATCTAAAGTCCATTATTAATGAAATATTGAAGAAAACTATGATCTGGTATGAATGAAATAATTCTCCATTACTATCCATCATCCACAGCACTGGCCCATCTCAAAAGTGAGCAAGTTTAGGATAGATGAAGCGATAAGCATAAATAAGTTGAGCAGGAGGTCCATGGCAATAATGAAATAGAAATAATGAAGCAAGATTCAAATGGTAGTATCAAGGCAAATGATATTACAAGCAATTGTGAAGGAAAATATTCTCTGGATGAAACAAAATTCTCTTGGGGAAAGGCTGACTTAAATTTTAATTCTCTAATAAGTCAAATAATAGACAATAATTAGCTTTGAAAAGTACAACTGTTTTCAGAGATTCGAAAAATGACCAGTATTGTCTATATACCTCAGCGTGACACTTCTCTGAATAATGGTGGCATTAAAAGGAGACAGGGAGTGAAGAAACAAACAACCAAAAAAAATTATGCCACTCACTATGTATCAGTTATTTATTGTGACTTCTCAATATATAATTTCAGCAGAGTGTCAAAAATATAAGAATTTTTATTGCAAGTGTTTCCTATATACCAATAAGATTCCTGGAGCACATTTTAGTTTGATTAATATGATAATTTTGTTAGTAATAATGGCAACTCTTTCTCTTTAGAACAAGTTAACTTTACCACAGTAAAAATAAAGAAATTATTCTAAGCCCTGGCTGGCTTTCTCAGTGGTTAGAGCATCGCTCAGTGATGGAACCTCGGCCCATGAACCGAAGGATTGAGGGTCCAATCCCCGGCCCCCTGTTAGGGCACAAGCGGGAGGCAAAAAATCAATGTATCTCTCTTTTCTCGACTTCCCCTCCCTTCCACTCTCTCTAAAAATCAATGGAAAAAGTATCCTCAATAATTGAGTTTCTACAAAATTAAAAAGAATCAACAAGTAAAGTATTAACATTGATAAGTTAGTTTTGCAAGTTTATAAAAGATCAACATATAAAAAGTAATTGTATTTCTATTTACTATCAACAGAGTTGGAAACTAAAATTTAGAAATTATAGCACTTACAATAGCATTAAAAAATCAAACAGCTAGGGAAAAATCTAATAAAAGTTGTGCAAGGTTTTCACACTGAAAACTATAACCATTTAGAAAAATTTAAAAGACCTAAATGAAGTGGTATATATATACATATATAGGCCATCATAAATTGAAAAACTTTTTTTTTACCATGTCAATTATCCTCAAATACAGTTATAGATTCAAAGTCATCTTCATCAAGTTCCAACAAGAATTTCATAAAAATTAACAAGCGGACTTTAAAATTTATACAGAAAGGCAAAGAGCCAATTTATACAGTTATTCAAGATGAAATCAAAGAATAGCCAAGCTGGAGGACTTACTCTAGTAAATATTAAGATCTTTTTTTAAAAATCTTCAATAATTAAACATGAGCTCAGCAATAGATAAATAAATCAGTGAAACAGAATAAAGTCCAAAAAGAGACCTGGCCATTCATGAACACTTGATTTTTGACAAAGGTAGCATTGCCAAACCAAGGTAAAAGGACAGTGTTTTCAATAAATGACTCTAGATTAATTTTATATTCATATAAATAATATAATGTGACTCAAATCATACTCAAAAACAAATTTCAGGAGAAATGTAAAACAACATAATGCTAGAAAACAATACAGAAAAATATTTCTATGTCTTGTAATAAATAAATGACTTGTATCAAATAAGATACAAAAAATACTATGGATTACTTAAAATTGATAACATTTTTTGATAAACCATAACATTAAGAGAGTGTTAAGGCAAATCAAAGAGTGGTATACGAAATTTGCAAATATTCTCTAAGGGCTCAAATTCAGAATATATAAAGAACTTCCCATCCTATATAATAAAAGGCTAATATACAAATTGTCCCCTTCACCGGGCATTTGACCAGGGTTGGGCCAGCCAGACCCCACCAGTGCATGAATTTGTGCACTGGGCCTCTAGTGAATCAATAAGTAAAAGACAGATACCCTAGTGGTAAAATGGACAAAACTTTTGAACAGACACTTCAAAACTACTATATATAATTTCAATATATAATTTCAGCAGAGTGTCAAAAATATAGGAATTTTTATTGCAAGTGTTTCTTATATATCTTTTTTAAAAGGTGTTCAACTTATTATTAATGAAGGAAATGCATGTGGTTTTAGTAAAAACCATACCTGAATATCCATCTCCACTCACTAGGATAGTTTAAATTTAAAAGGCTACCAAGTGTTGGCAAAGCTGCAAAGCAACTTGATATTTCATACACTATAGGTTACACTGGAAATTGGCTCAACCACTTTGAAAAAAATAGCAATTTCTACTAAGCAATAGTCTATGACTCAGCAATTTTAAACTTAGGTATATCTTAACAAAAAATGCATACACATACCTGAGGTACAAAAGAAATATACAATAATAAATGTTCATAGGAGAACTCTTAGTAATAACACACAACTAGAAACATCCCAGATGTCCAGCAAGTAGAACAGATGTGTACATTTTGGAATAGGCATATATTGGAACTTTATAGAGCAATAAAAATGAGCTATTTTTCATATAGAAATCTGTTGTTATATGGAAAAACATGAATACAGGGTGAGGCAAAAGTAGGTTTACTGTTCTTTGTATGTAGAATAATACAATAATCTATCTATATATAAAAAGCCCAGCGACTGGAACAGGGGAACAACGGGAACAACCAGTGGCTATGACGTGCACTGCAGCAGCCAACCAGCCTGATCCGGGTCCCAATCAGCCCCCCACTCCCAGCTGGCCCTGCCCCTGATCAGCCCCCAACACCCCGATCAGGGGCAGGGCTGGCCGGCCAACCACCTGCGGCCCCTCCCCCCAGCCGGCCAATCCTACCTGTGCACAAATTCATGCACTGGGCCTCTAGTTAATAAATAATAATACAAGAATAAACTGTTTCCTGTACTCACAACTGTGAACTTACTTTTGCCCCACTCTTTATATCTTACCAAAGAGGCTGAGCAAAAGAAACCTGATGTCAAAAGGTACACACTGTATAGTCCTGTTTATATAAATTTCAAAAACAGGCAAAACTATTCTATAAAATCTTAATGTCAGAAAAGTGGCTACCTTTGGAGACCAGCAAGATGGTGGTGATTGGGAAGGACTGAAAGAGATCTTAGGTGCTGATAAGGTTCTTTGTTATAATTCATTGCACTTTACTGTATTTTTGTTATTCATTAATCAAAACTTTTTAAAAATATATACAATGCTTCATTGAAAGTAATTACCTTAATTTCATCACCATTCAATTGTGCATAAACCGGAATTTTAAAATTACTATTTTTTATGAAGTGAATTAATTTTTAGTACTAAAATAGTTACCTCTCTAAAATAATATATTCAAACCAAAAGAAAAATATAGTAAATCAATCCAGCAGGTATTTTTTTAAATTCAATAAAAATATATTGCTTTAATGAATAAAAATATATGCAATAGAAAATTTTACTCCGTATAAAATTCTGTTATATTAATATGGATCTCCAACTGGAATATATAAATATTGTTAATAATATTTTTAGCAATCTTGCCTGATACATCTAGCAAATCTATACTTTCAGTTACCATGACAATTAAATACGCTCAGATTAGATGTTTTAGTACAGAATTACTGTTTATGGTTTGTGATGTTAGGAAGCAAAATTAGGGCAGAAAATCATAAAAACTTCGGATGCTTAGTTCAAAGTTAGAATAATCTATTTTCAAATGGTACATTGTAATTGCTTAGTTCATGTTTGGGAAACTGCCCCCTGTAAATCACTGTAGTGAAAGACCATTTTGTTTATGAAATATACGTAAATAAAACTTACATAAACTTAGAATGATTTAATCTTGTGTTGATACTAAGTATATTTTGGAGTCTGGGGATAAATACTGATGACCTAAATCAGAGAAAATTTAAACTGTGACTCACAAAATACTAAAACTAGCCATCCTAGAGAGGAAAAATGACACAGTGATTAATAACTTAGGCTTAGGAGTCAGATAACCTAAATGTGAATTCTAGCTTCTCTAGTCATTAGCTTTCTAATTCCTCTAATTTTTCTCATTTTTAAAATGATAAAAATAATAAATAAAATCCAATTCACTGCATTTGGTTGTTATGGGATAGCACATGCAACACAGTTATAGAGAAGAAATTGTTGGTACAAGTCATCTAGAAAAATCAGTCTTATATTTCAGTATTTTTAATTTTCAAACTAGGTTAGATCAGTGTTCTAGGTAAGTATCCAAATATTTTTCATAATTTTTTTCAACAATTGCACTATTTCTGAAAAATATATTTAACTCGGCCAACCAGTGTTGCTGAGTCAGTGGCTGAGCATTGACATATGAACCAGGAGGTTCAATTCCTAGTCAGGGCACATGCCTGGGTTGCAGGCTCGATCCCCAGTGAGGGACTGCAGGAGGCAGCCAATCAATGATTCTGTCTCATCATTGATATTTCTATCTCTCTCTCTCTTCTCTGAAATCAATAAAAATATATTTAAAAAATATATTCTTCACACTCTTCTCTAAGATTGTACAGAATATATGCTCAGCCAAACTGAAAAGTTAAATATTGTCTAATTAAGAATATCTAGAAAAAGTATTTTAATAATTCCAATTTAAAAAGACAAGAAAAAGAACATTATCACCAAAATTAAAAAGAAATACCCTGTGAAGTAAAAAAAAATGGGGGGGGGGGTGTAATATGTGTGTGTATCCTACCTAATACTAGAGTAATATGCAAATTGACCATACCTTCACTACACCCACAAGCCACGCCCACCAGCCACGCCCACCAGGAAACCGTCGCAGGGACGTTGGGGTGCGGCGGAGCCCAAGGCCAGGAAAGCCTCGGGCGGAGGCTTTCCAGGCCTTGGGCACCAGCGGGGAGCCTGCACGGATCGCAGGAAACCACTGGGGGTTGGCTCCTGCGATCCTTAGCAGGGATGTTGGGTGCGGCCGAGCCCAAGGCCGCCGCCCGGGGCCAAGCCCCGACCCTGAAAGAAGGCAGAAGGTGGTGGCCACAGCCAAGGCCTGGGTCCCCGGTGCTGGCAGAAAACTGGTGCAGGCTGCCAGGTGAATGAAGGTCTATTGTACGAATCTTCGTGCAAATGGGCTGCTAGTAGTTTAAATAATCAATAACTAAAGATTTTAAAATATGTTTAAACCAATAACTGCCATAAGTGTGTTTCTTCTCAGATTGTTAAAAACCAAAGTGAAAACTATAAATAGTGCATTTTTACTGGATTTCTCAGGACTCTGATTGGATTGTTAATATCAAGACCAATATCCTTTACCTGAAAAGAATGGTGGCAGATGGTCGGCTCTCTCAGTGAGATGTTTTGCCTAGGCATAATATACTAACTTGCAACTATTCTTTTCAAGCTATGCCACTCTTATATGCTCTTAGTCAAATTACTTATTTATCTGAGCTTGTTTCTTGATATGTTACATCTGATAATCATGTATTTCAACCTAACTTTTAGAATTGTTGTGAAAGATCAAATGAGGATATGCATGTAATCATGCTTTATAAACTACTAGATATCATCCCATGAAATATTTTTCATTAAATACAGGAAAAGGGTTAAGTTTTGCCGATATTTAGCTCCAATACAGCTAAATTTATATATCTACATTATCCATGTAACTATACATTTCTTCTTCCTTCTAAAATGGAGAATTATTTAAAAGAGTTTCCCACTGATTTAACATTTGGGAATTATTCAGTGTCCTAAGTGCAGCTTTTCATTATAAAATTGCTTATTAAAGGACTCTGTTTTATCTATTTTAATGTATAAATCAACAAAATCAAGAATTCCTGAAAAACTGTGAAGACTGACATAGCTTCTATTTATTTATTTATTTGTTCATTCATTCATTCATTCCAAGGGATAGATATAAATGTTTAATTTTTTGAAATCTTTAAATGAGTTTAATTTTAACCTCCTTATATTCATTTCTTCATAAAATATTTCAACTACATGTCAGGTTCTTCATTCCACACAAAGAGGAGTAAGGTATGACCACTATCCTCAAAGACTTAGTGAGTGGGGATAATAGGAAGTAAACTATCAGTTACACTGTATATAATAAGTGCTGTTGTTGAGGTATCCACAGGTTGTTATGGAAGCACTGAATAAGAGCTCAAAACAGCCTGGAGTTTAGAAAAGTCTCCTAGAGAAAATAGCAGTTGACCTGAACCTTGAAGAGGTTAGCAGATCAATTAGAGGGCAGACAAGGAGACCGATCATTTCTAGCAGAGAATAAACTACAGAGGGAGAGCAGAGTTTGGAAAAAGAGAGAAAAGGCAGAATGCATTAAGGGAGGTGTGACCAGTTCAGTGTGATTGATATTGTGAAAGACTGGAGATGGGAGAGATTGGGGTTATGACAAAACAGACTTAAAGAAGTAAACAGGCACTGTTTAATAAATGACGTTAGGTGCAATGCAAAGGACTTCATGCATCTTTTTATAGAATAAAAACAAAAGAGAGCCCTTTCAAAAGATTTTCCGCAGACTAGGCACCTGATGAGATTGGTCTTAGAAAAACAACTTTGGTTATGGTGTGAAAAATATATTAAAAAAGACTATAAGACAGGGGGACTGAAGTAGGGTCTCTGAACTCTGAATATCCATCTTTCCTAAACAGGAAGCAGAGGCTTACAGAGATTAAATAACTTGCCCCAAATCACACAGATTGTAACTGGCCAAGCTGAGTTTCATGCAAAGCTCTGTATAACTGCAGTGTGCTCCTACAGACAAGGGAAGCTGCCTCTCGTAAAAGAAACTATAATTCCAACAACTCTAAGCAGTTAGAGAATAGCAACAAAAAAGTGAAAGAAAAGCAAAGGCATGGTCAGGTCTACATCATTAAAGTCAAGTACAGGGGCGAGCAATTATCTAGTGAAGGAAGGACCATCTGGGTAATCCTGGCAAAAGCAGATTTAGTGCCTGACTCATTCAGATAATTGTGCATACAAATGTGCCTGCTCTGGCTGAGTAACCTGGTCATTAATAACTTCCATAGTACGTTTTGCCCTGTGGCACTTTTGGAATGGACAGTGGTAACTCAGAAAGAATTAAGGTACTATTCACTTCATGGGAGAGTCACATAAATAATAATGGGATCTTAATAGACTAGGAGTGCATTTTATATGTCCTCATGAGCCATTTCATCACACAGGGATATGTACATGATATACATAAACCAAATCCCATTTTAAAGAAGGAAAAAATTTCAGCAAAAATACCCTTGAATGTGTGTTTTTATATTCAATTATTTGTCAGGTAGCAGAAAGTTTTCTGAGCTTCAAAGCAATGAGAGGCAGTATTACAAATAGATTTATAGGTTAGACTACAATAAAGTTACAAATTTATATATGTCCAAAATATGAAATACAGAAGGCAAAACCAAGGTGATAAAAAAAAACTTTCACAGTAAACAATAGATGTTTAATTAAACAAAGAAAACATGAATACCCCAAAAAAGAAATAGTCAAATAAAATCCAAAATTTCAAAATACAAAGAGCTAATAAACCTGAACACATTTCTTGAACTCGTCCAAAATTATAGAAGCACAACTTCAAAGAACAACTAAATAAACTTTTTACTATCAAAACAGTCACATTTTTTAACCCAATACCGTGTGTGAAAAGAATTATTTCCACATTGGTTTATAGTGAGTATCAATTTGTCTATAAACTTTTACTGGGGCAGTTTGGCAATAAGCATTAGATGTCTAGATATATGTATGTGATTGACAAGGTAACATTTAAGAAGTTATTACAAGGAAATGGTCAGAAATACAAAATTAGGTATATTCATGTTCATTTTCATAAGTGTGAAAAACCAGTAGCAAAATCTAAAGGCTTTGTGTGAAAAAATATTTGGCATTCATAAAGATATGATTAGTAAGAATATTAAATGAGATAAATAAATATTTATGTTATGATGTTAAGTGGGGGAAAAGCTAAATGCAAAATAAAATTATTCCAATTTATATACTTTAAATATCTATGCATATTTATTCAAATAAACCTGAGAGGTTAAAAGTAGATCTCTTTGCATGGAATTTTCTTTTATTTCCAATGTTTCTTGAGTGATTCTATACATCCTTATAATCATGAAAATGTTATTTTAAAAGTAATATTAAGTGTATATAATTTTGAAGGCAATTTTACATAATAGTTCATTCATACAACTATAATAAAATGTCCCATCCACTTGCTGTATTTTCAAGGGCACTCAACTGCTAAGCCAGGTTCTCAGAATTTGAACCCAAGTGCTCTTGCTACAAGGACAGTGCTTTTTAAGATATGAACTAAAGCACAGTGAGAATTTCAAAGCAGAGTAGAACTAATGGTATAAATTTAAGATACACCATACCAAAAATAATAAGCTGCCTCTTAGATTAAAAGGGGAGAGACACACATTTGATAAGTTGCCTACTGTACGAAACTAGGCATACAAAGACAGGTGATTCTGGTATCAGAGAAAAACAGACAAAGATACAAATTAGAGTTGAGAATAAAAATGAATAAATTAGTTACTGAATAGATAGTGGGTACTTGGAGGTAGAGAAAACAAAGTCATAAAAAATTAATCACAAACCTTTGCTAAAAGCCAATTTAAGGGTGATGACTACTGATGGGGAAAAGCAAAAACTTGTTTTCACTATGTACATTATCATTACTGTAAACAGAACTTCTACTACTGACAGCTATTATTTTTGAGTAATTGCTATTGGTCAAGCCCTATTTTAAATGTGTTACATGCATTATCTCACTTAATATTCAAATAAATGCACAAAAAAACTGAGGTAAATGCCATTATAACCCCCAACTGACTTACCAACATTCACTTATCTGCATAATGATACATAAATATTTAGACATGTAGGTTTCCTTCCAAAGAGTTAGCCAGGCTTTGGCAGGATAATATTTTGGAATGGCTAATGAAGAAGAGATTAGAAGTAGAAATGCAGAAAGAGACTTTTGTTTGCAATAAAATAAATTGCCATCAATTTACAGGATTCATTGGAAAGCTAGAAGCAGGAATATGAGATAGGAGGGGCACAAAGAAAGGAGGGTTAGAAAAAGAGAAAAATTGTGACATCAGATCATAGTGGTATCAAGAAATAAAAATTCAAGGAGATGAACAATATGGAAAATGGCAGACCAGAAGAGAAGAAAAATGAACAATCCTATATAATAAAAGCCTAATATGCAAATCAACCGAATGGTGCAACGACCAGTGGAACAACCGGTCACTGTGATACACACTGACCATCAAGGGGCAGACGCTCAATGCAGAAGCTGCTCCCAGCTCGCAGGCTCCAGGCCAGCCAAGGCAGGTGCCAGCAGGGGACCCCGATTGCCCTGCCAGTCACCCCACAGATCAGCCCTGATCACCAGCCAGGCCTAGGGACACTACCCGTGCATGAATTTTGTGCATCGGGCCTCTAGTATACTATAAGAGAATACAAACATTTGACATGATGAAGGAGAGCTTATGGATGACTTAGAGAGGATAGGTTCTGTGATGTGAGGCAGACCATGGCCAAGTTACATGTAGAAATGCAGGGGAATGGGAAGTGGAAATGGAAATAAATATTGTTTTTTTTTTAAGGCAATTACATGGCATGTTTTGTGTAGAGAAATATGAATTTTCTATCTCTTATCTTGGTCTCTAGTTGGCCTCCAGGGGCACAAGATATGAGAGAATATATAGAATCGCCTATACAAAGTCATAACCCCTATTGGAAAATTGAATCATTCTGTGCAAGGATATAGAAACACTGATGTCATCCATTATTCCTCATGAAAAGAATAAGGAAGCCAAAAGTAGTTCCCAAAACACAGCCTTCTATCAACTAATAAGTGATCCCCAAGTCATTGCTGCATCCATCTAGTAAACAGCTCATTATGACAGTTCCTCAATAAGAATCTTTGAGCCCTACCCGGTTTGGCTCAGTGGATAGAGCATTGGCCTGCAGACTGAAGGGTCCCTGGTTCGATTCCAATCAAGGGTACATGCCTGGGTTGCGGGTTCAATCCCCAGAAGGGGGCATGCATGAGGCAGCCTATCAATGATGCTCTCTCGTAATTGATGTTTCTATCTCTCCCTCTCTCTTCCTCTCTGAAATCCTATATAATAAAAGGCAAATATGCAAATCGACCAAACAGCGGAACAACTGCTCACTATGATGTGCACTGACCACCAGGGGGCAGAGATTCAATGCAGGAGCTGCCTCCTGGTGGTCAGTGAGCTCCCACAGGGGGAGCGTTGCTCAGCCAGAACCAGGCTCATGGCTGGTGAGCACAGCAGCAGTGGCAGGAGTCTCTACCACCTCCGTGGCAGTGCTAAGGACCCCTCAGGGGTCCAGGACTGCAAGAGGGCACAGGTCGGGCTGAGGTACCCCCTCCGCCCCCCTGGAGTGCACAAATTTTGTGCACCGGGCCTCTAGTATATATATTTGTGCATGGCGGGGGGGTCCCCGCAGCCCAGCCTAAACACTCTCCAATCCGGGACCCCTCGGGGGATGTCCAACTGTAGGTTTAGGCTCGATCCCCAGGATTGGGCCTAAACTGGCAGTTGGACATCCCTCTACAATCCTGGACTGCTGGCTCCTAATTGCTCACCTGCCTGCCTACCTGGTTGCCCATAACTGCCCCGCTTCGCTGGCCTGATCACTCCTCACTGCCTCTGCGTGCATGCCTGATCTCCCCTAACTGCCCCCCCTGCTGACCTGGTTGCCCCCAACTGGCCCCCCACCGGCGTAGTCACCCCTCACTGCCCCCCCTGCCAGCTTAATCGCCCTAACTGGCCCCCCTACTGGCCTGGTCACCCCAACTGCCCCTCTTGCCAGCCTGGTTGCCCCTCACAGCACCCCCACTGGCCTGGTTGCCCCACTCAGCCTGCTTGTTCAGTCGTTTGGTTGTCCCTCACTAACCCCCTGCCGGCCTGGTTATAGGCAGCCATCTTGTGAGGGAATTACAGTCAATTTGCATATTACCTCTTTAAAATATATATATATATATATATATATATATATATATATATATATAGAGAGAGAGAGAGAGAGAGAGAGAGAGAGAGAGAGAGAGAGAGAGAGAGAATCTTTGAGCCTACTTAGAACTGGATTCAATTCAATGGTAATGGTCTTTTTCTGCAAAATACTTCCTGTCTAATTAGAAGACAAACCAGACTACAATAAGGATTAAGTAACAAAATACCAGTAAGACTTTCTGAATAACTGAATAACATTGGCCTATATTATTACTGATATCAATATTGACCAAATTTTGTTACCAGGACCAAAAGCTGTAGAAAATTGAACTATTCTATTTGAGAGAAAAACACTATACAATATAATTCACAGTACATTATTAGAATACTAGTAGCCTTGCGCACAAATCTGTGTGCCAGTAGCTCACTGCCACCCTGCAGTAGCTCTCCACCTGCTGCCCCACCCTCCTGAAGATCCCCCAACCCCCCTTCCTCAGCGCCCCCTCATAGCTTGCTGTCCTGCCCCCTCCTGTAGCTCTCTGCCCCACCCTCCTGCTGATCCGTGATCTGGTCACTAAGTGGTTGGTAGTTATGCTTCACGGTGTAACGGCCATTTGCATATTACATCTTTATTATATAGGATTAGCATTGAAATAATGGATTTTTGGAAGACTTTAACCAAATTACTGTGTCCTTTAAATCTTAGTTTTCTCATCTAAGAAAATGGAAATGTTATTATCAGAATTAAATAATTCCAGGCAATAGGAAAAATATATGCACAGACAGCTATAAAAGAAAAGTCCATGAAGCACAAATAGATATGATATGAAACAGCAGCACAAATTTAAGTATCAGGTCCACATGTAAAATGTATACAAAGAAATATGTCAAAACTACTCCAAAGGTTCTGAGGGTCCCTTAGCTCTACATCCTGCAAAGTGGGTGGATTCTTTTCCCCCAAATTCCCAAATGCTGCTAGCTATATTACCACCCAAGTCAATTTACTACCAAAAAACCAAGGTACAGGCATAAGCAAGCCATTATGTTCCAGTGAGTTTAATAAAATAGCCCAGATGTATGTATTTACTACTTGATATGTGTGTTACATTTCAAACTAGTAAGATTCGGCGGTATGCCGTGAAGCTGAAAAAATGCAGGGAAATAGATGAATATCAAATAGCACTCTAAGAATGTATTCAAAATAATATTTGGAATTATTGGTCTTCATATGCATCACAGAAACATTCTTTCATGCAGGGTTTCCTCAGTCTGAGGGCATCTTCTGTGGCCTTTTTCCCCAATGGAGAATTTGATTCTCTTTTTCCCCTCCCACTCCATGCCTCCAGATTGCTTCCCAAGGCCAAGGTAGCCTGCTCAGCACCAGGCACGGGGCTGGGTGTGCAGGAGCTATATATAGCTCCACCTTGGAGAGGCGCGCACACAAGCACGGGTACAAATGCCCGCGCTGGGTTCGGCATCCATAAAGGAGAAAGGGATGCAGCTGTCCCCTCTCCCTCTTTCCCATCAGCCCGGTTTTTCAATAATTTTCAAAGCAGGGTGTCCTCAGCCCCCAAAGTGATGCAGCCGCGCCTCATTTCTCTGCAGTTCTTCAGCCTTCTGGTCCCAGCAATCTGACTCGGGCAGAAACCGGCGCGGAGCCAACACCTACTTCCCAGATGCGGTCACCCTCGCCGCCGCCGCGAGCCCATCCGGGCACAATTACTTCACTCTCCGGGAATCCCCGGGGATAAACCCACCTTTCAGAAACTATGCGAGAAGGTGGCTCCCGGGGGAGGGACAACGCCAGGCTCCGAAAAGCAGAGCCTTCGCTGCCCCTCCCCTGCTCAGTCTGCCGCAGAGAGGGGAGACGGGCCCGTGCACTCTCACTGGAGGCGTAACGAATCGAGCAAACCCCTCCGGTGGCGGGGTTGCCCCCCACCCCGGATCTCGAAGGGAGCCAGCTTCTAGCAGAGGGACCTGGGGGCAAGCCAGCCCCTTCTTCCCCTCGGCGCCACCATTGCCAGTTTTTTTTTTTTTTTTTTTTTTTTTTTTTTTTCTGGGATGTGCTAGAGTCTGCACGCCAGGTAGGAGAGGGAGGAGGAGAGGTGCGCCAGGCAGGGGCAGGAAGAGAAGCTGGCTTCTCCCCAACCCTGGAAGACGCACGGGTCCCGGCGGCTGGCACGCCGGCTCTCCCCAGACCCTCCCCAGCCCGGCAGACATGGCACCCCTCGGGCGCCTCGCCGGCAGTGGGAGAGGAAGCCTGAAAGTTGACGAGACGCAGATGGGGGTTCGGTCCCCTTTCCTCGGGCACTGCCGCCCTGCCCAGGCACCTGCTTCCACCCCCTGCGCCCCAGACCTTCACGACAAGAGCTGCGGCGACCTCAGGAGATTTGGGGGTGACGAGGGCGGGGCAGGACTGGGGGAAGGGGAGGAAGGCAACGGTAGCGTGAAAATACGCGTTCTTTACCCTATCGGCAAAGAAGGGCAAGTCCTGCCTCCTACCTGTTCCCGGCTCTGGCTCGCCCCGGCGCCGCACAGCTGGACCATCACCTACAGGTTTCCCGCTTCCGCTGCAAACACCTGGGAGCGCATCGCCCCGGCCTGCGCCCCTCCTCGCCTCGGCGGAGCCCACCCGAGCCACTTGACAGCACCAGCCCAGCCTTTTAGAGTGGTTATTGGCGCCGCGGGGAAAGCGGGGCGGGCACCGAGGAGAGATTCTCGTCTCTGATTGGACCGGCAGGACGTCACTCTCAGCCCAGTACTCAGCCCAGTACTCTCAGCTGCGGAGCGGTGGCTGCTGAGGGTCTCTGCAGTGCTTATGGCCAAAACCTGCTGCTTGGGGATCAAGGACCCCTACGAGGAGGGGAACTGGTTTGATGACTTGTCATTTGATACCCCCCCCCCCCCCCCCCGAGAGGGAAGGAGAGGCCAGGCATAAGCAGACACCCAACACTTCCAGAGCTTCCCTGGAGGGACCATCTGCTCTGAGATTTGACAGGCAAAAATGTGAGGAGCAAGGCCTCCATAAGGAAACAAGAACCTCGGTGGAGAACGGAGAAAAATAGAAAAATACATACATTTATGTAAAAAAAAAAATCATGAGGAAAAATAAAAAACCAGGGGAGGAGGGAGCGTGAGGGTTTTTTGTTTCAAGTTTCCATTTTTGCCTAAATGCAACGTGGCAGTTTTGTTGTGTGTGTGTAGAGAAAAGGTTGAACTGCTTATCTACAGTGCAGAGAGACTCCCAATATCCTCTGATAGGAACAGTGGAAGCCTGTAGAATAACCTCTAAAGAAAGAGTAAAGGAAGGAAATTACTAGTAAGGCCAAACTGCATAAGGGGCTTGCCTTGGACAGTTCGTTTGGTAGCAAAAGTCTTGAAATACCAGCAGACTGACTGATAGTTCGTCTGTTCCCTTTCTACTGATATTAGCCATCCTTCCTTTTGTGCTTAAACCCTGAGGCTGCAGAGCATGGACAAGTCAACCCAAACCTAGGTGAGCCCTAGCCTGCCCTTTAGGTTCAGGGCACAAGGGCAAAACCAGTTTGTGCCCAGCTTCCAACTTTGCCATGGTCCAGGTGAAATCAGGAAGCAGTGGAATTTAAGGGACTTCTTAAACGGGGGAAAATGACTTAAAAAATCACAAGTGATGGGTAAGAAAGTGTCTAATTTTAGTACCACGTAAAGAAACAATCTCCCTCACTGGCTGCATCCTGTCAGCAAAATAGTCAAATTCTTCATCCACCTAAATTAAGTAGCTATCTTAACTAACTCTGAGCATAAGACACAACTTCCATCCTTAAAGACCTTATGATAGACTTGAGTCACTAGACAGCTAGCTATTAGAGAAGATGACATTGTTATTAAATGCTAAATCACTGTAGGCTCTTAGCTTAGTACTTATGGTTGTTATTTCTATTAGACTAGACTCTTCATAAAAATGCTATCTTTATAAAACTGGAGAAAACAAATTAATGTTTTGGGGAGTGAGAAAAGAACCCCAGAGATAATTTACAGTGGACAATAAATATGGTCCTTATGCCAGAAAGCCTCTAAACATTGAGTGAGGATAACTAAAAAAAAGAAAATGTAATGATAAGTTTTAAAACCCCATCAGTCATGTTTCTATATAATATACCATTAGTCTTGCACCTCCACCCCAGGCACCCACACCAATTATTCCATTGAATTGTACAAATCATTCATTACTTAGTGCATTCACTGAGCACTTATTCTATGTCACAACCTTGTGTTAGATACTAGGGCATTAAACAAGAATTATACATTGAACTTGTTAAGGAAGGACTGAGGAAGCAATTAAGATAGCAAAGTATTATAACAGGGAATGTGTGTTTTTCAACACTAACATTTTTGTTTATTTCTAAGCATTTGAGTCACAATGAACTCCAACAGACCCTCCTCTAGATTTAAGCAGTGAAGAAAAGGCATAGTAGCAAGGAAATAAAATGAGTATCCAGGTCAGTACAGGAGTGGAAATTGGAAGTGAAAAGAATGTTAAAGAAATCTCTGCTATCCTAAATCTTTCATTCCTCAGTTCATTCATTCTTTCAACAAATATTACTATTGTCAATATAGAGATGAATGCGATAGGCAAATTCTTATGAAGCTTATTTTGTTGTTGTTGTTGTTCTTCAAACAATGTAAATTCGTGTATTTACTTACACACAACTTGGGAATAGTATTAGGAGAATTGCTATCTGGTCATCAGTCACTGCATATATTTTCAGATAAAACATACCATCTCTGGGTTATTAGTTATTATCCTATAGAGAATACATGCATATCTGTTCTTGTTACATATATCCTTATGTATATGAATGTATCAAAAGTATCTGCTGCAGAGCATTATAAATTTTCCAAACCACTTTCATATACAATCCTCCTCTTTGTTCTTAAGAAAGCAGGAGATTCATTATTAGCCCATTTCACAATTGAGGAAATCGAAATAGCAAAGGAAATGTAAAGGTAATCCTATATAATAAAAGGCTAATATGCAAATCAACTGAATAGTGAAATGACCGGTCGCTATGATGCACACTGACCACCAGGGGGCAGATGCTCAATGCAGGAGCTGCCCCTGGTGGTCAGTGAGCTCCCACAGGGGGAGCGCTGCTCAGCCAGAAGCCAGGGTCATGGCTGGTGAGCAAGGTGGCGGGAGCCTCTCCTGCCTCCGCTGCAGCGCTAAGGATGTCCCAAAGGGCTCCCAGACTGTTAGAGGGCACAGGCTGGGCTGAGAGACCCCTCCCCTGAGTGCACAAATTTTGTGCATCGGGCCTCTAGGAAAAATTAATTCTGTATATAATGCTTGGTATATAGAAGACATCCAGTACATCCTTATTGATGAATATATGGCTTATAAAATGTCAGAATTCGAAGAACTTTAGAAACCATTGTGTTCTACCCATTATACTATGAAGCAGAGAATCATCATATATTATAATTTTGCTCAACACCTTCAACCTAGTTAAGGTCAAAGCTGAGTCTGAAACACAAAGCTGAGTCAGGTCATAGGGCTATTCATTCATTGTTTTTTTCTACCACAATGAACAATAACTTTTTATGGTATCTTCTTTAGAAGAGTTCTTGCTATTTTTCCTCCCTGAACCACCCAGCCTTTGAAGTTTTCCGGCCTTGCAATGGTGTACTCATCCTCCAGCATCTATGAAAACATATGAAAGCGTGCCACATTAACTGGAAATTAAGCAGAGCCTAAAAAGTAGCCAAGGCTCAATTCACTTGTAAGTTTGGGGTCTGCCCCTGAGATTGGGATCAGAGTGATCAGGGCTGGTGTGTCAAGGTATAAAGAAAGCTGATGGAAATGGGTGGTGAGGTAGGCAGATCACCTCAGGCACATATTGTCTCTAAAGTGGAGAGGAAAAGAACCACAGAAACATTATCTGAGTCCCCTTATCTGAGAGCCTTGTATAGAACCTATTTTGAATTCTTCAAAAGAAACAGTAGGAAAAGTTTGCCTTGTTCCCTGGATGGCTCTGATTCCCTAACCACTCAACAAGTCCCATAGCACAATATACAGGGCATTACATTGCTAAGCTTCCCTTAGCCTTATTATTAAATTTTTCTGCCACCCCCTCCTTCTTCCAGCATGCATTGGCTCTCATTCTTGAAACATTGCAATTTCCTCCAACCAGTGATTAAATCTCAGTGAGAGGAGAGGAAACGCAGCAACAGCACAGCTTTCCGCAGCATGTATTTATTTTCTTCCTCCTCTGCCCCACCCACAATTTTCTCACTTCAAAGCTCCCCAGGAGAACAGTTGCTAACATAGCCTGATATAGTAAAGAAGGGGGAGGATAAGGGAAAAGGGTGTTTTCCCATCCAAATTTCAAGCTACACTCAACACAGCAGAAAGACAAAGGAGGCTCTGCCCACTAGTTTGAAGAGAGTCATGTTAACCCAGACTGCAGCATCTCAGAGAAGGTCACATCAGCCCACTGACCTAGCTTTTACAAAGCCAACTGGGAACACAGGCAAAGGGATACACACACACACACACACACACACACACACACACACACATACACATACACACTCACACACACACACACACACACACACACACACACACACACACACACAGACTGTCAGTACCACAAGGCTGGAAGAAGAGTATTAAATTCTGGAAACACAGTTACAGCAGCAGCTTGCTACTCACTCGGGACCACTGCAACCTTCCCGGAGATTAATAAGATCAGGATGCCTTTTGTTTTGTGAGTGACTGCTGTGCACCAAAAGGGCAGATTTGCAGAAAAGCCACATGCTAACATTGCAGGCCCATCTTCATTCAGATTCCATTGTTTCAGAATAGAGTCCGTTCTTTCTCTTTAATATTTGATGTGAAGTATACCAGAACGGCATGTTAGTTCATACTTCAGAGCCAATATGCCCTCCAAATTTTTCAACTCAAGGAACTCATACAGAGGAGCCAATACTCAATTGTTAAAATGAAGCTTTAGCCTCTCTTACTCATGGAGAGGAGGCAACCTTCATTAAGATGTAATTTTTCTTCGTTCCTAACCGCCATTGTAAGATACTAAAATTTTTATTTTATTTATGTCCTTGAAATGATAGATAATTCAGCATCTGGAGTGGACATAGGATGGGGCATTAGACCTTTGTTCTACTCTAGACTAGTAACTAGCTGACAACAGAGGAACCGGACTTTAAGCCTTAGTTTCTTGTGCTATAAAATGAGGGGCAGAGTTATATAATTCAAAACTATTTGCTAAGAATATGGTGTCAGCATCTTTATACAAGATCATCTACCCAAATATATGTTCTACCCTGAAATCAACTAAACAAAGTCAGAGGAGAGGAACAGAAGAAATAATTTGTCCATTTCATCCAAATGTATTGACCTAAAGTTATTCATACTATCCCCGTTTTATGTGTTTAATATCTAGTAAATCTCTATTTACAGCCCCATTTTCATTCCCTGTATTGATAAATTCTGTTTTCCCTTGTCAAGTTTCCACTATTTAGAAATTTTATTAATCATTTCAAATATCAATCTTGGCTTCATTATTTTTCTCTAATGTATGTTTGTCTTGTATTTTATTGATTTGTGCTCTTATGTCTATTGTTTCCTTCCTCTTACTTAGTTTTCTTCTTCACTATTCTTGAAATGGAAGTATATGACATTGATTTTTCAGTCTTTTTTTTTTTAATATTTGCCTTTGTGGCTATAAAATTTCTCTAAGTAGTCCTTTAGTGTATCTGACAAGTTTTAATGTCTTATCTTCATTGTCATTCAGTTTAAATATTTTCTAATGTCTGTTTTTTTGTTTCTTTTTTGATCCAAAGATAATTTAAAAGTGCATAGCTTATAGTCACTTTGGGTTTTTCTACTTATCTTTTTGTTTGAAAATTTTAGTTTAATTTTATTGTTGTCAGAAAAAAAAAAAAAACCTCTAAAAGGATTTCTGCCATTTATTGCAGCTTTGTTTATAATGCAAAATTTGCATTTTTGGTACAGCCCCCTGTACTCAAAAAGAATATAGAAGTTCAGTTTCTGGTAATAGAGAAATGGGTACTATTGAACCACGTACCCTATACATAGATGTAAGCTATAAGCTCTGGCAAGAAGAAGAAAAAAACTACTTGAGAGCACGGGGGAATAACCAAAGCAGGAAGAACATGCAGGGGTATCTATGCATGGGAAAGGGAAATGCCAGTGGGTCAGTTACCCATTTTATACCGCTTTGATGTTGAGAAAAGGTCCCAGAAGGTTCCAAACAGGATGGCTTAAAGGACCACAGAACAGAGTTCTGGCTAATGACAGAAGAAAACAATGAGAAGGGAAATCCTGGGAAGGAGAGATCCAGAAAGAGAGAGTCCTCAATTCAGAGTATAAACTCTACCCTCATCTTAAACCAACTCTGGAACTACAAATACATAGCACGCACTCCAAGCAACCCAGTAAGGCTAAAAGAACTGTAATAGGCTGAGTCATAACTCCTTACCCCCTAGAACCTGTACATGTGACCTCATATGGCAAAGTCTTTGCAGAAGTGATTAGGGATCTTAATATGGGGAGACGATCCTGGATTATCCAGCTGGGTCCTAAGTACACTCACATGCATTCTTATACGAGGGAGACAGAGGGAGATTTTTCTATACACAGAGCAGAAGGTGATGTGAAAACAGAGCCGAGAGAGATTGGAGAATGATGACCTTGAAAATTAAAGTAATGCAGGCATACGCCAAAGAGTCCCTATAGCCATCAGATTTGGAAGAAACAAGGAACATGAATTCTCCCTAAAGCCACTGGAGGTAGGGTGGCCATGCTGACTGATTTGGACATTGTGGACTCCAGAAGTGTGAGGGTACACATTTTTGTTGTTTTAAGAAATTTTGTTGATTTAAGTGAAAACACAATTTTTCTTTTCTTTTTTTTTTATGGGGATAATTTATGACAGCAGCCATCAGAAACCAGTAAAATAATTGAGCAGACATTTCAATTGCTGCCTGACAAAGGTGAGACACAGTTTGCAACTTGAGTGCAGCCAACTTAACTACCTTCAAATGAAACAAATAAAATACATTAATACTCTTCAAAAAACACAACACAATCCAGAATCTCTGCAATGTATCATCAGAATGTCCAGCATGTAATTTAAAATCATTGGACATACTATTCTGCTACCCTCCTCAAAAACAAACAAACAAACAACAACAACAAAAAAAACAACACAAAAAACAAACAAACAAAACCTAAGGAGAAAACATGAAAATGTTACTCATGCTTTAAAGTAAAGGCAAATATTGGAATTAGCACACAAAAATTTTTTAAACTGCTATTATAACTATGTTCAAAGGCAAAAAAGTTTGCCTATAATGGATGTTTTCCCAATAAATTTTTTATACACTAATTTTCATCCTATAATCAATTTCCTGGGTAACCCATCACAATATAATAAATCATGCATGCTCATTATAAAAAGTACAAAAAGCTATGAGACGTAATAGTTGGAAAACATCTACCCAGAAATTGGCCAATTATTGTTTGATATTATTAGTTTAATAGGCTTTTGTAACGACAAATTTTCCCTGAATTTTCATGGATATTCCAATTGAAGAGTACCACTCAAAATATTGTCTTCTTTTCCAACCTTTCCCTCCTGTCATCTTTTCAGTAATTATGGCTTATATCTCCTATATTTTCTATATCCATTTTTTTAGACTTTCAAGTATCTCTCATGAAAAATTACCCTGACCCTACATTTTCTTCTAATTATAGTAAAAAGCCCTGAGAATTGAAAATTTTCCACCATGGCCCTCACATTTCTTTCTCTCCTGGTTTTCTCTAAGAACTCTAAAGCTCTTTCCCCAAGTTCCATTCCCTTCTTTTCCCTCCCCTTCCCTCTCTCTCTCTCTCTCTCTCTCTCTCTCTCTCTCTCTCTCTCTCTCTCATCTCTATCTCTATCTCTCTCTTCCTCTACTCACTAATTTTATGAAGAATTGTATACTTGGTTCTTGGTTCTTGACTCTCTTATCACTTAACCTTTTCTCTTGTGTGATATTATACATTCTTCTGGTTCTAACTTCCTTCTGTAGATACTTTTTCTACATCTCTATTTCCAATCTTGGCTCTACTCTGCACTGCAGCCACATAAATCCATTTCTCTAGTAAATTTTTCAACTTGGATGAATCAAAATCATATCAAACTCAAAATGACCAAGACTGAAATAATTACCTTGGTACAAGTTACAAACATTATTAAAACTGAACCTCTGTATGTCTGGGAGAGGACAAGGAGATATGTTTAGGTGAACTGCTAAAGGAAGAATTGTCAGTATCCAGAATTTAAGATAAAATTCCTGGCTGTAAAAAAAAAAATGTGAAAGATATATACTAGTAATGTAAAATAGCAAGACACAGTCAAGAATTGTGAAAATTTTATTATAATTAAAGCATAAGCATGAAGAAAATGAAAAACAGATTAGAAATGGCACTGGCCTTCTCACTTTTCCTCAGATAAATGAGGCACACTCCAAATGTAGGTCCTTTGCATATACATCTATCATAGGTGGGTGTAATATTTAGTTGTAAGCATTTGCTGGCATATCTCTTTATTGCAAATAAAAGGCTCCATGAGGCAAGGGTGATATTTGGTTGATTGGGAATCCTGGTACAAACTAAGAAACAAATTACTTCTCTCTACCTTCTGTTACATGTTATCTATCTGAGAAAACTTCCGAAAAGGGGGCATACAAATCAGATCTTTAAACACAAAGAGAAATTAACTAGATAAAGGGTAAGGAATATCAGACATACAGTTTTATAATTAAGAAACATAATTTTCAGTTTGCTTATAGCTAAATGGAAAGCGTAGATTTTTAGGATCACATTAACACTTACTAGAGAAAGAACATCTCTATCACTTTTTATCTTAATGAGCTATTAACATGAAGGTTAATTGTGAGAAATACAGCAATTTGGTGATAAAAGCACAGAAAAGTATAAATCAACCTAGGCAACTAGAGAATATATAAAATTTAAATTTGGGGACTCTGAGTTCTTGCTTGTTTCTGAAGAAAATTAGGTCATAAATGCCATTAGTTCTTTTGCCCTTTTTTGAGTATGCGGTGATAACATGAGAAATACTTAGTACAAGTATCTCAGCACACAAGGACAATGCAAAGCATAGCTTAAGAGAATAGCATTACCTACTTCCAGTAAATGAGAACAATTAGCCACCATCCAATTATCTTTCAAGTTCTGCTTAAAAGAAAATTAACTTTAACCTTCATGTGGATATAATTATTTTTTCCCAAAGATCTCTACCAATTGTTACTGAGATAAATTTGGCCCAATCTGGAACTCCTCTACAATGCTTTTCTACATGGGGGGAGTTGATAGCTATATATATACTAGACTAGAGGCCAGGAGCATGAAATTCGTGCATGGGGGGGGGGGGAGAACCCCTCAGCCCAGCCTGTACCCTCTCCAATCTGGAACCCCTTGGGGGATGTCCAACTGCCAGTTTAGGTCCAATCCCAGGGATTGGGCCTAAACCGGCAGTTGGACATCCCTCTCACAATCCTGGATGGCTGGCTCCTAATAGCTCACCTACCTGCTTGCCTGGTCGCCCCTAACTGCCCCCCTCTTGCTGGCCGGATCACCCCTCACTGCCTCTGCATGCTGGCTTCATCACCCCTAACTGCTGGCTAGGTCGCCCCCAACTGCCCTCTTCTGCTGGCCTGGTCGCCCCTAACTGCCCCCCCTGCCAGCCTAATTGCCCCCAACTGCCCCTTCTGCCAGCCTGGTTGCCCACAACTGCACCCACCCTGCCAGCCTGGTTGCCCCTAACTGCCCCCCCCCCCCCCGCCGCCAGCCTGGTTGCCTCTTATTGCTTCCCCTGCTGGCCTGGTTGCCCCCATCTGCCCCCCTCTGCCAGCCTGGTTGCCCCTAACTGACCCCCCCCCCCCCCGGCCTGGTCACCCCACGCAGCCTGCTTGTTTAGTCGTTTGGTCACCCCTCACTAACCCCCCTGCCGGCCTGGTTGCCCCACGCAGACTGTTTGTTCAGTCATTTGGTTGTCCCTCACTAACCCCCCTGCCGGCCTGGTTGTAGGCAGCCATTTTGTGAGGGTGTGAGGGTTAATTTGCATATTATCTCTTTATTAAATAGGATTTTTAGACATATTGTTAATGGCAAATGGCACCAAACATTAGACCTTGGTCCTTGAGTTTTGGCTAAGAAAGAATTCAGAGCCAAGACTCAAATACAAGCAAAATTTTATTTAGAAAGTCACTGAGGTAGAAGTGAGGGTGAAAGAAGTGAGCCAGCTGAGCTGCTTGGGCTCAGGGAACAAGTTACTGAGGCAAAAGAAGGGCCCTTGGAGCTTAGGAGAAAGAAACAAAGGTATGCACTTTGAGGAAAGGAAGGGGGAGGAAGGGTGTGGGCATGCTAGAGAGAAAGAGAGAGACAGAGTCAGAACATGCTGGGGAAAGAAGGAGATGAGGAAAGGCATAGGTGTGTGTGTGTGTGTGTGTGTGAGAGAGAGAGAGAGAGAGAGAGAGAGAGAGAGAGAGAGAGAGAGCCATGCTGGAGGCTTCAACTCGAGGGTTTTTATCAGGAGGTCCCTGGGGAGGATCTCAATAGAATATTCATCAGCCTTCCAGGTGTGTCTTCTCAAGGTCTGGTCTCCACTGATTGTTCAGTCAAAACATAGGATCTTTAGTCATCACACCTGGTCCTGATGTCGGCCATTCTGTCACCCACATGGCCTTGCTGCTTTGCTGTGGCTGGAGCTGAAACAAAACTGAGGCCTAGAAGTTATCTCTAGGGCTTAATACTTAAAGGAGTCATTGTACAAGGGCTTGTATGGGATCCAAAGAGGCTGTTCTCCACCCCACTGTTGCTCTTCTAAGGGGGTCTACCACATGACTAGTGACATGCCAGCAGAGGAAAGGTCAGGAGAGGGTTCAGACTGCTTCACCAAGGATTTGCTAAAGGAGGAAAGGTCACTCAGGATGTGAGGTCCTGGCTCAGTTTCACCTGTTGCTAGGTACCTGGGGGTTTCCACCCTGGTGACTTTCCATACCTGGCTTATCATCCCTACTCTGCTCATGTCTGTCTGTCTACTATATCAATATGGCATATCTTTTAGGCATACAGTGCAATCCTGGTTCTCAAACTTAATTCATTCCAGAAGGCTGTTTGAGAAGCAATTTGTTAAAAAATCAAATCATTTTTTTCCCATTGGGAATACTGTAAATTGAATTAATCTGTTTCAGACAAATGATTCCCTGTTTTAATCTTTCTTAAATACTGTACATGTCTAACGTACTATTTAAACCATAAATAAATACTTTAAAAACAAAAAGGACATGAAATGTAAATGAAATTTAACAAAAAGGAAATGAAATTCAGTTGCCTGTGATTTTTGCTTCATGAGCACTTTCACACTCTTAGCAACTTCAGCATTCTTGATGGCCTCTTATGCTTTAAAATTGTGCTAATAGTTCACCTCACCATACCATACTCCATAGCCAGATCAAACATGTGTACACCTCCATCGTACTTTGCATTTATTTATTTTGTAAGCTCTATCATTGTTCTCAACTTTCCTTTTCACTTTGCTGCTATCACTAACCTTCTTAGGCCACATGATGACTTACTGTACCTATTTAATAACTAGAGGCCTGATGCATGAAAATTCATGCAAGAGTAGGCCTTCCTTCCCCCGGCTGCAGGCACCAGCTTCCCTTTGGCACTCAGTATCCAGGCGGCATCACTGGCTTCCCTCAGGCACCCAGCACCCGGCACCCGGCACCCGGCACCCGGCACCCGGGACCTGAGCTGGCTTCCCTCTGGCACCAACTTTGTCAGGAAGGACTTCCAGAATGACATCCGGTCTAATTAGCATATCACCCTTTTATTATTATAGATAAGCATCAACAAAAGCAAAAATTCATGAAAATTTTCACAGCACAATTTCCTGAGATGTTAACATGAGGTTTAGCAGTAAACTAACTCATACTAGCACATTCTCTCTTTTGTTTGTTGCCTGACAGACATGTGACTGATCATACAGGTATCAGCATGAGAAGGTTGTCAGTTCAAGAACCGAAGTTTTGTTCGACAACTAATACATTTTTCCCATGAACAACTTGGTTGAGAACTCAATTGTTCCCAATGGGAGATATTTGAGAACTGAGGTTTGACTGGATACATATGTGTCAATCATTTATGTATGATTGTGATAAGCTAAAAGCTGCTTACCTTGCCTCCCTGGTTTACATGAATGTCTGAATTTTTTCTATGTTGCTACTGCTCTTTACAATTCTATTAGACACTCTAGGTTAAATAAGTAGTTCTTATACTATCAAGAATCCCTTTGTTGCCCATCTGGTGTGGCTCAGTGGTTGAACATCTTCCTATGAACCAGGAGGTATCTGTTTGATTCTCTGTCAAGGCACATACCCAGTTGCAGGCTGGGTCCACAGTGTGGGGCATGTAGGAGGCAGCCAATCAATGATTCTCTCCCTTCATTGATGTTTCTATCTCTCTCTTCCTCTCTCTTCTCTCTTTCTCCCTGTAGGAAGCGGTTATAGGGTTAAGCCTCGGACTGACCTGCTGGCAAAGTCACAAACAAGTCCCAAGCTTGGAAGGGCACAGTCCTCTAAGCATAATTAAGCTTGATCCTGTAACTGATCCCTAGATCATTCCTGGGTAGCTAGTGGGCTGTGGGAGGGGCAGCAAGTGCTGCCAAAACAAGTGAAACTTACAAGAACATTGTCAATTGCCTTGTTTGTCCCTGATTATAAATAAAGCCTCAGCTTTGCAGTCTGGATCGGTTCTGTGGCCTCAGCCAGGCACAGAAAGATCCACCCAGGCTCCCAGCTTTATGAATCTATTTCTGCGTCTTGTTTTCTTTATTTTTATTATTTTCTCAATCCCTGGCCGCCTCCATTTAGAACCGGTTCGTTCATCTCTCTTTCCACGTGGGACGTGGAAAAGGGAGATCCCCGCCGTGTCTGGCCCCCGCCGCATCAGGCTCCTGCACTCCCTGAAATCAATTTTATATATATATTTAAAGAATGCCTTTGTTGACTAACAGATATCTAGTCTGAACTCAAAGAAATAGGTCAGGTCAGTTAGAAAAGGGAAAAAAGACTGCAGTGCTTCATTTGAATCATAGACTTGAAAACTACATGAGAGACTAGAGTTTTCCATGTGTTTCACAGTTCTTTGTAAAGGATGTTTGGTAGAGGTCAACATAATTAATGGGCAATGTGCAGTTGTTAGAGCTGGAATTATTCCACCTGGATTTCCCCTCACTCTGAGTCCCCTCTTCTTTAAGTCCTCTCTGGTTCTATATTCTCTAACACCTTGCACTACAATTTGAATATCAAACTCTTTTCTATTGCAAGTAATCGGGCTCTTCCCTACCTCCGGGATCATATCTCCATTCTCTTAGTTCTTTGCTTAATATGTACCAGCCACGCTCAGTCGGTATGGCTTTTTTTTTCTAAAAAATTCTTCTGCTGGCTCTTTATATGATAGGATTTCTAAGAGTTTTTCAAGTCTAATCTTAAATCTCACCTCTCAGAGAAGACTTTGTGATGACACGACTGGGCAGAGGTGAACAGGCTGCCGCATGTTGCAGCACAAGCAACTGCTCTTAGACCACCCACTGAATCCCTGCTGACCCTAAAGACACCATAAAATTAAACCATAAGTTTGGGCCAGGTGCAACAAAAGAAATGGAAACCTCCTACCAGTCTTCTTTTTAGCTCTTATTCATTCCTCCTTCCCCTCTATGACATCACACTAAAGTATATCAGCAACAATTTCTGCAACATGAAATGCCAATTAGATTGGATTATGTTCCCAATGTTCAATTAGATGCTCAAGTCCAAAATCTAAAAGTCATCCTCCATTCTTCCCTTTTTCTCACCTACCTACTCCATTAATAATTCCTATTAACCATTCCTCCAGATTTGATAATGTATCACCGGGGCTACCACTCTGATCAAGGCTACCATTAACTTGTTGTGAGCCTCAGGCAATAGCCTGCTAATTGGTCTCCTGCCTTCCACTCCCAGCTATATGCAAAATCATCCAAAGTGATCATTTAGAAGCAGGAATCCATTTAGATCACTTGCCCATTAAATACTCTCTAATGACCTCGCATTACAATTTGAAAGTCCAACTCTTTTCCATTACAAATGATTTGGCTACTCCCTACCTCTCTGACCTCATCTCAAACCACTCAGTTCTTTGCTGGCCTTGATTCTGTTCCTCAAACATGCCAAACTCAAACCCTGTTCCATTTTTCCTAAAAGGCTCTTTCTTCTCCCAGTTCTTCATATGATTGGCCTTCTATGAGTTCCCATGTCTAATCTTCAATGCCATCCCTCAGAGAAGACTTCTGTGACAACACACCTAAAATACATCCTCTAATTCAGACTCTCTGTTATAGCACACTGCAGTTTCCCTTCATAGCACTTTCCTGTAGGAAATGATATTAGGTATTTAAATGTTTACTTGTATATTTTATTTCTCTCCCTACTGAATGTATGCTGCATAAGGATAAGGACCTGGTCTTATTCACTGTCTCCCCAGTGCTAAACATGGTACCTGCTCAACAAATATTTCTGAATAACTAATTATGACACATGTCTACTTTTTAAAATATCCATGGCAGGCTGTAAAAAAGAAAATCAATGAACACTGTTGGTGAGCACTCACACTGTCACAGACTGACAGGTCCCTCTGGATGGACTGTCCTGTAGAGTTGTCCATCTGGACATTTTAGAGCAGGCTGCTTGGTTTTGCTCCTTAGGCAGTTGGTGGGCTCAAGACAGTTAACACTCAATTGATGCAGACAGTCCATTTAAGGAAAGCTTTCTGATGCTTTTATATTAAACAACCTGGTGTTTTCTCCAACGACAGTGGTAATTTACTAATTCCTTCAAATAATTGAAATAACCTTGTAATTTTTGCTTATGTGCCCATTTACTCCCCTCATACACTAAATGACCCTAAATTTAGAGCAAGCATAAGGTTTAATTTGGGGAAGGGAAGAAGAAAGAGCTGAAGGGCTAGTCAATTTAACCATAAACTGACCAGATTTAGAAGCAGGATCACAATATTGAGTCCAAAGATACTAACTCCAATTTATTTCTGTTACATAGTTATGAAAAAAAAATCTTTAAACATACTAACTTATTCAGGGCAAGATAGTGTTCTAGGAAAATGAAATAATGTGGCTCTGATGCGAAGACATGAATATTTTCAGGAGAATATAAACATGCAGACTGTGAGACTTGTCTTGCTAGGGCTGCATAAGGAGGTTTGCCATGTATTTTCTAATACTGTTTTGATTTCTTTTTTTAAAAATTGTTCTGGTAAAATGGACATAACAAAATTTAACACCTTAACCATTTTTTAAATGTATCTTTATTGCTTTTCCTCCCATTGACCCCCTCTATCCTGCACCCCCACACCCCCCCACTACACCACCATCTGTGTCCATGGGATATGCATATATGCATATAAATTTTTTGGTTAATCTCTCCCACCCACCCCTGCCTTCCCTCCGAGATTCATCAGTCTATTCTATACCTCTATGTCTCTGGATCTGTTTTGTTCATCAGCTTACCCTTTCCATTAGATTCTACATATGAGTGAGATCACGTGGTACTTGTCTTTCTCTGACTGGCTTATTTCACTTACCATAATACTTTCCAGGTCCCTCCATGCTGCCTCAAAGGGTAAGAGATTTTTCTTCTTCCTTTTTTTTACTGCTGCATAGTATTCCATGGTATAAATATACCATAACTTTTTTATCTACTCATCTATTGATGGGCACTTGTACTTAATCACTTTTTAAGTACACAGTTCAATGGTATTAAGTACTTCATATTATTGTGCAACCACCATGCTACTCTCTGTCTCTACGAGCTTGACTACTCCAGGTACCTCACAAAGTGGAATCATATGACATTGGGCGTATTTCTCTGAGCATAATGACGTCAAGTTTCATCCATATTATAGCATGAGAAAGAATGTCCCTCCTTTTTTAAAAATTTGTTTGTCAATTAGAGTTGACATACAATATTATATTAGTTTCAGGTGTACAGCATAGTGATTAAATATTTATATGTGTTATGAGATAATCACCCTAATAAGTTTAGTATCTATCTGGTACCATACCTAGTTATTACAATAGTACTAATTCCCTATGCTGTACTTTACATACCAATAACTATTTTTATAACTGGCAATTTATACTTCTTAAACCTTTTCACCTTTTTTACCCATCCCCCCAAATTCCCTCTCATCTGTGGACCATCCCCAAGTAACTTAAAAGCAGAATATTTTATATATCCACAATTTAGTGGAAAAATAAAAATAAATCAAATGAAAACAAATCTTAAAGACATTTGTAGTAGGTTTCATAACTGTATTGTAAGATGGAGCAACTAAAAACATTGGATAATATTGAAACTCAGAGAAAGCAAATAGCTTGCCCAAGGTCATAAATCTAATGAGTGTCAAGATTGTTGTTGAAATTCATATATTTGGACTCTGATTTCACCATTCTCTCAATTACTTCATGTCACTTTCCTACAGCTTACTCGTTAAACATGAAACAGGGTATAGGATATTAAAAACCTCACATTTAATTAACTAATTAAGAATTAAAGAATATACTAACAAAACTTGTGGTCTAAAATATTAATAGTTTCATATTTAAGCATGTCACAGGCAGCAGCAGTTCCAGGTTCCCTTTTCACCAGCCTCGAGCACAGCAATGTAGCACATGCTGATAGCTCGCCAGGCTTGTAACATCCTGTCCCCATATATCAGCCATCAAACCCACAGAGAATAAAAAGCCAGACACTGACACACATTAAAGAGAACATCAAAACCACCCAAGAGCTGGATTGTGAAATTGCACTTTGCCAGGATTCCTTAGTTCCTCTCTTCCCATAATCCCCCTATCAAAGTTCGTTGCTACCCTGAGAGATTAAGATGGGCTTTGGTACAAAATTCACCCATCTTCTCAGGTGAGTGGCACTTGAATAAATCTCTTTCCTTCCATCAGCACCTGTGTTGTGTGTTTGGCTTCATGGCAGCAGGCAAAAGAACCTGAGGGTCATTTGGGCTGGTTTCAAACAGTGCTCAAATTCAGCAAGTCAACAATTCATTTTTCTTTCCTCCTTTGTTGTGCTGACTTTCCTGCTCTTATCTTATATGTAAAGAATCAAATCAACACAATAATGTGCACATTGTGACTTATAAACAGGATATCCCCACTTATAAGATGGAGTAGTACAAATTTGTATTCTATAAAGCCTCAGGCATTAATCCCAACAAAAGTGAAAAGGAGGGCAACTCTAGTTGCTTCTAGATTTCCCTTACATTGTAGGAGCAGTGAAATTTTGCTGTTTAAAATAAAAAAATAAAAAGAAAGAACATTGTTTATTCAATCTAGTAAGTAAGCATACACTCCCAAACTTTTATATATAATTATTCCCAATGGTAGCCAAGTAATTTTTCATTTTATTCTAAAAATCCCAATTGTTTCCCAAACTATGAGAAAACAAGAGAGATATTCATTTCCCTCTCAAAGAGTGAAAAAAAAACACAAACTGTTGAATTATCACTACATAGGAGTTTCTCTAGGTAAACTCCAAGTTTCTGTGTACTCCTTCATTATAGTGGGAAAGAAGAATAATGTTGCTGTAATAGACTCACCCATTCTCCCTGCCATCCATACAACTAACCATCCTAAATAGATTAGGATAACTGGACAAAAATAAGTGCTTAAAGAATTTCAGGAGAGCTTTTCTATTGAGAACATTAATTCCCAATTCTACTGAAAAATTTAGACCAAAAAATATATATACCATAAACTTATTACAGTAGAGAATTCAAAACCCCCAAATTTCTTAAACTAAAAAAGAGGAAAGGTCCATTGATTCACTACCAAGTAATTATATGTAATATTTAAGAAGACTAAGGGTAGTGACATTGTCCTGTTCTATTAATGCTGTTCCATTTACATGCTAAAGTGTTTAATGCATGTATCCCCCAAGTCAGACATCTATTTTACTCAACCGTAGTGCTAATATGGATTATTTTTTGTGTGTATGTACAAGGAAAAATATAGAAAAAGATAACTACATGAACACATATAAAAACCATGTCTTTATAACTTCACTCACTTTTATAACTTATTTAGTGTTAAAGAATCAATATTTTCTGTTTTCCTAAGAATAAAAAGGCAAAGAGAAGCTAAACTGATGACTAACAGTTCTCAGCCCTAAAGGGAAATCCTGATTAACTAGTACAATATTGCTTCCTTTTAAGTTTTTCTTTGTGTTAGTAATTACCAAATGAGAGAGGCCATAATGTAATAATTTCAGAGACCAAATTCCAGCTTTTATGTAACAATAGATGGTCTCACACCAGTTAAATTCTTGATGAGAAATATATTTTTAAATACGGTCTATCCTAAATCCTAACATTTCTTGCCTTCCCTAGTACTAACTACCACTTTAAACCAAACTATAGTCAATTCTGGCTTGATAACTACCCCTGGCTTCCTGCCATCTCTTGGCCCTCTGCCCTCATTCTGCCACTCAGCAGGAGAGAGAATGATACTTTCACACTGTAAATAGATCATGTCATCCCTATGTGGAAAAATATCCTAATAACTTTCCAGCTCTCAGAAAGAAAGAGGAAACTTTTTACCATGTCCTGAAAGACCCCTCAATTACCTGGCCCCTGCCTATCTCGAAGTGAATTCAAAAAGAGATACACATGATCAGACATAGGGTGTAGGCAATAAAATGTTCCCAGGAAACAGACCTGTGGAAGAAATTATGGCTGTCATTTTTATAGTAAATTTAATTCTCTGAGACTAGAAAGAAAAAGGGGTGGGCATATGTAGGTTCAAATTATAATTGAAACAAAGTAAAAAGAAAGGGAATGTTTCCAAACAGAGATAAAAAAACTTCTATATACAAAAAAAAAAAAAAAAGAAGAAAAAGAAATTAAGGCATGTTGTGTGTGTTGTTTAAAGAAAATCTCATCATTTTATTTCAAAATTACTTGTTTTTTGCATAACTTCAATGTGAGCATTCTTGGCCATGCCACAATGGAAGGGAAAAAAAAATTATTCACTTTTCTTTCATTTAAAGTTTAAAAGAGTTCTGGT